>NC_058086.1:68619017-68972142 GCF_014858855.1 Bufo gargarizans | reverse complement strand
GTTACCTTACACTGGCTTTCTTGTCCACAAAATGTCTCTTTAATGGTCCAAAACCTTCTATAGAAGCCTGTATTTCTCTCCCTCAGAAGTTGTCCCTCAGCAAAGTTGCTTTTCTGGCAGCTTTTCTCTTATGGGGCTGGTGTTTCCCTGAATAGCAATTCTCCTTCTCTTCCATCACAGCTACACTCAGGATGTTGTTCACACACTGGAGTCTGTACACCAGCAGACCACATGTCTTCTCGTTTGACTTACTTGCCACAATCTATAACCAGGAGGAGTGGGACCAGCCGACTACCTGGCAATTCTCTGCCAGTTAACTATTCCCTTCCCATATACATCCATTTAGGAAGCAAGTGCATAATAAAGCCACATTAACCATTTGTAACCACAAGTGCATAGATACATTAACCCTTGTCTTAAAGTAAATTACAATATAGCCTTAACCCGTTTAGCAGGAAACCACAGTACATTATAACTGTAACCCTTTAGCAGTGACCCATAGCACATTAAAGCATTAACCCTTTAGTAGTGAACCATTGGGTCACTGCACACGCTTAAAAGAAACCTGTTATAATGTCTGATCTGCAGGCAATATGGTATAGACCAGAAGGAGCTGAGCAGATTGATATATAGTTTACTGGGAAAAGATCCAGTAAAAAGTGTAATTTATTAATTTAGATCCCTGCTCATTCTTTGCTTAGGAGTCTATTGGGTGGTCCTAATCAGTGATTGACAGCCTTCCCTGTCAATCTCTGAGTGAAATACATTTTACATAAACTAATAAATAGTAATAAATAGATTTTCCCTGGTCACGCTTGTGAGATCCCAATCATTCGGGAGAACATGGGTTCGCTGACCGCAGGAGAGGAGAGAACATCCAGTCATGGACTTAATGGAGAGGCAGTTCCAAAAAGACCCGAGCAAGCTTCTGGGCTTTTTCTGTAACCTCCATAAACTTGAATGATGGGAGGTTTGCTTATGTGCAGCAACCTCTATCTTCAGCTTGGCTGCATGGGCCATATCTTGATATAGCAGCATGGTGGCTGTTTGGTTAGTCCTATCCCATTGTAGTGCTGGGGTTCAGTGTTTGAATCTCAGCAAGGGCAATATCTGTATGGAATTTGTATGTTCTCCCCTGTGTTTGTGTGGGTATCCTCTGGTTTCCTCATACACTCCAAAAACATCCTAATAGGAAAATTTAGGTTAACATCTGTCCATTCAGCTCAGCCTGTTATCCTGCAAGTTGATTCAGAGAAAAAAAAAAAAACCTTGTTAGGTAAAAGCCAATTCTCCTCATTTAAGGGGAAAAAAAATATTTTCCGACTCCAGTCAAACAATCAAAATAACTCCCTGGATCAACAACCCTTCTTCAGCAATCTAATAATTATAACCTATAAACTAGGCTTTCCTTCACCTAATGCCAGTATGCTCTAGTCCTGTACCTAAATACCCAGGGCAGAGCAGCTTGTTGGCACCTGGGGCCTTGCCAATCAGCCCTCCCCTAGCTTAAGCCCATCTAAGGGTACTTTCACACTAGCGTTAAAGTTTTCCGGTATTGAGTTCCGTCATAGGGGCTCAATACCGGAAAAAAACTCTTCAGTTGTATCCCCATGCATTCTGAATGGAAAGCAATCCGTTCAGTATGCATCAGGATGTCTTCAGTTCTGTCCCTTTTACGGTATTTGGCATGCTGCGGTATTTTAACCGGCCATAATTCCGGAACACTTGCCGGATTGCCAGATTCGGCATTAAAGGTGTTGTACAGGACTAGACAAAGATGGCTGCTTTCTTCAAATATAGCACCACACCATCCACAGGTTGGGTTTGTTATTACACCTCAGTGCCATTCATTTCAATGGAGCTGAGCTGCAATACCAGAAACGACTCATGGACAGGTGTGGACTGGAGCTGTTTTTGAAAGAAAACAGCCATCTTTGTTTAATCCTGGACATCCCCTTTAATTTCCATTGAAATGTATTAATGCCGGATCCGGTACCAAGTGTTCCGGTACCAAGCGCAGACCTTTAGATCTGTGAAAAAAGATAAATACCGGATCAATTTTATCGGATGACACCCGAGAGACGGATCCGCTATTGCAAGCGTCTCAGTTGGGATACCACTTTAAGCACTTGAAGTTCAACTCTGCAAATGTGGATGAAAAAGACAGGTTTGCTAACAAGATCACGATCCAATTAACTGTACCAATTCAGAGCAATTGAGTTAATCAACCACACATTGCAATAAGGCAAGTGTGTCAAGTGGTTCGCAAGCAACAGTGGTTTCATTGTTCAATTAAACTGATCTCTAGAGCAAAATGATCTCAAGATAAAGAAGTATGTTAAACATAAGAGCCTTAACAAGAGGCAGACAAGGCGAGCTCCTAATGAAACCACATCACAGGCTCCTCTTGTCATCTTTTATCACATACGGTCCTCTGCACAGAAATATCATTTACTTTACGGAGCTTCGTAATTGTGATAATAGATAGGATAATAAACATGCCTCAGTAAAGTAATGTGTTTTAGGATTAGCTCGGTATAATGCACCTGAAACGTTCTGCTGAAAGAAAAATATTCCATTCCTTGGAAGGATCACATAGATTAACAATAACAGTTATTGTGAATTATATTTTTGAGAATGACGTTGTTAGCTTTGCCAAAGAAAATCCAGCCTGGGGCAAAGAAAAGTCACAATTCGTTGAAACATCAGAAGGGCACAAGTAAGAACTAAAATGCTTTCCATTATAAGTATTTAGAAATGGTTCATGCAGTCAAAGGTCGTGTGACTTGTATATTGTATGTTGTGTCATGAACTACAAGGGTGAAAGGCTGGAAGACACTACTGGATGATCTAGGTGAGGTCTTCTCTGCAGACCTGTGCATGGCATACTCCTTTGAGAACTAATAACAACCATCCAGTCCCAAAGCATAAATTGACTACATATCCATGCTCTCGGAATTATGATGCCATCATGGATGGTATATGGTCCCCTAACGTCTTCTTCATAAAATGGTCATAAGAGTCTTAGGCTTGAAGACAGAGCTGCTGTCAACAAGTCTAAATCCCACCCAATCCGATTTACTGCCCTGAAATGAACCAGTGGTAATGATGTCTTAGGGCAGTGGTGGGCAAACTTTTTTTTGTCAACTGAGCCAAATATCGCCAAAACCACGATTGAAATCTTTTTAATTTTAATCTTTTTAATTTTAATCTTTTAAATTTTAATACCTAAAATATTGCGTCAACAGTACCAGTGAGGACAATTAGGGCTCATGCACACGACCGTGTGCCCGCCGTTGCCATATTGCAGGCCGCATACGGCGGGTCCGCAATACACGGGCACTGGCCGTGTGCAGCCCGCATCAAGGACCCATTCACTTCAATGGGTCCAGGATCCGGGATATGAGTGCCACAGAGTGCTTCCGTGGTGCTTCTGGCTGTGCCTCCGCACCGCAAAAAAGTAGCGCATGCACTACTTTTTTGTGTGCAGCCCGCATCATGGACCCATTCACTTCAGCATGCGCTACTTTTTTGCTGTGCGGGCAGTCGGATGCGGATCGCGAACCCCATTCAAGTGAATAGGTCCGCGATCCTCATGCAGCTGCCCCATGGTCTGTGTCCGTGCATTGCAGACCGCTATTTGCGGTCCGCAGCACAGGCACGGCGCCCTTACATTCGTGGGTATGAGCCCAGAGTGTGTTTTTACATACTTTTATATGTACTTGCTTTTATTTGGATCTTGATTATTATGTCATTTTATCTTTATCATTTTTTACTTTTATTAAACTTGTCTGCAGATGTGGATGTTCTGTGGAGGACGCACTTATGGGGGATATCTGTGGAGGACGCACTTATGGGGGATATCTGTGGATGACGCACTTATGGGGGATATCTGTGGATGACGCACTTATGGGGGATATCTGTGGATGACGCACTTATGGGGGATATCTGTGGATGACGCACTTATGGGGGATATCTGTGGATGACGCATTTATGGGGGATATCTGTGGATGACGCACTTATGGGGGATATCTGTGGATGACGCACTTATGGGGGATATCTGTGGATGACGCACTTATGGGGGATATCTGTGGATGACGCACTTATGGGGGATATCTGTGGATGACGCACTTATGGTGGATATCTGTGGATGACGCACTTATGGGGGATATCTGTGGATGACGCACTTATGGGGGATATCTGTGGATGACGCACTTATGGGGGATATCTGTGGATGACGCACTTATGGGGGATATCTGTGGATGACGCACTTATGGGGAAAATCTGTGGATGACGCACTTATGGGGGATATCTGTGGATGACGCACTTATGGGGGATATCTGTGGATGACGCACTTATGGGGGATATCTGTGGATGACGCACTCATGGGGTATATCTGTGGATGACGCACTCATGGGGTATATCTGTGGATGACGCACTCATGGGGTATATCTGTGGATGACGCACTTATGGGGGATATCTGTGGATGACGCACTTATGGGGGATATCTGTGGAGGACGCACTTATGGGGGATATCTGTGGAGGACGCACTTATGGGGGACATCTGTGGATGACGCACTTATGGGGGATATCTGTGGATGACGCACTTATGGGGGATATCTGTGGATGACGCACTTATGGGGGATATCTGTGGATGACGCACTTATGGGGGATATCTGTGGATGACGCACTTATGGGGGATATCTGTGGATGACGCACTTATGGGGGATATCTGTGGATGACGCACTTATGGGGGATATCTGTGGATGACGCACTTATGGGGGATATCTGTGGATGACGCACTTATGGGGTATATCTGTGGAGGGCACTTATGGGGGATATCTGTGGAGGGCACTTATGGGGGATATCTGTGGAGGGCACTTATGGGGGATATCTGTGGAGGGCACTTATGGGGGATATCTGTGGAGGGCACTTATGGGGGATATTTGTGGAGGGCACTTATGGGGGATATCTGTGGAGGGCACTTATGGGGGATATCTGTGGAGGGCACTTATGGGGGATATTTGTGGAGGGCACTTATGGGGGATATCTGTGGATGACACATATATAGCATAAGATGCTATTTATGTGTCATCCACAGATATCCCCCATAAGTGCCCTCCACAGATATCCCCCATAAGTGCCTTCTTGTAAGTAAAGTAATATATTACTGGGGGGAAGGGAGGAGGCAGGGACACTTGCGGCGGGGCCGGTGCAGTGCCCGGCGCTGTGCACACACCGGGGGCATCTCATACCTTTCTGCTGCAGGACATTTCGCTCTTCCTGAGCGGCAGCCTCTTCACCACTCCTCACATGGCCGGCAGTGGGCAGCCGAACTAGAGAGCCGCTGCCTGCCCTTCTGCTGCTGTGCGCAGCGTGACATCTCTCCCTCCGTCATGCGCCTCCTGCCCCGCCTGCCTGCTTCATTCATAAAGTGGAAGTAGCAGACAGAGAGGGCAGGAGGCGCATGACGGACATTTTGCAAGCAGCTTGAGCGGCGCTATATGGCTGCGCGACCGCCCACCCGCCAACCCGCACCAAAGAGCCGCAGAAGTGTAAGGATACTTTCACACTAGCGTTTTGGCTTTCCGTTTCTGAGATCCGTCATGGGCTCAACGGATCAGTTTTGCCCTAATGCATTCTGAATGGATAAGGATCTGCTCAGAACGCATCAGTTTGCCTCCGTTCGTTCTGCTCTGGAGGCGGACACCAAAATGCTGCCTGCAGTGTTTTTTTCTGTCCGCGATGTGGTGCGGAGCAAGACGGATCCGTCCTGACACACAATGTAAGTCAATGGGGATGGATCCGTTTTCTCTCACACAATAGACAGCGGATCCGCCCCCATTGACTTTCAATGGTGTTCAGACTATAGAAGACATAATACAACCGGATCCGTTCATGACGGATGCATGCGGTTGTATTATTGTAACGCAAGTGTTTTTACAGATCCATGACGGATCCGCAAAAAACGCTAATGTGAAAGTAGCCTAAGACTCAGCAAGTGTAAAGGCAGCCATAGACATTCAAAAGCTGATAGACAGCTATCTCTACCAACACCCATCCAACTCCCCCATAACATTCGCATTACGTTCAGCCGATCATGTATGTGTATTCAGAGGGGAGATGGGAGATGGGAGGTGCCTCTGAAGCCTTATCTACCAGAAGGATTGGGTGAAAGTATTCACTTCAGCCGATCCTTCTCTCCACTGACATCATCTGTTGAGGGAGAGTCAGGTGCTCCTCATACCAACATTAAACTGCTGGCGGATGATATTTCCTAAAAGATAATGCATTCTGCTGGTACACGCAAATCTGCAGTGCATGTACTATACATTAGAAACAGTGCAACTCTTGGGCTGTGTCTGGGATTGCAGCTCATTTCTATTCAAGAGCTGCAACGTTGCACTGACCACACACTGATTGGGCTGACTTTTCTGGAAAAAAAAAATTATACACTTTTTTCCTAATCCTGGGTAATCTTTTTAAACTAAGGGAACAATGCAACAAAGGTAAGTAAAATATTTGCATACAAAACTTCAACTAAAATCCAATTTAGATTTATCCATTTAAAGTCAAGGTTAAAAGTGTATATAAAATAGAATAAGAACAGAGGGGCAGAATATTATACCTGCGCCATTTTTAGTTTGGACCAACTTTATGATTTGGGTTGTGAAAGGGTTATTCCCATCTCAGCCAATGGGGGCATATCTCTAGGATACGTCCCCATTGTCTGATTGTTGTGGGTCCCACCTCTGGGACCTGTAATTATCTTATAAGTGCAGCCAAAAGCAAAATCAACAAACGTTCCTATTGGCCCGCTAAAAATAGCCGAGTGGTGCGTTTGCTGAGCGGTGCGCCCTCCTTCACTTTGCTGGCTGCTTTTATGAGATAGGTGCGGGTCTCAGAGGTGGGACCCGCAACTATCAAACAATGGGACATATCCTAGCAATATGCCCCCATTGTCTGAGATGGGAAAACCCCTTTAAATGTGCCTAAATCTGTAATGTTGATTTACCAAGTGGATAAAGAAAGATGCGACACAATGCCTATAGGGCATTTTTATACCACCTTGGCTAGTATAGTTTGTGTCCAAAACATGCAACAAAAACTGTCCAAGACTCTAACAAAGCAAGGTGCAAAGTAGGCCCGCACAAAAATCTGGTTCAATAGTTGCCTAAATAATCTTGTGTTTATATTGGTACAAATGAAAGAAAATTGTGATGCATGCATTTCATTTATTTGGTGCAGCAAGAGTGCGCCACAAATTGTGGAGCAAATCAAGACACAATCCAGGCTCAGTGAGACTGATTTATCTGATCCAGTGTGTTCCATCTGGTTGTAATGTTTGACTGATTCCTTTGCAACCGACACTAAGTACATGAATTATTGGTAACAAAAGAAGATATTTGCAAACCTTCTAATGATGTCCAGAATGGCTGAGAAGAAGCCACTTAATTGTCTAAAAGTCTTTTCCTGCGGTGAAGAAGGCTACATTTTTAAAAAATAAACTGTTGAAAAGGTAACACGGCTTCAATTACCTCCATACAAATTATCTCCATCTGAAAGCTGTTAGAGCAAATTGCTGTTTACACAAAGTCATAGGACCGAATGTGAGAGGACGGCATTTGGTAAGGGGGCTCTGTATCTGTAGCGTTGAGCTGAACAACAAACTTGCAATATTCTTGATTTGTAAATGTGATTTTACACATGTTCTCCCAACAGTGGATCAATGCTTGCCTTGCGGCTTCTCCATAGCCAGCTGCCACGTCGTTGATATAGAGGTGGTCCTCAAGATTTTCGTTTAGAGGCTGAAAAAAAATATACTTGGGCAGTTCTGCATTGATTTTTATTGTTCATGTGCTTCCTAAATGAAAAATAAATCAACTTGTTTTAAATAGTCTTGTCTTCGTTAAAATTTTCCTACCATTTTCCTGCTACAGGGCCTGAGTAACTGTTCCCTAGCAGGTCTCTGCTCTTCTCCACCTTCTCTCAGTGATAGAGGTAGCAGCAGGGAAGGAACAGGAGGTTGTCCACGGCAGATCAGAGTGTGGAGAAGAGGAAGGAATCCAAGACACCAGGGAGGACAGATCACAAAGGCTACAAGGGGAAATACACACATGGCAGCTTGCAGAGGGAGAATCACACATAGACAACATACAAGTGTAAAGAGAGTAAATGGTGCACCCATTCCAATCATTGCTGGAGAACGGTGTGGGGGGGGGGGGGGGGAATCATATACTCCTGAGCATGTGTGCTTGCCTGGAAAAGGAAGAGGAGGTCCCTCATGGGCTGTAGAAGGAGAAAGAAGTACAGGAATAAAGCTGCACTGATACACAAAAGCTAGAGAAGATAGCATCATTCTGGACATTTAGTTAAATAAACAATGCACTTCGCCTGGAATCCAGGTGAAAATCAGGAACATCTTCTAACTCCTGATCCATGAGCATAATAGACAATTCAAACAGCTGGTTCCAAAATTAAGCACCATACCACCACAATAACTTTACACTCTACAGCTTTCTCTGTTTAAGAGAAAGACAAGCATAGGTCAATCAACTCTCAACTGGTTAAATCTAATCTGTCACCATGATCTTAGATTATTATCTGCAGTACTACAGTCCTGATCAAAAGTTTAAGACCACTTGAAAAATGGAAAAAAAATCATATTTTACATTGTTGGATCTTAACAAGGTTCCAAAGAGAGCTTCAACATGCAACAAGAAGAAATGAGAGTGAGACAAAACATTTTTTGAGCATTCTATTAATTGAAAATAATGAATAAACTGAAACAGGCTGTTTTTCAGCTGATCCAAATTTTACAACCACATGCCTTTAAAAGGCCAAATCTGTGCAAAGATGTGGATTCATTGTCATTTTCTGTCAGGTAGTCACACAATGTGATGGCAAAGGAAAAAAAAACTCTCCCTTTTTGAACGTGGTCGAGTTGTTGAACTGCATAAGCAGGGTCTCTCACAGCGCGCCATCGCTGCTGAGGTGGGACTCAGTAAGACAGTAATTTGGAATTTCTTAAATGATCCTGAGGGTTATGGAACAAAAAAGTCAAGTGGAAGACCCCAAAAAATTTAATCAGCACTGAGCCGGAGAATCCAATTAGCTGTTCGTCAAGACACTGGACGATCCTCGACCCAAATTAAGGCCCTTACTGGTGCTGACTGCAGTCCCATAACCATCAGATGGCATCTGAGACTGAAGGGCTTCAAAAACAAAAAACGTCTTCAAAGACCTCGTCACCACAGAACTGCTCGTTTGGACTTTGCAAGAGAACACCAAACATGGAGCATTCCAAGGTGGAAAAAACTTTTATTCTCTGATGAGAAAAAAATGTAACCTTGGCATGACATGTCAAGCAGATCTTACCTGAGATGTTTTCTACGCGCCACAGTGGAGGGGGCGCCATAATGATCTGGGGTGCTTTTTCCTTCAGTAGAACAATGGAGCTTCAGGAAGTGCAGGGTCGTCAAACGGCCGCTGGCTATGTCCAGATGTTGCAGAGAGCATTACTTATGACTGATGGCCCTCGTCTGTGTGGTAACAACTGGGTTTTTCAACAGGACAACGCTACAGTGCACAATGCCTGCAGGACAAGGGACTTCTTCCGGGAGAATAACATCACTCTTTTGGCCCATCCTGCGTGTTCCTCTGATCTAAATCCAATTGAGAACCTTTGGGGATGGATGAAAAGGAAAGTTTACAAAAATGGACAACAGTTCCAGACAGTAGATGGCCTTCGTGTGGCTGTCTTCACCACTTGGGGAAATGTTCCCTCTCACCTCATGGAAACGCTTGCATTTAGCATGCCGAAACAAATTTTTGAAGTGATAAACAATAACGGTGGAGCTACTCATTACTGAGTTCATGTTTGGAAGTTGGATTTCTGTTTTGGAGGGGTTTAATTTTTTTTTTGGAGGTGTGGTCCTAAACTTTTGATCAGCTGAAAAACAGCCTGTTTCAGTTTATTCGTTGTTTTCATTAAATTGAATGCTCAAATTTTTTTTTGTCTCACTCCCATTTGTTCTTCTTGCATGTTGAAGCTCCACTTAGAACCTTGTTAAGATCCAGCCACGCTCAATAGGATTTTTTGCAATTTTTCAAGTGGTCTTAAACTTTTCATCAGGACTGTATATGAGTAGTACTGCAGATAGGGACTCCTGGTTGCTATTTTTTTTTATTTTTCTACTGCCCTCCTGTTCCCCTAGTGTCAACACCCAAAGCTACATTGAAGCTACATTGAAATATGTTGCTGGGACTACTGGACAGGAGCATGGGCCTCCTTTCTATTATGTTACCTTGACACAGCAGTCCAAACTGTCTACTTCAGTGCAGTTTTAAGCTATGGGAGTTGAGGAATTAGGGGCAGGAGGAAAAAAATTAATATAAATACTGACTCCTTATCTGCAGTACTACTAATGTAATACTGCAGATAATAGTCCAAGATCAAGGTGATAGGTGCTGTAAAGGTGTTTATTTATACTGACAAGTGGCAAAAAAATTGATTCTTGTAAAAAATCAAGTCCATCAACTATGCCTCCATAGTCCGACCTGTTTTGTCTTTAGTTCAGTGTCACGGCTGAGGATGGGGAAAACCCTCAGCCGTGCGATGCCGGAAGATGTCAATGGCTGCTCGGCCAGGACGACAGAATTAGGGAGCAGGTCACCTCCTAACGCATCCCTAATCCGACCCTAACTCCTAGCTGCATGAAGCCGACCTTGAAGATAGGAGGACCCATGCTCAGGAACCTCGGATCCCTACTCACCCTCCGCCGATCCCTGAACTAGGAGCAGGGTAAGACGACCTGTCCTTCTGGACACGGAGGAACAGGAGTCTCACTGGCCAAGCTGCAGGGAAAAGGGGAACACAAACAGTCCTATGGATATGGCAGGTGAACTGCACTAGTTCCAGCCACCTGCCACAGCCTTGCTGACTGGATCCCTGTGCTGGCAAGCTGATGTCCACACAATACAAAATGAACACAGCACACACACACACACACATCCACACACAGGAACCCAGATCCATAGCTGCACCAAATAACAAAGGAAAACATCAACTGAACATCACATAAACTTATAGTAACACACATTGCCAAGTGCAACCGCATGCAGATTGCAGCAAGCTGCCTAGCCACAGCTCAGGCTGCTATACTGCCAAGTATAAACATGTTGCCAGCGGCAACCACATGTGAGGCAACAATCCAGCCGCCCTCACAATGTGATTGACAAAAACCAAACCGCAGGCAACTGCATGCGGATAAGGAGTCACGACCATGACCATGGTCATGACATTCAGCCTCTTCCAGGACATAATCTCTGATACAACTTAAAGGGAGTCTTTCACCTAATCTGAGCGTTTTAGACCGCTCAGATCAGGTTATAAGCTCTTTAACCCTCATTACGATCATACCTTTCTCTTATGTGTCCCTCGCCCAGATAATGAAAATAACACTTTTTAAACTTATGCAAATTACCTTCTGAAGGTGCCCAGGGGCGGCGTTACTGGGCGATGTGCCCAGAAAAACACACCTCCAGCCGGCGGACGTCACGAGCGGCACCAGAGGACGGCGGACTGGGAACTGGCCCGCACCTGCGCACTGCTCTGCCCATTATGGGCAGAGGAACATCCTTTCATATTGCGCATGCGCCGGCCGGCTGTCTTTAGTTGGCCGGCGCATGCGCAATATGAAAAGCTGTTCATCTGCCCATAATGGGCAGAGCAGTGCGCAGGTGCGGGCCAGTTCCCAGCCCGCCGTCCTCTGGTGCCGCTCGTGACGTCCGCCGGCTGGAGGTGTGTTTTTCTGGGCACATCGCCCAGTAACGCCGCCCCTGGGCACCTTCAGAAGGTAATTTGCATAAGTTTAAAAAGTGTTATTTTCATTATCTGGGCGAGGGACACATAAGAGAAAGGTATGATTGTAATGAGGGTTAAAGAGTCTATAACCTGATCTGAGCGGTCTAAAGCGCTCAGATTAGGTGAAAGACTCTCTTTAAGCCAATATGCAGGACTTATTTATGATTACCATTCTGACAGCAGCATTTCCTGGTTTCTGTTCCTTTATCAGCACAGAGCAATGTACAGTACCTGGCTTCCATGTTGGATTTTTCGGAAGGTTTCACATTTTGTATCAGTGTACTCTAAAAGCTGCCTTACACATTAAATATTTCTCCCACTTTTGCCATTTGGGTAGAGTCACGTGGTCCCCAAACATATTAGTTGTCAGCCTCTCCTGCCAAAATCTGTGAAATCTATGTGGGTTTTGATCACCCTTATGACAGCAGCCTGGCTGTGTAGTCTGGACCACCTCTTAAAACCTGGCAGTGTAGTCTGCACTGCCTCTTTAACAGCTGCCTAATGGTATAGTTTGGGCATTCATGTTCCCTATAAAACCATTCTGGTGTTGTGTAGTCTGAACAATCCTCTATTGCAAAAGTCTCAGAATGTATCACTCCCTATAACAGCAGGGTTGCAACTGGAGATGAGCGAATCGCACAGAATTAAATTCGGGTTTGATTTAACCAAATTGGTCAAAGGATTTAGGTTTAACCAGATCAGAAGTGCTCTAATTGGCCCGAAAAATTTGTGTATGACACTCTATGGTCTCCTGGGACTAATATATTTTTTGTTATCTCACCGGTTTATTTATTATTTCTTTTATTCATTTTTATCTTTTTTGTTTTTATTCATTTTTATGTTTTTTTCAAAGTTCGTCTGAATTTAATCACCAAAAATTCAGATTTGGTTGCAACTCAAATTTTTGAAAAATCCAATTAATTTAGAATCAATTTGAGCATCTCTAGTTGCAACAAATAAAGTCCATGGCCCAGATTCAAGAAGCACTTGCGCGGGAACAAGTGTGATTTGCGCCGCGCAAGTACTGATTTGCTCCTATGCAAATTTGCGGCTGATTCTGTAAACCAGTTAAGCCTGAAATGCGGCCATTTTCCCGCGCACGCAGCCTAGCTGTTCCTGCGCAATTTTCGTGCAATTGTGCGCGGGGTGTAAGTTGCGCCTTCATGGAATTCCCTCAGCGAATATGCAAATTAGGTACTGCCGATGATTCAGAAACATGCGCGTGTGATGCGCATCTTGCGCTGGAAGCGTGCAAGCTTTTTTCCCTGGGCAAACTTGCTCCTGTTAAAAGCAGGGGCAAGTTAGCAAAAGATGGCCAAATGTCATCTGAAGGAGCGCGCAACTTCAGCAGCACCTAGACAGACGATCTGAACAAGCAGAGCACCCACATTTTCGGGACCTCACATCTGTGCACCAACATGCCAGGGGCAGCTATGGTTCTTGATATTCTATTGACTGAGCCGACTCGTAGGAGGGCACGGGAGAGGATTTACAGAGGGCGCTACAACCTTTTTCAGATGACTGATACTGAGGTGTATCGCATGTTTCGCTTTAGCCCTGAAGTCATCCTTGAGTTGGTAACAATCCTGCAGGATGACATCAGCAGCCCGACCCATCGGGGACAGGCAGTGCAGCCACTGGTGAAGGTAGTGGCAACCCTTCATTTTTTGGCAACTGGCTCATTTCAGCGCACAGGTGGAGTGGTGGCGGGGATGTCCCAATCCAGCATGAGCAGGTGTGTGCACCAAGTGATCCCTGCAATACTCAGACGAATGGGCACACAATTTATCAAACCAACCACGGCTGACGTGCGGCAGAAGGCAATCAGTGATTTTTATTTATTAGCCAGATTTCCACGCACTGTGGGTGCAATAGATTGTACCCATGTGGCACTACGCCCCCCCCCCCCCCCGGCACCTCGAGCATATCTACTGCAACAGGAAACATTGGCATTCGATAAATGTGCAGATGATTGTGGATGCACATGGCCTCATATGGCATGTCCGTGCCAAACACCCAGGGTCAAGCCATGACAGTTTTATTTACCGACACAGCCCCATCCCAACCGAGTTTGACCAGAACATGTATGGAGACAGCTGGCTGATTGGTGAGTGACATGGGTGTCAGGTATGACTGCCCCCCCCCCCCCATGATGCACACATCACAAGGGGCACATGCACGACTAACATCCTCCTGTCTTTTCCCTTCCAGGTGACTCTGCCTATGCCCTGGGACCTCACATGATGACCCCATTTCGTAACCCTCAAACACCAGGAGAGGAAAGATATAACGAAGCCCATGCACGTACCCGTGCGGTGGTGGAGCGCACATTTGGCATCCTTAAATCTCGATTCAGATGTCTGGATAAATCAGGGGGGACCCTATTGTATTCACCCAACTTTGTATGCCAAATCGTAGGGGCATGTAGTATTCTCCACAATTTAGCTCAAAGAAGGGGCATGCACATTGAGCTACGCAATGACCTTACCCCCGAACCACGCAACCCCCCCCCCCCCCCAAGAAACACTACCGGATCTTCTGAGGGAAGAGCAATCCGGAATGGTCTTGTGGAACGTCTCTTTGCACATTAAACACACCCTGATCTTGTCACAAGTATAATGCATGTATGTACACCACTGTAGTCCCTAGCACACACCCGACACATGCACCCCCAATTGGATTAGACCCAACAATACCCCATGGTATTAGGGAGCAGCAACGCCGCGTCAAGGCTCCAATTATGTTGCTGTCCATTCATACACCTTTCACATGGCAGAGGGTGACACCCCTTTTCCAGCAGGAGTGCCACCCCCCCCCCCCCATTCACACACCAGTCACACTGTAGTATACACTCCTCACCGTGTGTAGGGACTACAAATAAATCTAAAAACTCATATCCTGAGCATATAAAAAAAAAATAATCTCATACCCTGAGCATATCGAAAAATAATAAAAAAATCATATTGTGTTGAGCAAAAAAATGTAGACATAAAATTATTTTTTTGTTTTTTTCTTTGGGCCAAGGGTGCCCCGGCTCTGGCTCCTCAATCTCCGTGGTGCGGAGGAGGCATGGGGTGGGGATGGAGGGGTGGGGGGAGGAGGGGGGGGAGGAGCATCAACCCCTACTTCCACACTCCTTGCAGGTGGTGGCTGCATGCCCTCCATGGCGTTGGCCAGGCGGGCAAGGATGGTGTTGGTCTGGGCCAACATCCGCATTTGGCGGGTGGTGGTATCCCGCTGATGCCGGCGGGTAACTCTCGCCTCCTCCTGCACTGCAGCGGTGTTGGCCTGCACAGCAGCGGTATTGGCCTCCACCGCAGCTGTCATCCTGCTTAACAAAGCTGGTGTGGTCTCCAGAGCCACCAAGCAGGTGACTATGGCCTTAGAGTTGCCACTAATTTCCCCCAGGCTCTGTGCCACATGTTTGTCCCGGTCCTCATGCAGGGTGAGGGCATGCTGCATAGAGGTGGAGGTGGATGCCATGCTGTCCGCCAGACGACGCACCTCTCCCACCATGGCCCCTATATGGCGGGTCTGCAGGGCCTGCTCCTCCAGCAGACCGTCACGGAGGCTGGAGGATATATGCCTCGTTTTGGACAGAGCCTTCCTGGGAGGAGAGGCTCGGCCACGGACAGAGGGAGAAGGGGAGGGGTCCACAAGGGAGGGGCTTGCCCTGGAGGGGCTTGCCCTGGAGGGGGATGACGTGCTGGGCGGGGGGGTGGTGGGTTGCACAGGGATGGTGGTATCCTCCTGGAGGGAGCCAGAGTCCTCCTGGATGAGGAAAAAGGAATCCTCCTCCAATACCACTTGCTCCTCCATACTTGGCCCCGGTATGATCTCCTCCTGGACCAGCATAGCCAGAATGTCCATGGGGCCTGACTGGACCCCTGGCTCTGGTCTGGATGGGCTGGGTCGAGCCGCAGCCGAAGACGGCCCAGCTTCTTCTTCCTCATCACCACCTGTGGATGACACCAAAACGACATATTTTGCTGGTGCAACACACTTCTCATATGTTCACTTGTACCCCCTCCCATGATGCACAGCAGATATGAAAGAAAAATAACTTACCAGTCCCCAAGTTCCCAACAGTGGAGTCGTACCCTTCAAGTCCCTCCACCTGCTCCTGCACGAACGTTTGTGCAATAAGCTGCTCCTCCTGATTGAGCCGGATCATACATCGCGGACCACCTCCCGTGCCACCGGTATGCTTCCTGATAAGAGCCAGTTTTTCACGGACCCTGCGCCTCATATCATTTAATTTCTTCTGGATGTCATCCCAGGTACGCACTTCATTACCCAGGGCATTGATGTCCAGGGCAATGGCTTCATATATAGCCCTCCTTTGGGCAATGGTGGTGTTTGCCCGCTGGGCACCATATAGGACTTCCTTATGCTGCTGGAGTGCAGCAATCAGGATGTCCATCTCTGCAGCCACAAAGTTGGCCTTCCTTATTTTGGTCCCTTTGGGAGGTGCCATGTCTTGCAAAAGGGCTGAATTTCCTTGCTCAGGGGGGGGTAGGAAAAAGCAGGATGAAATTCAGCAAAGAACCTGCGCAAGTCTGCTCCTATTTATTTGCTCAGTGCAAGCAGCTGAGCAGGATTTGCCCTGAAATTATGCTAGCAAACCTCTGCTGAGCCGAAAATTCCTCATTTACATAGGGGCACACCCACTTTGACTTTGCACGGCCTTGCGCCCTCAGCTTTGCCTTAAACAGGAGCAAATTAAATGAACAAACGATTCCTGAATCAGGTGGCAATTTGGCAAAATTGCTCCAGCGCAGAGAAATTCAGCTGAGCGGCTCAGGTGTAAGTAATGGGCAAATCTACCTGAATCTGGGCCCATATGTGGTGCATTTGCTACCAATTTTGAAGATTTACATGTTTTAAATCCACAACATGCTTACTATTTCCAGGATATGCCACATTCGTGCCACGTTGTTCACCCTTTGCATTGTGTTGCATGAGGATGTTAAAGCCAAATTCAGGGTTATTTTTATTTATTTTTTACACCGTATCAGGAATCACCCTTTTTCTACATCTCCCTATATATTAAATGCAAGTTTATTATAAAGTTCACAAATAAATTGTTAATGCATCATTAGATTAAGTGATTGCTTTTTGAAAACAAATGTCAGACCGAGCAATTATATCTAACAGATACTTAAGGTAAGCGCAATTTTCCGAATGACGAGAATGGGAAGATTTTATAATTGCACACACCCTAATTAATTCATCCATGGATCATTATTTTTTATCAATTTGACACTAATGGGGCTTAATTGATACAAGCCGTAGTTTCTGCTTCTGGGAACATCTGCCTTACAAAGACGATATGCTGTTTGCTGGGAGGAATTCCTCTTAAAGGCTTATTTTGTTTGTGTAGCAGATAATTAATGCGCCTTTGCTTTTAAGGGTGTGTAATACCACTAATTCATTGGAGGGTGATATATTTAGAGTCAACATGAAGAACTGGTCCGTTTTATATTTAAAGATTAACTTTAAAATTCATGAACTCATGAGCTTATGAATGCTGCTTTGTTTTATTAATGTTCATATTAGTAGATGTCATTTTACCATGTAACGCAGTTACGTACTATCACATCTACAGGAGTATGTTTGCAGACTCTCTCCACCCTTGTTTTCAAGAAATCTGAACAGCATGGAATAATAATAATAATCATAATAAATTATTTAATAAATAAGTTATAATACAAAATGAATAATACATAATAATAATTATAGTAATAATAATAATTTGTGTTGAGCAAGTAGAACTCTTCAAAGTGGAATTTGATCTGAATTTGAGGGAAAATTCGATTTTCTGTGAAGCTAAATTTCCTCATGCTTCGTAATAACGAATCGATTTTTACCTAAAATGAGGTAAAAAAATAAATAAATCATACTTACCTCATCCGTTTGAGTGCAAAGAGACAGCCGCCATCTTGATTGAAGATCTCGCACAAAATCCTGTGCACAGTGACGTATGACGTCACCACGCCAGCCGATAACTATCTTATTGGTGGGGGTCTGACACACAGGACCCCCACCTATTGACTGTTTGAAGAGGCTTCGGCGGTCCAGTTTACCAAGGACATATCCATACATTGGATAGCGGCTGTGCTTAGTATCTCAGCTCACTTGAATGGGACTGATCTACGCTTAGGCCATGTGTCCGATGAACGTGAAGTCAAAGACCTAGTACAAGGTGACAGTGTCTCCAGAGCACTGAGGGCTCTTCAAACATTGATTGGTGGGGTACTCTCACCAATCACATATTGATCAGATATTGATAGCCTGACCTGAAGATAGGCCATCAATATAAAAATCTCGGACAACCCCTTTTTAGCTAATTTATAGACCTACACATTAATATGGAAGGCTGAGCAAAATTTGTTTGCGAGCACAAATAAAAGTGTTTTCGATTACAGAGCATTTGGGTTTCGTTCCCATCTTACTCTATTTTTGTAGAACGCCAGGCGAGGGGGAAATATTCCACAAGACAAGCAGACTTCCATTTCGAGGCTCTAATGCCTCTTCCTGTATATTCTGTTTCCTAAAAGAATTATTAAGCATGAACACACTGTTGAAAAATGCTATTACGACAATTTAGCAGATGGTTGATATTGTAGGTCAACCTTCCATGGCCTGGCATTTATATAAATACTAGTTTACGTCTTCTCATAAATAGAAGGTGATTAATTGGAAATCCATTTGTTGAAATCAAACATTGCCAGAATAGTTCCTGTAACCGCAGCTCAAAATATGTTAAATATGATCAGTTAAACCATTCGAATACATTTTTCCCAGTGAGGACTATAACCAAAAAGTGATCTTTTGGGCGTAAAAGGTTCTTCCTTATTCTGTGTTATTACAGTTAAGTTTGTCATTATAAAATTTCTCACACAAATGTAAAATATAATTAGCGAACAGTGTATTCTCATACTGGGATCATCCAGTAATTTGTACGACATATTTTTTATTTGTAGCCTCACAAGGGTCACTGATGATCAGGTGTTGACTGTAGTATACAGTGAGGAACAGAAGCATTTGAACACCCTGCGATTTTGCAAGTTCTCCCACTTAGAAATCACGGAGGGGTCTGAAATTCACATTATAGGTGCATTCCCACTCTGAGAGACAGAATAAAAATAAAAAAAATTCTGGAAATCACATTGTATGATTTTTAAAGAATGTATTTGTCTTTCACTGCTGAACATAAGTATTTGAACACCTGAGAAAATCAGTGTTAATATTTGGTACAGAAGCCTTTGTTTGCAATTACAGAGGTCAACCATTTCCTGTAGTTCTTGACCAGGTTTGCACACACTGCAACAGGGACTTTGGCCCACTCCTCCACACAGATCTCCTCTAGATCTGTCAGGTTTTAGGGCTGTTGCTGAGCAACACAGAGTTTTAGCTCTCTCCAAAGATGTTCTATTGGATTTAGGTCTGGCTACTGGCTAGGCCACTCCAGAACCTTGATATGCTTCTTACGGAGCCATCCCTTGGTTATCCTGGCTGTGTGCTTCTTGTTGTTGTCATGTTGGAAGACCCAGCCATGACCCATCTTCAATGCCCTGACTGAGGGACGGAGGTTGTTGCTCAAAACCTCACAATAAATGGCCACATTCACCCTCTCCTTAATACAGTGCAGTCGTCCTGTCCCCTTTGCAGAAAAGCACCCCCAAAGCATGATGTTACCACCCCATGCTCCACAGTAGGGATGGTGTTCTTGGGATCCAACTCATCCTTCTTTTTCCTTAAAACACGACGAGTGAAGTTTAGACCAAAAAGTTCTACTTTGGTCTCATCTGACCACATGACTTTCTCCCATGCCTCCTCTGGATCATCCAGATAGTAACATAGAAACATAGAATGTGTCGGCAGATAAGAACCATTTGGCCCATCTAGTCTGCCCAATATACTAAATACTATGGATAGCCCCTGGCCCTATCTTATATGAAGGATGGCCTTATGCCTATCCCATGCATGCTTAAACTCCTTCACTGTATTTGCAGCTACCACTTCTGCAGGAAGGCTATTCCATGCATCCACTACTCTCTTAGTAAAGTAATACTTCCTGATATTACTTTTAAACCTTTGCCCCTCTAATTTAAAACTAGGTCCTCTTGTAGCAGTTTTTCTTCTTTAAAATATTCTCTCCACTTTAACCTTGTTGATTCCCTTTATGTATTTAAAAGATGGTCATTGGCAAACTTCAGATGGGCCTGGACATGTGATGACTTGAGCAGGGGAACCTTCCGTGCAATGTATGATTTGAAACCATGACGGCATAGTGTTCTACCAACACTGACCTTTGAAACTGTGGTCACAGCTCTCTTCATTGACCAGCTTCTCCTTTGTAGTTTTGGGCTGATTCCTCACCTTTCTTATCATCAGTGATACCCCACGAGGTGAGATCTTGCATAGAGCCCCAGGCCGAGGGAGACTGACAGTCATCTTTAGCCTCTTCCATTTTCTAACAATTGCTCCAACAATTGTTTGGCAATTGCCCCGTAGCCCTTTCCAGCCTTGTGGAGGTCCACAATTTTGTCTCTGGTGTCTTTTGACAGCTTTTTGGTCTTGCCCATGGTAGTAGTTGGAGTCTGACTAACTGTGGGGTGGACAGGTGTCTTTAAAGAGCTCAGACAGGTGCTACTAAGTTATATTAATGAGTGGAGTAAAGGAGGACTTTTTTTTAAGGCACAGTAACAGTTTTTTGAGAGCCAGAATTCTTGCTGTTTCTCAGTTGTTCAAATACTTATGTTCAGCGGTGCAAGACAAATAAATTCTTTAAAAATCATACAATGTGATTTCCAGATTTTTTTTATTTATTATTCTGTCTCTCAGAGTGGGAATGCACCTACAATGTGATTTCTAAGTGGGAGAACTTGCAAAATCGCAGGGTGTTCAAATACTTCTGTTCCTCACTGTATAGATTCATCCATGCCTTTGGTTGAATTTGGTTAAAGGGGTTGTGTCACAAAAAATATTCTGAATTTTTCAAACCAGCACCTGGATCTGAATACTTTTGTAATTGGATGTAATAAAAAAATGTGTATAGCCAGTGAGCAATCCAATAATCTGTATGCTGCCACCTGCTGTTTCTACTTTTCCCTATTTTTTGTTCATCTCACATTGATGGTTGAACGTGCTCAGTTTAAATCTTCACCTGCCACCAGCCATATGTTCTGTTAGAAGTTATGGCAATTACAGAGAGCGAGTTGTGGCAGAAAGGACACCCCCCTGAGCTGCCTGGCTGAAGATAACCTAGCAAAGCAATTGGAGCAGTGATTATCTCTGGACCCATGTGCAATACAGGGCTGGTTCTAGCTTTGTTAAAAAAAAGTATTGTGATGTACTATATGTCTGATTTTAATTTTTACATCCAACATGGGATAACCCCTTTGAACAAATTCAACACAGTATTAGGACCTGTTTGCAAATATCTTGACAGGCTCCTCTTCACATCCCAACCACAGACCGGCCACACATAGACAAATATAGCATAGACATCTTGTGACAAAATATCACAAAATCATGTTTTACAAAGCTGACCGCCTTGCACCACACATCTCAGGACAGGCTCGGACTGGCTCACCGGGGAGTTGGTGAATCCCTCGGTGGGCACCTGATCTATTCAGTAAAGGAGTCTTTATGAGCGCAAGGAAGTGCTGCCACTGTATTCCCCTGCCCCACCGCCTCTTGCTTGAGTTCTAGTGTTGATCGAGCATGCTCGGCCGAACACCAGTTAGGCTAGAGCATCTCTCTTCCCCGCAAGTTTGTTGGCTGCTATGCAGCCATTAAAAGTGCAGGTAAGTACTGCCCTTAACTGTAATGCCGTATCCATGTTGGTTACTGGCATTACAGTGATTGGCTGGCCAGAACGCGTCATTGGGTGCTATATAGCACCCAATGACATGTGTTCGGCTCAGTGTTAGTCAGGGAGAGCTGGAGAGCAGAAGGGAAAGATAGTGTAGGGAGTGAAATATTTTTTTTGTAAGTTTAAAAACTTGTCAGAGACCCAAAAGTCCTTTTAAGGACTATAGTTGTGTTTGGCAGCAGCAATATATATTTTTAGCACAACCTGCGCTAAATTGCTAAAACTTTATTATCTGCGCTACATCTCCTGTGTAACATGTGCGCATCCCAAAAATATCTGTGACATCCAATGTACTTTTTCCGTAGACGGTGTCCGCTGCGGACAGTGACATTAGCTGCACTACATCTATTGTATAACTAGGGATGAGCGAACTCGAACTGTATAGTTCGGGTTCGTACCGAATTTTGGGGTGTCCGTGACACGGACCCGAACCCGGACATTTTCGTAAAAGTCCGGGTTCGGGTTCGGTGTTCGTCGCTTTCTTCGCGCTTTTGTGACGCTTTCTTGGCGCTTTTTGAAAGGCTGCAAAGCAGCCAATCAACAAGCGTCATACTACTTGCCCCAAGAGGCCATCACAGCCATGCCTACTATTGGCATGGCTGTGATTGGCCAGAGCACCATGTGACCCAGCCTCTATTTAAGCTGGAGTCACATAGCGCCGCCCGTCACTCTGCTCTGATTAGCGTAGGGAGAGGTTGCGGCTGCGACAGTAGGGCGAGATTAGGCAGATTAACTCCTCCAAAGGACTTGATTAACTGATCGATCTGCAGCTGTGGATCATTGAGCTGCTGATCCTCAATTGCTCACTGTTTTTAGGCTGCACAGACCGTTTGTCAGTCTCATTTTTCTGGGGTGATCGGCGGCCATTTTGTGTCTTGTGGTGCGCCAGCACAAGCTGCGACCAAGTGCATTTAACCCTCAATGGTGTGGTTGTTTTTTGGCTAAAGCCTACATCAGGGTGAAGCTGTCACACCAAGTGCATTTAACCAGCAATAGTCTGTTCATTTTTTGGCCATATACAAAATCAGGGGCAAGCTGCGCCTGTCACCAAGTGCATTTAACCCTCAATGGTGTGGTTGTTTTTTGGCTAAAGCCTACATCAGGGTGAAGCTGTCACACCAAGTGCATTTAACCAGCAATAGTCTGTTCATTTTTTGGCCATATACAAAATCAGGGGCAAGCTGCGCCTGTCACCAAGTGCATTTAACCCTCAATGGTGTGGTTGTTTTTTGGCTAAAGCCTACATCAGGGTGAAGCTGTCACACCAAGTGCATTTAACCAGCAATAGTCTGTTCATTTTTTGGCCATATACAAAATCAGGGGCAAGCTGCGCCTGTCACCAAGTGCATTTAACCCTCAATGGTGTGGTTGTTTTTTGGCTAAAGCCTACATCAGGGTGAAGCTGTCACACCAAGTGCATTTAACCAGCAATAGTCTGTTCATTTTTTGGCCATATCCCAGTCTAATTCTGTCACTAAATCCATACCGGTCACCCAGCGCCTAAATACTAGGCCTCAAATTTATATCCAGCTAAATCTGTCCCTAGTGCTGTAGCTGGGCGAGTTATTTAGTGTCCGTTCAAGCACATTTCTTGTTCTGGGTTGAAATACAATTCCCAATTTAGCAATTTCATAATTTAGTGGTTCCTGCTATATCAGAGCTATTTGAAATCTATCCCAAAAAGGGTATATAATATTGAAGGTGCACATTGGGTCATTCAGAATAACTTCACACACACCCGCTACTGTGTATTTCCAAGTCTAATTCTGTCACTAAACCCATACCTGTCACCCAGCGCCTAAATACTAGGCCTCAAATTTAAATCCCTCTAAATCTCTCGTTACCCACCGCTGTACTGTTGTTGCTGGGCAAGATATTTAGTGTCCGTCAAAGCACATTTTTTGTTCTGGGTTGAAGTACAATTCCCAATTTAGCAATTTCATAATTTAGTGGTTTCTGCTATATCAGAGCTATTTGAAATCTATCCCTAAAAGGGTATATAATATTGAAGGTGCACATAGGGTCATTCAGAATAACTTCACACACACGCTTCTGTGCATTTCCAAGTCTAATTCTGTCACTAAATCCATACCGGTGACCCAGCGCCTAAATACTAGGCCTCAAATTTAAATCCCTCTAAATCTCTCGTTACCCACCACTGTACTGTTGTTGCTGGGCAAGATATTTAGTGTCCGTCAAAGCACATTTTTTGTTCTGGGTTGAAGTACAATTCCCAATTTAGCAATTTCATAATTTAGTGGTTCCTGCTATATCAGAGCTATTTGAAATCTATCCCAAAAAGGGTATATAATATTGAAGGTGCACATTGGGTCATTCAGAATAACTTCACACACACCCGCTACTGTGTATTTCCAAGTCTAATTCTGTCACTAAACCCATACCTGTCACCCAGCGCCTAAATACTAGGCCTCAAATTTATATCCCGCTGAATTTGAATACAATACATTGGGCCAAATAATATATTTGTTGTTGTGGTGAACCATAACAATGAGAAAAACATCTAGTAAGGGACGCGGACGTGGACATGGTCGTGGTGGTGTTAGTGGACCCTCTGGTGCTGGGAGAGGACGTGGCCGTTCTGCCACATCCACACGTCCTAGTGTACCAACTACCTCAGGTCCCAGTAGCCGCCAGAATTTACAGCGATATATGGTGGGGCCCAATGCCGTTCTAAGGATGGTAAGGCCTGAGCAGGTACAGGCATTAGTCAATTGGGTGGCCGACAGTGGATCCAGCACGTTCACATTATCTCCCACCCAGTCTTCTGCAGAAAGCGCACAGATGGCGCCTGAAAACCAACCCCATCAGTCTGTCACATCACCCCCATGCATACCAGGGAAACTGTCTCAGCCTCAAGTTATGCAGCAGTCTCTTATGCTGTTTGAAGACTCCGCTGGCAGGGTTTCCCAAGGGCATCCACCTAGCCCTTCCCCAGCGGTGAAAGACATAGAATGCACTGACGCACAACCACTTATGTTTCCTGATGATGAGGACATGGGAATACCACCTCAGCATGTCTCTGATGATGACGAAACACAGGTGCCAACTGCTGCGTCTTTCTGCAGTGTGCAGACTGAACAGGAGGTCAGGGATCAAGACTGGGTGGAAGACGATGCAGGGGACGATGAGGTCCTAGACCCCACATGGAATGAAGGTCGTGCCACTGACTTTCACAGTTCGGAGGAAGAGGCAGTGGTGAGACCGAGCCAACAGCGTAGCAAAAGAGGGAGCAGTGGGCAAAAGCAGAACACCCGCCGCCAAGAGACTCCGCCTGCTACTGACCGCCGCCATCTGGGACCGAGCACCCCAAAGGCAGCTTCAAGGAGTTCCCTGGCATGGCACTTCTTCAAACAATGTGCTGACGACAAGACCCGAGTGGTTTGCACGCTGTGCCATCAGAGCCTGAAGCGAGGCATTAACGTTCTGAACCTGAGCACAACCTGCATGACCAGGCACCTGCATGCAAAGCATGAACTGCAGTGGAGTAAACACCTTAAAACCAAGGAAGTCACTCAGGCTCCCCCTGCTACCTCTTCTGCTGCTGCCGCCTCGGCCTATTCTGCTGCTGCCGCCTCGGCCTCTTCCTCCGCCTCTGGAGGAACGTTGGCACCTGCCGCCCAGCAAACAGGGGATGTACCACCAACACCACCACCACCACCTCCGTCACCAAGCGTCTCAACCATGTCACACGCCAGCGTTCAGCTCTCCATCTCACAAACATTTGATAGAAAGCGTAAATTCCCACCTAGCCACCCTCGATCCCTGGCCCTGAATGCCAGCATTTCTAAACTACTGGCCTATGAAATGCTGTCATTTAGGCTGGTGGACACAGACAGCTTCAAACAGCTCATGTCGCTTGCTGTCCCACAGTATGTTGTTCCCAGCCGGCACTACTTCTCCAAGAGAGCCGTGCCTTCCCTGCACAACCAAGTATCCGATAAAATCAAGTGTGCACTGCGCAACGCCATCTGTAGCAAGGTCCACCTAACCACAGATACGTGGACCAGTAAGCACGGCCAGGGACGCTATATCTCCCTAACTGCACACTGGGTAAATGTAGTGGCAGCTGGGCCCCAGGCGGAGAGCTGTTTGGCGCACGTCCTGCCGCCGCCAAGGATCGCAGGGCAACATTCTTTGCCTCCTGTTGCCACCTCCTCCTTCTCGGCTTCCTCCTCCTCTTCTTCCACCTGCTCATCCAGTCAGCCACACACCTTCACCACCAACTTCAGCACAGCCCGGGGTAAACGTCAGCAGGCCATTCTGAAACTCATATGTTTGGGGGACAGGCCCCACACCGCACAGGAGTTGTGGCGGGGTATTGAACAACAGACCGAC
Source organism: Bufo gargarizans (assembly GCF_014858855.1). Taxonomy (NCBI): domain Eukaryota; kingdom Metazoa; phylum Chordata; class Amphibia; order Anura; family Bufonidae; genus Bufo; species Bufo gargarizans. Next base: position 68,946,037 of record NC_058086.1, on the reverse strand, counting down.
GAGTGGTTGCTGCCGGTGAGCCTCAAGCCCGGCCTGGTGGTGTGTGATAATGGGCGAAATCTCGTTGCAGCTCTGGGACTAGCCAATTTGACGCACATCCCTTGCTTGGCGCATGTGCTGAATTTGGTGGTGCAGAAGTTCATTCACAACTACCCCGACATGTCAGAGCTGCTGCATAAAGTGCGGGCCGTCTGTTCGCGCTTCCGGCGTTCACATCCTGCCGCTGCTCGCCTGTCTGCGCTACAGCGTAACTTCGGCCTTCCCGCTCACCGCCTCATATGCGACGTGCCCACCAGGTGGAACTCCACCTTGCACATGCTGGACAGACTGTGCGAGCAGCAGCAGGCCATAGTGGAGTTTCAGCTGCAGCACGCACGGGTCAGTCGCACTACAGAACAGCACCACTTCACCACCAATGACTGGGCCTCCATGCGAGACCTGTGTGCCCTGTTGCGCTGTTTCGAGTACTCCACCAACATGGCCAGTGGCGATGACACCGTTATCAGCGTTACAATACCACTTCTATGTCTCCTTGAGAAAACACTTAGGGCGATGATGGAACAGGAGGTGGCCCAGGAGGAGGAGGAGGAGGATGAGGAAGAGGGGTCATTTTTAGCACTTTCAGGCCAGTCTCTTCGAAGTGACTCAGAGGGAGGTTTTTTGCAACAGCAGAGGCCAGGTACAAATGTGGCCAGCCAGGGCCCACTACTGGAGGACGAGGAGGACGAGGATGAGGAGGAGGTGGAGGAGGATGAGGATGAAGCATGGTCACAGCGGGGTGGCACCCAACGCAGCTCGGGTCCATCACTGGTGCGTGGCTGGGGGGAAAGGCAGGACGATGACGATACGCCTCCCACAGAGGACAGCTTGTCCTTACCCCTGGGCAGCCTGGCACACATGAGCGACTACATGCTGCAGTGCCTGCGCAACGACAGCAGAGTTGCCCACATTTTAACCTGTGCGGACTACTGGGTTGCCACCCTGCTGGATCCACGCTACAAAGACAATGTGCCCACCTTACTTCCTGCACTGGAGCGTGATAGGAAGATGCGCGAGTACAAGCGCACGTTGGTAGACGCGCTACTGAGAGCATTCCCAAATGTCACAGGGGAACAAGTGGAAGCCCAAGGCCAAGGCAGAGGAGGAGCAAGAGGTCGCCAAGGCAGCTGTGTCACGGCCAGCTCCTCTGAGGGCAGGGTTAGCATGGCAGAGATGTGGAAAACTTTTGTCAACACGCCACAGCTAACTGCACCACCACCTGATACGCAACGTGTTAGCAGGAGGCAACATTTCACTAACATGGTGGAACAGTACGTGTGCACACCCCTCCACGTACTGACTGATGGTTCGGCCCCATTCAACTTCTGGGTCTCTAAATTGTCCACGTGGCCAGAGCTAGCCTTTTATGCCTTGGAGGTGCTGGCCTGCCCGGCAGCCAGCGTTTTGTCTGAACGTGTATTCAGCACGGCAGGGGGCGTCATTACAGACAAACGCAGCCGCCTGTCTACAGCCAATGTGGACAAGCTGACGTTCATAAAAATGAACCAGGCATGGATCCCACAGGACCTGTCCGTCCCTTGTCCAGATTAGACATTAACTACCTCCCCATAACCATATATTATTGGACTCCAGGGCACTTCCTCATTCAATCCTATTTTTATTTTCATTTTACCATTATATTGCGATGCTACCCAAAGTTGAATGAACCTCTCCTCTGCCTGTGTGCTAGGCCTAAATATATGCCAATGGACTGTTGCAGTGGTGGCTGACATGAAGCCTGATTCTCTGCTATGACATGCAGACTAATTCTCTGCTGACATGAAGCCAGATTGTCTGTTACGGGACCTCTCTCCTCTGCCTGGGTGCTGGGCCTAAATTTATGACAATGGACTGTTGCAGTGGTGGCTGACGTGAAGCCTGATTCTCTGCTATGACATGCAGACTGATTCTCTGCTGACATGAAGCCAGATCGTCTGTTACGGGACCTCTCTGCTCTGCCTGTGTGCTAGGCCTAAATATATGCCAATGGACTGTTGCAGTGGTGGGTGACGTGAAGCCTCATTCTCTGCTATGACATGCAGACTGATTCTCTGCTGACATGAAGCCAGATTGTCTGTTACGGGACCTCTCTGCTCTGCCTGTGTGCTAGGCCTAAATATATGCCAATGGACTGTTGCAGTGGTGGGTGACGTGAAGCCTCATTCTCTGCTATGACATGCAGACTGATTCTCTGCTGTCATGAAGCCAGATTGTCTGTTACGGGACCTCTCTGCTCTGCCTGTGTGCTAGGCCTAAATATATGCCAATGGACTGTTGCAGTGGTGGGTGACGTGAAGCCTCATTCTCTGCTATGACATGCAGACTGATTCTCTGCTGACATGAAGCCAGATTGTCTGTTACGGGACCTCTCTGCTCTGCCTGTGTGCTAGGCCTAAATATATGCCAATGGACTGTTGCAGTGGTGGGTGACGTGAAGCCTCATTCTCTGCTATGACATGCAGACTGATTCTCTGCTGTCATGAAGCCAGATTGTCTGTTACGGGACCTCTCTGCTCTGCCTGTGTGCTAGGCCTAAATATATGCCAATGGACTGTTGCAGTGGTGGGTGACGTGAAGCCTCATTCTCTGCTATGACATGCAGACTAATTCTCTGCTGACATGAAGACAGATTCTCTGTTACGGGACCTCTCTCCTCTGCCTGTGTGTGTGCTGGGCCTAAATATATGCCAATGGACTGTTGCAGTGGTGGCTGACGTGAAGCCTCATTCTCTGCTATGACATGCAGACTGATTCTCTGCTGACATGAAGCCAGATTCTCTGTTACGGGACCTCTCTCCTCTGCCTGTGTGTGTGCTAGGCCTAAATATATGCCAATGGACTGTTGCAGTGGTGGCTGACGTGAAGCCTCATTCTCTGCTATGACATGCAGACTGATTCTCTGCTGACATGAAGCCAGATTCTCTGTTACGGGACCTCTCTCCTCTGCCTGTGTGTGTGCTGGGCCTAAATATATGCCAATGGACTGTTGCAGTGGTGGCTGACGTGAAGCCTCATTCTCTGCTATGACATGCAGACTGATTCTCTGCTGACATGAAGCCAGATTCTCTGTTTCGGGACCTCTCTCCTCTGCCTGTGTGCTAGGCCTAAATATATGCCAATGGACTGTTGCAGTGGTGGCTGACGTGAAGCCTCATTCTCTGCTATGACATGCAGACTAATTCTCTGCTGACATGAAGACAGATTCTCTGTTACGGGACCTCTCTCCTCTGCCTGGGTGCCGGGGCCTAAATATCTGAGAATGGACTGTTCCAGTGGTGGGTGACGGGAAGCCAGATTCTCTGCTATGGAACCTCTCTCCAATTGATTTTGGTTAATTTTTATTTATTTAATTTTTATTTTAATTAATTTCCCTATCCACATTTGTTTGCAGGGGATTTACCTACATGTTGCTGCCTTTTGCAGCCCTCTAGCCCTTTCCTGGGCTGTTTTACAGCCGTTTTAGTGCCGAAAAGTTCGGGTCCCCATTGACTTCAATGGGGTTCGGGTTCGGGACGAAGTTCGGATCGGGTTCGGATCCCGAACCCGAACATTTCCGGGATGTTCGGCCGAACTTCTCGAACCCGAACATCCAGGTGTTCGCTCAACTCTATGTATAACGTGTGGGCATCCCAAAAATTTCAGTGACATCCAGTGTACTTTTTCTGTAGACGGTGTCCGCTGCGGACAGTGACACTAGCTGTGCTACATCTTCTGTATAACGTGTGGGCATCCAAAAATTTTCGTGACATCCAGTGTACTTTTTATGTAGACGGTGTCCGCTGCGGACAGTGACATTACCTGGGGTACATCTCCTGTGTAACGTTTCCACATCCAAAATACCTGCGACAATCCCTGTAATTTTATATTAGCCGCTGCTGACATCAGCAATAGTTAGACCGCTGCAGATTACATTATCTGTGCTAAATCTCCTGTGTAACGTGTGCGCATCCCAAAAATATCTGTGACATCCAGTGTACTTTTTCCGTAGACGGTGTCCACTGCAGATAGTGACATTAGCTGCGCTACATCTCTTGTGTAACGTATGCACATCCAAAAAATATCAGTGACATCCAGTGGACTTTTTCCGTAGACGGTGTCCGCTGCAGACAATTACATTACCTGGCGAACATCTCCTGTGTAACGTTTCCACATCACAAACACCTGTGACATTCCTTCTAATTTTATATTAGCGGCTGCTGACATCAGCGACATTAACTGCGGTATTTCTCCTGTATAACGTTTCCACATCCCAAATACCTGGGACATTCCCTGCAATTTTTTATTAGCCGCTGGTGACAGCATTGCCATTATATCAGCGACATTATCTGCGGAGTGCCGGTTCCTTGTAATTTTTGGAAGCCCTTTCACTTAGTGCATAGGCTTTATGAGTGTAGGAGTCCCACTACCTGAACAATTGTACCACAATGTGAATGAGGCCCTCCTTTATGTGATATACAGGTTGTAGCGGATTGCCTCTTCCTTGTAATTTTTGGCAGCACTTGCACTTTATATTGGTTTTGTGCATAGTATTGTCAGTCTGTAAAAGTGGCGTACTACTCGGACAACATCGTTCCCAGCAGCGACCTGGGAGTCCAAGATGCATCCAGACATCCTCCCCATGCTTTTCCCGAACCATCAATTTCTGACCTTTTCTTATGAACCAGACACCCTCCCCTCTTCAGAGCAGCGGGTGCCTGGTTTAATGCTCGGGTTCTCCCATTGACTTCCATTGTGCTTGGGTGCTCGGTAGAGTACCCGAGCATCCCGAGGTGTTCGACCCGAGCACCCGAACACCAGAGCACTTTGTGCTCGATCAACACTATTGAGTTCCTTTAAGTATCAGCAGTGTGGTATACAATCTCAATTACCATGTCAGGGAAAGCAAGTGACAGGATGACATTACAACTTGCCACTTGCATCCTGTGTAGTTGCAGCAGTAAGGCACGTCCTCTCCAGTGATGGGCTCCACGGACCTGGCTGAACTGACCAATCCTCCCATTCTGTTAGCTCGCAGCTTCTCTCTGCTGGACGGCTTTTACACATTCCCTGTTGCCTGCCAGCCCACATCCTAGTGCTCTCTGGTTCTGCAGAGCTGGGCTGTGTGAAGCAAGTGATGGAGGCATCTGTGTGCTCTCTCTCACTGACAGTGACACAATGTGGAGGAGACTGAGCAAATAAGAAACCTATCAGGCTGCAATCAAGAGGAGAAAGTGTGGGCATTTCCCCAGGCCAGTCCCCTAAGAAAACTAGGTATTTACTGTTAAAAAAAACTTTGTGACTCTCACAAGGAACTATAGCTCCCAGCATGTTCTGGCAGCTGAAAACCTTCAGGACCTGCTGTTAGTTTAGTTTACTGTAAGGGATCGCTCCCTCTCAGGGGGTCGCAGCCACAGACTTTGCGGATTTAAAGTCCAAAATGGTCATTTATTTTAGCACCAGCACACACAAATCTTCAAAACAAACACCTGCCCGTCTGCGCTCTAGCTAATAAATAGTAATTTCCCTGACTCACCTCTAAGCACAGGGTCTCAGGCTCCAAGCCTTAGCAGGTCTGATCATCAGACACAAGTCAATACGGGAAGAGATCAGGCTTCACATAGCCTTGTGGCCCCTCAGCCACATACGGTCCAGCAGCCTCCAGGCTGTGACCACACCAGCCCCCTTGGGGGAAGATGTTCCAGAAGTCTTCCCAATTTTAACTGTGCGACCCTCTTTCTGTAGGCGTCGCTGGGCCTCCCAAAGTTCAGGCTTTACAAAGCCTTGTGGCCCCTCAGCCCTCCTTGCTGAGACCACACAGAGCCTCTGTAGGCCTCTGTTTCCAAGTTTTTTCTCTCTGACTGACACACAGAGGGTTGGTTTGATCCCTCCTTGATTACAGCAGGCCTCACCTGCGATGACCTCAGGTAAAAGTCAATACCCGTACTGGAAGGGTGTGACCTGGCAGATCCCACTACCAAACCTATCTCCCAGTCCAAATGAAATCCAGACCAGAACAAAATGTAAGCAAAACTGCCTCAGCAAACTACGCTTTACTGAAACCCCTGCAGCTTTTATTTATCTCACCAAGCTGAGGTATCTGGGTGGGATATACACACCTTCCAGCACTCACACCATACACATCACCACATCACCTTAAAGGGCACCCCCGGCAATCAGCTGTATAAGGAGACGGCGCGTGCAGTGTGCACGTGTAGTCTCCCTTCTCTATGTCTTTGGGACAGCAGCAGCGGGCAGGAAGAGAGAAGGGAGATGGCACCTGCACACTGCTCACTGCACACAGGCACGACACCCAGCACCGCCACCGATTTGATATTGATGACCTATCCTGAGAAAAGGTCATCAATAGAAAAAGCCTGGAGAACCCCTTAACTGCAAACCACTATTGCAATGATGCAGGCATAGCAGTTGTGTCCGCATCATCACTTGCTGGTGCTCGCTATTTCATACTTGACATTCTAGAAGTGGTGGCCCCCATAGTGGCAGTGCACAGCCAAGTCAAGATGCAGCCACTCTGTGACCAAAAATCTGAAGTCCACAAATTATCAGTAAGAAAGTAGATAACCCAAATTAATTTGCAGATCGTAGGAACTTCAGGTTTCTGGCCACACGATGGTCATATTTTGTCTCTAAATTTGCTGTGCAGCGGCTACTACATGGAATACCAGCCTTATGGCTAGGATCATTGATCAGAAAATACTGATTCGATACCTCTCAAACTTTTGAAAATCAGAGTAGCGCGCCATGGCGCAATTTTTTAACACTAAGCCATGCCTCTAAATCTGCCTAATGCCTTCACCACACATACCCTATCCAGCCCAGTCCCCTTAGTGCCCCTAATTATTCCCTCTTTTGCCCCCACAAAGTAGTTATGCCCATACTGTGCTCCTTTACAATAGTTATGCCTCTCAGCAGTGTCCCCCCCTTTACTGTTAAAAAAAAAACACTACATACTCACCTCACATTTCCTTATGATCGGAGCAGCTCCTGCGCTCCCCAGGAGGCACGATGTTGTCACACATACATTGTACTGCTGTCCTTTGTATGAGCACAGGATAATTCCTGGCCCCCTCCTACACAGCCCATCTGCGCTATGTACAGTATGTGTGACCACATTGTGTCTGCTGGAAAGTGCCGGCAGTTGAGTTGAATGGTGAAGCATCGAGCAGACCTAAGAACGCAGAGACAGTTGAGAGCTGGATATACCTCAGCCATTCCATGTCCATGGTACAGCCACTAAAATCCAGGACTGTCCTGTCAGATCCAGGACAGTTGTGAGTTATTTGATTCTGGCTGTTTAACCCCTCTGATGCCACAGACCAGGGATGCCTAACCAGTGGCCCTCCAGCTGTTGCAAAACTGCAACTCCCAGCATGCCTGGACAGCCTACATCTGAAGGGCCACATGTTGACCATCCCTGATACAGACAATAGTAACCATGGCACCATCAGGTAACACAGATAATATAACATTTATTGCATGGCAGGAAAAAAAAAAAAATATAATAGTTGATTTACTGCTTTTCCTATTCTGACAAAAAAAAGTAATAAAACAAAAAAAAAAAACATTTTGTGTATATATATATTTATATATATATATATATATATATATATAGTCGGAAAAGGACAGCAACTCCAATAGTACCAAAAAAGAATATTTATTGGGCCACAGTGGCACAGTGAGGCGACGTTTCGGCTCAAAATCCCGAGCCTTTCTCAAGCAACAAAACACAAGTGGGAGTGCACAATATAAATAGGTGTACATGATTAAGACATAACAATAATCAATATTCATAATTAGTGTACAAATCAATAAATAGATCAATATATCATGATTACAAAAGTGACAACATATCAGAACAAATCCAGTGATACATGATTATATTTGTGATTTACAACAAAATAATGTGAACCAGCATAATATAAAATATAAGTATAAGTGGCTCCAATATATATCAACTGTTTCGAATCTCTTTAATTACATTAAATAAAAGCAAGGAGGAGCAAAAGGGGGGTCGATGGTGACATACCACAAGGTTAGCGTGTCTTCACATCTCCGCAATGGCCACAGTTTATATATATATATACAGCCAAATAATGCTAAAAAGAACAAATCAACAAGCTGTCAATTAGTAAAATATGAAATAAATGAGACTCATTTGGTATTGCCACCAGTTATATATTTATTTATTCTACACAGTACTTATCAATAAAACTATTTCAGATTTACAGTTTTTCCCACCTCCCCCAAAAAATTAATAAAGGTTAATCAATAAAATATATGTACCCACACATGGTGGCATTGAAAAAAGTAAGCTTTAGGCCTCTTTCACACGGGCTGTGCGGGAAAAGGTGCAGGTGCGTTGTGGGAACATGCGCGATTTTTCCGCGCGAGTGCAAAACATTGTAAGGCGCTTTGCACGCGCGTGAGAAAAATCGGCATGTTTGGTACCCAAACCCGAACTTCTTCACAGAAGTTCGGGCTTGGGATCGTGTTCTGTAGATTGTATTATTCTCCCTTATAACATGGTTATAAGGGAAAATAATAGCATTCTGAATACAGAATGCATCGTACAATAGCGCTGGAGGGGTTACAAAAATAAATAATAATTTAACTCACCTTAATCCACTTGATCGCGCAGCCCGGCATCTCTTCTGTCTTCTTCTTTGCTGTGTGCAAGAAAAGGACCTGTGGTGACGTCACTCCGGTCATCTCAAGGTCCGTCACATGATCTTTTACCATGGTGATGGATCATGTGATGACCGGAGTGACGTCACCACAGGTCCTTTTCCTGCACACAGCAAAGAAGAAGACAGAAGAGATGCCGGGCTGCGCGAGCAAGTGAACTAAGGTGAGTTACATTTTTTTTAGGCAAGTCAGGCAAGTTTTTTTCGCCGGAGATAAAACCGTAGCATGCTACGTTTTTCTCTTTTGCCTGATCAGTCAAAATAACTGAACTGAAGACATCCTGATGCATTCTGAACGGATTACTCTCCATTCAGAATGCATGGGGATATGCCTGATCAGTTATTTTCCGGTATAGAGCCCCTGTGACGGAACTCTATGCCGGAAAAGAAAAACGCTAATGTGAAAGTACCCTTAGTCTAGCGCAGCTAGACAGCAAGTCAGTGCGAAAATTTAAAAAAGGTGGATCTTGAAATGCTATGATGAAAACGCAAAAAAAACCTGCATTCTAAAGGCTGAAAAAAATGAATTTGCAATATTTGTATACCCCTTTAGGGTGGGCCCCCAGAGTCAGTTTTACTGGTGGGCCCTAGGCACCCCAGTACAACACTGTCTCAGGATATGTTCATTCTAGAAGAAAGATTAGGAAGAACATATCTGTATCTTGATTCATTATTTTGCCAATATGTTGTCCTTTTTTGTGACATTTGTAGGCTGTCCACTTGGATAGTTCCATTTTGTTAGGAAGTCCCCTGACTGTGCTGCTTGGACCACAAGTGATCAGCTGTCATGAGAGAATACAGGAATACTGGAGCTCATGGATGTCACAGTGGCTGCTGAAGACATGACTTACAATTATATTTTCTATCAAATTAAAAGGGTTATCCCATGATCATTGGAAAAAATTTAAATCAGAAATCATATAGTACATGATAATCTCTTTCTAACAAAGCTAGAACCAGCCCTGTACCTCACATGGATCCAGACATGCTCCCCATTCGTTGCTCTATTTGCTCTACCAGATTTATTTTAATCTGGCAGTTTAGGAGCATGTCCTTTCTCAGGGGAGCATGTTCTTTCTCAGGGGAGCATGTCCTTTCTCAGGGGAGCATGTCCTTTCTCAGGGGTCATGCCGTTTATGCTGCAGCTCCCTCCCTGCAACTGTCAAAGCTTCTAACAATAGATAGGGCTAGTGGCAGTTGAAGGCTGGAACTGAGCGTGTGCGACCACCGCAGCGATGTTACTGAGATGCACAGGGTAATAATAAACAGAACAAACAGCAGGTGTCACTATACAAGTACAAACTGGATTCCAAAAAAGTTGGGACACTAAACAAATTGTGAATAAAAACTGAATGCAATGATGTGGAGATGGCAAATGTCAATATTTTATTTGAATTAGAACGTAGATGACAGATCAAACGTTTAATCCAAGTAAATGTATCATTTTAAAGGAAAAATACGTTGATTCAAATTTTCACGGTGTCAACAAATCCCCAAAAAGTTGGGACAAGTAGCAATAAGAGGCTGGAAAAAGTAAATTTGAGCATAACGAAGAGCTGGAAGACCAATTAACACTAATTAGGTCAATTGGCAACATGATTGGGTATAAAAAGAGCTTCTCAGAGTGGCAGTGTCTCTCAGAAGCCAAGATGGGTAGAGGATCACCAATTCCCACAATGTTGCTGTCACGGCCATGGCTATGACCGTGACTCTTCAACCGCATGCGATGGTCAGCGGTTTGGTTTCGTTGTCAATCACAGGTGAGGGCAGTGGTATTTGCCTCACCTGTGGTTGCCGCTGACAACGCTAGTCTTGTGGCAGCTTTCCTGCTGTGCATGCGGTTGCACCTAGCAACCTCTATGTTAGGCGTCTGTGTGTTGTGTTTACTGTGTTGTATGTCTGTGTGCACTCTGTGTAGTATGTGTGGTATGCACTGACACTCTTCCTGCACTGTGGTTGCCCGTGGCATCGTCTGGCTGTCTGTACATGTGGTGGCAGTGTCCCGGCCTTCGGGCTATCTCCCAGGACACGGTTGCCACCAATGTCGTTGCCAGCGGCAACAACCACAGTGTGTTGCCACTGTTGGACACTTCCCCTTTATGTGAGTTTCCCTTCTGTGGTGCTGGAAGGGTTAACTCCCTTCCCAGTGTGTGTGTGATGTCACTGGGTGTGTCCGACTGTGGGGTGTGGCTTCTTGGCCTATATAGTCTTGGTGTTTGGTATGGCTCAGTAGGTTGCTTCAGTCATGCTAGGCTGGAGCAGCCTCCTGTGCATATTACCTGCCAGTGAGAGCCACCCCTGTGGTCATAAAGAAAAGTATTGTTGCTATGTTTAAGTTTGGCTGTGTGTCTATGTAGTATGTTATATTCTGTTGGGACTTTCCTATGTATTTGGTGCAGCGTACGGTTCTGGATTCCTGTCTGCTCAGGGATCCAGTCAGCAAGGCTGTGGCAGGTTGGTGGAACTTCTCGTTCGCCTGCCATTCCCGTATAGCTGTTTATGTTCCCCTTTTCCCAACAGCTTGGCCATTGAGACTCCTGCTCCTCTGTGCCTAGGAGGAGTAGGTCGTCTTACCCAGCTCCTAGCTCAGGGACCTGCGGAGGGTAAGTCAGGGCTCCGAGGTTCCTGCACATGGGTCCTCCTACCATCAAGGTCGGCCCATGCAGGTAGGAGTTAGGGTCAGGTATAGATGCGCGTGAGGAGGTGACCTGCTCCCTATCCTGTTCTCCTGGCCGAGTAGCCACTACAGCATCTCCCATCACACGGCTGAGGGTTTCCCCCATCCTCAGCCGTGACAGTTGCGCAGAAAGATAGTGGAGCAATATCAGAAAGGTGTTACCCAGCGAAAAATTACAAAGACTTTGCATCTATCATCATCAACTGTGCATAACATCATCCGAAGATTCAGAGAATCTGGAACAATCTCTGTGCGTAAGGGTCAAGGCCGTAAAACCATGCCCGTGATCTCCGGGCCCTTAAACGACACTGCACCACAAACAGGAATGCTACTGTAAAGGAAATCACAGAATGGGCTCAGGAATACTTCCAGAAACCATTGTCAGTGAACACAATCCACCGTGCCATCTGCCGTTGCCAGCTGAAACTCTACAGTGCAAAGAAGAAGCCATTTATAAGCAAGATCCACAAGCTCAGGCGTTTTCACTGGGCCAGGGATCATTTAAAATGGAGTGTGGCAAAATGGAAGACTGTTCTGTGGTCAGACGAGTCACGATTCGAAGTTCTTTTGGGAAATCTGGGACACCATGTCATCCGGACCAAAGAGGACAAAGACAACCCAAGTTGTTATCAACGCTCAGTTCAGAAGCCTGCATCTCTGATGGTATGGGGTTGCATGAGTGCGTGTGGCATGGGCAGCTTGCATGTCTGGAAAGGCACCATCAATGCAGAAAAATATATTCAGGTTCTAGAACAACATATGCTCCCATCCAGACATCATCTCTTTCAGGGAAGACTCTGCATTTTTCAACAAGATAATGCCAGACCACATTCTGCATCAATCACAACACCATGGCTGCGTAGGAGAAGGATCCGGGTACTGAAATGGCCAGTCTGCAGTCCAGATCTTTCACCTATAGAGAATATTTGGCGCATAATAAAGAGGAAGGTGCAACAAAGAAGGCCCAAGACGATTGAACAGTTAGAGGCCTGTATTAGACAAGAATGGGAGAGCATTCCTATTTCTAAACTTGAGAAACTGGTCTCCTCGGTCCCCAGACGTCTGTTGAGTGTTGTAAGAAGAAGGGGAGATGCCACACAGTGGTGAAAATGGCCTTGTCCCAACTTTTTGGGGATTTGTTGACACATGAAATTCTGATTCAACATATTTTTCCCATAAAATGGTACATTTTCTCAGTTTAAACTTTTGTTCCGTGATTTATGTTCTATTCTGAATAAAATATTAGAAGTTGGCACCTCCACATCATTGCATTCAGTTTTTATTCACGATTTGTATAGTGTCCCAACTTTTTTGGAATCCGGTTTGTAGATTTTATTGAATAAATCAGTGGCAATACTACATTTTTAATTACATATAATTACAAAAGTATTCAGAACCGGTTTCTGGTTTGAATAATCAAACAAAAATTCTTTAAAATCAAATTTTTAAGTGTTAAGTATATTGTTTTCTATATGCCTGACTCTCTTTGAGGGAAAGTTGAGATACTATCATGCATATTATATGGTTGCCAGTAGAGATGAGCGAATTTCTTAAAAATTAGATTTAACTGCTGTGCCCAAGTTGAGAAAAAATTCACGAAGTGCATTTTTTTGTAAGTAGCGGGTGCAATGACATGGAGCTGCGATAGCGCCGCTCCCCGTCATTGTACCTCTCAAATGCCACGTTCATACATGATCTGAGAGTAAAAACTGTGTAAAATGAACAGAAGAAAAAATGAAATCATACTTACCACCTCCATTTGCTCGCGACGGGACGGCCGCCACCATCTTGCTTGAAGATCTGGCACGAAAACTCGTGAGGCTTGAGATGACGTCGTCATGCCAGCCGTCGGGGATTTCAATCAAGATGGTAGCGGCCAGCCCGTCGGGAGCAAATGGAGGGGGTAAGTATGATTTTTTTGTTTTTTACACTATTTCAGGTTAAATAGATTCGCTACCACGAAGCACGAGGAAATTCGGCTTCACGGGGAATCAAATTTTTCCTGAAATTCTGATCAAATTCCACTTTGTTGTATTCGATTCGCTCAACTCTAGCGAATCCCTCCAAAATTGGCAGGTTCAGCTGAAATTCATCTAATGTGTACAACCACCTAGTCCATTGGCTTTCCATGCTTTTGCAGCTTAGACCCATTCAAGTAACCCACAAAAAAGAATAAACCAACACTAGCTCTATACCTGCCACCAGCAAGTAATATATTGGTAGAGTAACACCTCTTAGCGCTGATCACCAAAGATTATTTAGCATGTGTGTCCGCACCAGTTATACCATTTTTAAATACCATATACTAGGTTTTTTTAAAGAATAAATACGAGGTGTTCACATGAACCCAGTACAGAACTAGTGTACGTGATCCAGCAGATGCCAGCAATGGCGTTGATGATGCTCGCACAATAGTCACCTACAGACGATTCACTAGCTGAGCTTCTGTCTTTTCAGAATTTGTTTACATTTCCAAACACGCTCCCGCATTTAAACTAGATTTTTCGACTAAATAATAGCCTTGTTCATGGTGTTGTCAAACATTTATTTAGCTCGTATTTGATATCAAATAGCTTTTCATCTGTATAAATGAAACAAAATAACACACTGAGCGTCTTTCAGCGTCATTCAGCCGCTGGCTTAGGATTGCCAATTAATATGTTTACCTAGGATAGGTTATATGGATTAGACTTTAGCAAAATAAACATGTTACCTATTGTTCTTCCACTCATCATTTACAAGATATTACATAACAAACGGAATGAATGCGTCTTTTTATTGGTGGAACGACGGAAAGTTCAGTTACTTCATGACAATAAACACTTGATTGGTTTGTAATGATGTACAAGGATATGCTGCTTCAGGGGATAAAAGACTTATTGAGATGGAAATTGGGAAATACAATATATCTTCATTTTAATTAATGAGGCATCACATTAAATATAGATGGCACTGAGTTTTCCATTTGAATATGAGAATGGAATATTAAAGGGGTTTCTCCGGGACTCTATGTTTCCCACAAAGACACTGTAATCACACCGAAATATTATAATGTACTTACCATACCAAAGTTGTGTGGATCAGCCTTCGGTGATGTGAGGCTTCAGCTGATGTTGCATCCGTTACCAAGTTTTCAGCCTGGGCTACAGACAGGACATCACTTCCACTTTGGATGGGGCTAGAACTACTCCTCTCCCTGCCACATGGACAGATGAGGTGGATCCAAGAGTTTGTGCACACACCAGGGAGAATATCAGTTCTGGCCCCATTCACGTAGAGGAAGTGACACTGCATCCATAGCCCCGGTTGGAAACCTGGTAATGGGGGTGATGTCAGCAGAAGCTGGATATTCATAAAAAGGAACATCATGTGATAGTTTTCTTTTAACGTTCTCCTTCTTTATGAGCAAATAGCAGGTATAGCTAAGCTCAGCAAATGATGACATTTTCAGGCACTTGGCTCCATTCTGTGGCATGTGGGAGGGGCACAAAAACCAGATTGATAGCAACCTTTTAGCCAAATGAAACCTCAAAAAACCACATCAAGTCATGTTCATTTATATGCCAGTTATGACAAACTGAGAGGGACAATCCTTGAACTGAGGGACCTTGCGTCACGCTTCGGTGTGGGAGGGAAACACCACACCGAGCATAGGAGGGAAGGGGGGAACAGGGAATCAGGCCTGAGAACTAGGGAAGGAAGATGGACACCTCCTAGTGAAAACCCTAACCAAAATCCTGCTGACTACCAGTATGAACAGACCAGAAAGGTAGGTGAGTTCATATGCAGGAATACCTAGAGTCCTATCTAGCCCTATAGGACACTGGTACTAATGGCAGGGACAAGACTACCTGTTCCTCCAAAAGAAAGGACGAACAGGAGTCTACTTCAGACCTAATACAAACAATAGGGAAATGCAACACACAGAACCCAAACAAAATACAAAAAGGGAAAGGAAAGACTTAACTTCAAAGAGGCTATGGAAGCAGCAGGAACTCAGCTGAGATCCAACCACAAACAATCCACAGGCACGGAAGCTCAAACCACGTGTTGCAAGTCTCACAGATGTCCTGCTACTTACTGTCACCGGCACGTTCGTATGTCTCGGTACGTCCGCGACACCTTAGTTTATCACTCCAGTATATCGCTACCTGCCTAGGCTGAATGTCAGCACTGTTCAAAGTTGTGTGTGGTGATTAGGAGAGCAACAATGAACTGGAATGACATCTACAAGTGCACAGAGGTGATCCTCTCATGGGTGGATCATCTCATTACAAGAATGATGTGTAGTGATCCATTCTGTACTGCAAGTGAAAGTCACCATCACTTCCCAAGCAATGTCTACACAAACCATCAGAAGGAGTTTGCACAGAACTGGTCTATGAGCCAGACATCTAGCTACAGGTGTTTCATTAACCTCCTCCACCGCTCTTAAAGACTATTATTGTGCACATCAAGATGGCAACTGAGACTGTAATGGAGGTCTATCCTGTTCAGTGATGAGTCCTGCTTTTGTTGTGGATAGCTGGAGAAATGATAGCTGGAGATTGGTCAGGACAATGCCATGAAGAGGCCTTCACAAGTGAACGTCACACAAGTCCTACTCCTGGGATTATGGTGTGGGGTGGCATAATGTGCAGTAGCCAGATCACTCTAGTCTTCATTATAGGCACACTAACAGTTTGACTCTACATTGATTTGGTCGTGGAACCAATGGTATGGAAATTTCTCCAAAGTGTCTCAGGAACGTTTTTCAGCAGGACAACGCCAGGGCGCATGTTGCTCATGCTATTATGAGCAGCCTGCATGGCCTAAACATGCTACCATGGCCTGCAGCATCTCTGGACCTTTGTCCAATTGAGCACACCTAAGGACATTATTGGTCAGCAAATGCAGAAGGAGCTGCTTGCATTGGATCTTGATAATTTGCGTGCCCAAGTGCATTCAGCATGGCAGAACATTCCTCAGACAACCATTAATAACCTCACTGATAGCATACCAGGGCTTGTTAGTGCTTGTATTTCTGCCATGTGGCACATACTTGATACTGAATAAATTAAGATGTTTAGAATATTTTCTTGCCAATTATTTTCATCATTTGCGTATCATTAACATGTCTATCGATCCTGTGATTTCTTCTTGGTTTTACAATTTCAGTGTTGACGAGTTTATATTGCAAAATGATGAAACTTTTTAGTATTTTACAAAAAAATTGACATACAGTAAACGATTGATGCCAGGAGACATGCACAGTAATGAGGAGAAGAAGCAAAGATGAGGCTATGCAGTGTGCTGTTCTTTAGGATAACTGAGGTTACTATTAATATTCTCCAGCTCATGCGCCACTCATGGTTTATGTCTCCAGCTGAACGCACATACCCGGTATAAGCTCTGGCTCTATAAATGATCTTACTAATGCTACTTTTTAGAAAAATCATTTGTAAACACTATAGGGGTCTACATCATTCCTGTCCCGGTCTGCACGCCGTATTTCATGGTGTCAGTGGATAAGGATAGTCTTCATGCTCCAGCAATGTTTACAAAGTGTGAAGGTTTAACAGTTACATCTAGGTGTAAATCTAATTACCCAGGTGCCTAGTTTATAAGTAAGATTTCCGTCAAACATCCAAGGCCATCATATTTTCCAGAAATTAAAATCTCTGGAACATATAAAAACAAGGGAAAAATAAACTCTTATAACTCATAAATTGCCCGTAGGAATAAACATGCGTAAATACTATTTGTCAAATTAGTAAAATCTGCTAAAATAAATGTTGATCTAGTCAAGTCGGAGCGTTTTATGGTAAACGAAGGGATAGAGAGGCGAAAAGAGATGCCCGCAAATAAAGAGTTTGCCAAAAAGACAATCAAAATTAACCACATCTACCACTATCTGCATTAGGCCTCATGCATACAACTGTATGTATTTAAAAAACCGTAGATCCGCAAAATACGAATACCGGTAGTGTGCATTCTGCAATTACCACAGACCCCAATGTAAAAATGCCTATTCTTGTCTGCAAAACGAACAAGAATAGGACGTTTTATTTTTTTGCAGGACAGACACGCAGATATTTTTTGCGGCACCATTGAAATGAATGGGTCAGCGCAAGAAAAATACAGTCGTGTGCATGAGGCCTTCAGTATTCATTTCAGTATTTTTTTAGATTTTAATTTTAATTTAAAGGGGTGTTCTGGTGTCAGCAAATATGTTTTTTTCTTTACATAATGAAAATCTATACAAGAGCAGGTTATCATCCAGTGGAAGTAAACCATGCAGGTTCCTATTGAATGACAGCAAGCAGAGATCTTGAAGAAAACAATGAGGAATTGATTCAAAAAGTTGGAAAATCCTATGAATTTTCATAGTGTTCTTGTTGCCCCTAGCAACCAATCAGAGCTCAAAACTTTTTCATTGTACTTTCTAGAATGAATACTGAATGAATATGGCCACCAATAGGCTTATTGGTTGTCATTAGGAACAAGAACATATGATCACATGATCTATCAGGCATTTTGAGGGTCATTTTGTTTAGTGATCAGTGACACAACCAATGATACATTCAAGTGAACCTCCCTTTTTTATTGTCATGTTGGTTTTAGGTACTGATTATTTCTTAACACCTTTCCAACATCGTCAAGTCTTTAAAGATGGTGACCACCATCGGTCATGGACTTTTAACCCCTCTAATGCCATGGTCAATTGTGACCACTTCATCTGAGCACTGAGTTACTACTGCTCACTGTGACTGAATGGGAGCCGTTCGGTTGCTATGGCAGCCTCAGGCCTTCTGAAGGCTCCGAGGCCTTGTATAGCAAAGTTCCTATCAAGCCCTGTGTGCGGAAAATAAAAAGAAAACAAGAAAAACTATAAAATATGGTATCGCTGTAGGCCTCGTTCACATTTTAGTTTTTCACTTTTTGCGGACAGCACAAATACCCATTAATTTTAATATGCTTGTTCATATATCGGTATTTTTTTTACTGACCGTGCGCTACTTTGGTCCACGATGCCGAATAAACAAGCCCATTAAAGTCTATGGGTCAGTGAAAAATCGCTGACACAACACAAATGGCATCCGTGCATAATCCGTTTTTGACTGACCACTGATAATAATAATAATCTCTTTTTATATAGCGCCAACATATTCCGTAGCACTTTACAGTCCAGGGGGTTCATGTACAAACAGTCAGAAATAACATAGATACAGACAAGTCAATAATTAGACAAGTCAATAAAGAGGAGTGAAGGCCCTAATCGCAAGAGCTTACAATCTATATGGGGAAAGGGGTGACACAAAAAGTAAAAGATAGGAGATGCTTTTGAAATTCATTTTCAGCTGAGCAGTGTTTCTTGGAATACACGCAAAAAACAGACACACGGACACCTTCACGGATGAAACACGGACTGATTTTTTTCACAGGCGTCAAGCAAATACAGAAATGTAAACAAGGCCTCATTGTACTTACCGACAGAATGAAGGTAATGTGTCACTTTTACCACATAAAGGCATGGCCGGCGCTATAATAAGGCAGACCAAGCGGGACCGGGGGGGGGGGGGGGGGGCGGAAAAAATGACACTCTAATGAAGCGCCTCCATTTTGGAAGCGCTTCATTAGTACCGGAGGACCGGGAAGGATCTGTACTCACCGCTTCCTGGTCCTCCGCTCGGCTGTCTGCTCTAAAGGGCTGCACACCATGTGACCTCACTGTGCGCAGACTTCACAGCTGACAGCTAAGAAACAGGAAGAAGAGAGAGAGAGTGCTGGTGGTGAGGAGCAGCGGCGTCCAGGAGCAGGAGAGGTAAGTTATTTTTTTATATTTTATTTGCGCTGATGGCTGAAATGGGGGGGCATGATGGCTGACATTGGGGCATGAGGCTGACATGGGGCTTATGGCTGACATGGGGGCTGATGGCTGACATGGGGTCTGATCTGAGGCATTGGGGGTCTGATCTGAGGTCTGATTAACATTGGGGGTCTGAAAACTATGAGGGGTGAAAAGGGGTGAAAACTATGGTCCTCAAACCAGCGATTGTCTGAAGCAGACTGAAGATACCAGGACCACACAGAGGAGAAGCCAGCTGCTGCAGACAGGACCAGGGTCAGCTGCGAGGGGGGCGTGGCGCCAAAATGTAGCTTCACTTGTGTTGGCAAAAATCCTTGCATCAGCCCTGCATAAAGGACAGTAGGAAGGGGTTAATATATCTATTTCATTTTTGGGTTTTCCAGGTGTTTTTACTGATGACCTATCCTCTGGAGGTCACATGGCTTAGTAAAAAGCTAAAGTACTGTGAGCACCGCTGCCTTCTCAAGCAGCTGATTGGATAGGTCATCAGTAAAGAAGCAATTGGAAAACCCCTTTAATACAGTGCTCCAAATCTCCTGCATTGCCATAGTAGAAAGATGCTGATTGCGGTGTTATTATAGAGTTCATGGCGCTGCAGTGTAAAATATAGGGGTAGAGCAGAGCACCAGCCTGAACCTGTGATTAGAGATGGATTTCATGCTTTAAAGGGAACCTGTCATCAACTTTATGCTGACCTCATTGAGGGCAGCATAAATTAGTGATAGCAACGCTGATTTTAGCGGTGTGTGACTGATGAGCTAAAAGTAAGTGGTTGCCGAGAACCAGCATCATAATCATTGCAGCCCAGGCCTGAGAAGAGTCAAATCTACCTGAGAAGAGTCCTGGTTATTCCTAATCTCCTGCTCTCGCCCATCTGCTGATGACTGGCAGTTCTCTCCTAGACAGAAAGGGAGAAAACTAGGTAGAAGACTGTCAGTCATCAGCAGATGGGCGGGAGAGCAGGAATTCATGAATAACCAGGACTCTTCTCAGGTGGCCGGGACTCTTTTCCAGGCTTGTGCTGAAATGATTACTTTTAACTTATAAATGACAGGCTGCTGAAATCCACTCACCTGTCTCTATTCTATTCTGCTGTTATTATGGTCAGCATAACATTGATGAGAGGTTCCCTTTAAAGCAAGCAGACTGACCCTTAGGCTAGTGCCTATGACCTATGACTAGATGGGACCACAGCTTCTGGCTTCTGAAGTTTTAAGTGCAAGATCTGCAGAAAAAATAAATACTGAAATAAATGCTACTCAATGCCATGTACATATGACTGATGGCTTGTAGCGGACCCAAGGCCATTTATACCCAGGGACCCAGGCTCAGTCCATCCCTGGTATATTTAGATTGCTGCCATCTCTTATATTCAGCAGCACACTACAGGCTGGGGTGTAATGCCATGGATGTTAATACTTAATGGGATATGCTAAATATTGTTATAAGTTATTGTTACTTAAGCAATTACTTACAGGGGTTATCCCACAAAAAAATATTCTACAGTTTACAAACCAGCTCCTGCATCTGAATACTTTTGTAATTTCATGCAATTAAAAATTTTGCATAGCCACTGAGATATTCAATAAAATATATCTATCTAGCACCAACTGCTGTTTTTTTTCCCTTTATTTCTTTGACCTGCTCACTAACATGGCTGCACATGCTCAGTTTCATCCTTCAACTACTTCCTGAGCTGTGATAGGGAGAGCATGGACACGCCTCCTGAGCTGTGATAGGGAGAGCTCGGACACACCCCCTGAGCTGCAGCAGAAAAGACACTCCCCTTGAGCTGACAGCTTGATATAAATCTAGCACAGCAATGAATGTGGAGATCTCTAGATCCATATGAGGTACAGGGCTTGTCATGTACTATATAATGTCAGATTTTTATTTTTTACATTAGTCATGGGATAACTCCTTTAATACATTCTTTGCACCAGCTGAAACATCATAAGGCGGCTCACAGTAGCAGGATATGAGGTAGTCAGTAACCTGTCCTCTCACTTCATTTTATTAGTGTGCATTGTGCCCTGATACATTTTATGACCATGCCGGTTAAATATCCGCTTGTGTTCTCTCTGACTGCTACGGTATGTCATACAATCTCTGACCTCATGTTTCCTGGACTGAGAAATGGAGATACGGATAGCACGTCTATAGCAATACAGACAAGCAAGTTGCTGCGAATGACCTAATTCAGACCAGATGATTCACAATTCCCTTATAAATCTTTGCACAAACCGTGTAAGTAATCTTATATGTGAAAAATGTATACTTTAGGATTTTAACTCAAACTTGAGAAAATGTATATATTTTTGTAGCACAACTACAGTGCCTTGAAAAAATATTCATACCCCTTAAACTTTTCAAAATTTTTTCACTTTACACCAAAAACTTAAAGGGGTTAAAAAACTATTAAATACGCCCGGGCCCCTCACATTGAATATACTTACCTGGCTCCCCGCTCCCTGCAACGCACCTGGTCCCCGCACCAAAGCAGTAGCGATAAGTTTATTCAGTATGAGGGCCCGGGCATATGGGGGACGTTTAATAGTCTTGGATAACCCCTTTAAATGTATTTTATTGGGGATTTTATGCGATAGACCAACACAAAGTATCAAGCACAGTATGTGTAAAGTGAAAAGAAAATGATACATGGTTTTCAAAATAAAATAAAAAAAAATGTGGAAAGTATAGCTTGCTATTGTATTGAGCCATCTTTCACTGCAATACCAGCTGCACGTCTTTTGGGGATATGTCTCTGTAAAGGGGGAATATTAATTACCAATATTTATGCAAATATCAATAATAAATATTCATAAATAGGAGGAGCCGTCTACCGATGACTCCGCCTATTTATACCTTTATATTAAAGAATAATACTTTCACCTTGCCTTATGCTAATCACTAAGCTAGCTGCAAGCGCCTAACTGAGCTAGCTACCGCTAATAACGACACGTTACACGGTAGGTACAAATAACACACAGTATTTATTACCACCTACAATACTACACTACAGTACTAAAAATATAGTACTAAACTACACTACACAATCCCAAATTCCACCCACAAACTAACTATACAGTACACACACACACATACATTAGCAGCCCACCCAACCTGGACTAAAAACGATCCCTTTGAACGAAGGTTTTACGGTGGCGCTGCAAGGGTAAATGCAGGCCACAGACACAGGGTTGCAGGGGTTAACCCAGAATAGGGAGCAGAGATGCTCCTATAGGGTTAGGGTAGGATGTTTGTGGTCCAGGGGTGAAGGGTAGGGGTACAGCAGGCAGGGGAGTAGTAGGGGTTAATAGTAGGAACAGGGGTACAGGTGGCAGGGATAAGGGTTTATCAGAGTAGGGGGTATATAAGGGTTAAGATAAGACAGGGATTCAGGGGGGATGTGGGATAGAATATGGGCAGGTAGTGGGTAGAGGTAGGGGTGATCGTTGGGGGGATAGTGGTATGGGGAATAGGATAAAATAAGGGTTAATCGTTAAGGGGGGTGGCTCGGCTCTTCCGCCAGTGCAGGGGCCGCCGGATATTTATGTCCGGCGGCCCGCACTGCCGCACCACCCACACTGTGGCGCGCGGGCGCCTGCCACCATCGGGGACACGTGGGCTGGCGCAGTGAGATGGTAATCGCGCTGCCGGAATGCCCATAATAGAAGGAGGGGCATTCCGGCGCTGGAGATAATTAATACAAAGGACTCCGATTCTATTGAATCTGACTTCTTTGAAGCATACAGGATGACCGGACTCTTGTCTGGTCATTCTGATGCAATTAACCAGATGGCATCAGCGTGAATGCTTGGGGCACATTCACACTGATACATCTGGTTTCAGGTGAATCAGGGGACGCCATATATAATATACATGTATATGGATGCTTGGGGCACATCCATACACATGTATACACCACATAGAATTTTGGGATATATATATGTGGGTACACATAGGGGGATATATATTAGGGGGCACATATTCCCCACAGGGGCCACCATGAGCCCCTGTGGAATACTAAGGGCAGATGTGCGCAGATGCTGGGCACATCTGCGCACATCATCCTATAATATGTCTATTAATGCATGTATATATATTATACATGCATGCACAGGTTTGCATGCATATATATATCTATATATATATATATATATATATATATATATATATATACATGCATATATTTCAACCCTTCCTCAACAGTCTCTATTAGCTTTGCACATGTAGAGGCTTCACTTTTTGCCCATTCTTCTTTGTGAAATAGGAGAAGCTCAGTCAGATGAGATGAAGAGCGTCTGTGAGCCAGAGGCGTAACTACCATAGTGGCAGACCATGCGACTGCTATGGGGCCCAGGGCAAGAGGGGGCCCAGTCTTAGTTGGGATTATCTCCTCTTCTACTGGAGGTGAAAACTTAGTCAAGAATGTACCCTCTAAAGGAACAACTTTTAGAAAATGAGGCAGTGGAAAAATGGCCCAAGGGTCATTGAGAAGTGTTTAGGCGGAAACCCCTCTGTCCTGTGTGGGGGGTCTGATTTTATTCTTGCTATGGGGCCCTTATTTCTACATGTACGCCACTGCTGTGAACAGCAATTTTCAAGTCTTGCCAAAGATTGTCAATGGGATTTCGGTCTGGACTGGGACTAGGCCATTCTAACATATGAATATGCTTTTATTGAAACCATTGCATTGTAGCTCTGGCTGTATGTTTAGGGTTGTCCTGCTGGAAGGTGAACCTCTGGCCCAGTCTCAAGTTTTTTGCAGTCTCTACCAGGTTTTCCTCCAGGATTGCCCTGTATTTACCTCCATCCTTCTTCCCAGTAATTCTGACTAGCATTCCTGCCCCTGCTGAAGAAAAGCATCCCCACATCAACATGTTTCACAATGGGAATAGCGTGTTTATGGTGATGTGCAGTGTTTGTTTTCTGCCACACGTGGCGTTTTGAATTTAGTCCAAAATGTTCAACTTTGGTCTCATCAGAACAGAACACCTTCTTCCACAAGTTAGCTGTGTCTCCTACATGGCTTGTAGGAAACTGCAAATGGGACTTCTTATGGCTTGCTTTAAAAAAAAGGCCAGATTTATGGAGTACAGGACTAATAGTTGTCCAGTGGACAGATTCTTCCATCTTAGCTATGGATCTCTGTAGCTCCTCCAGAGTGACCATAGGCCTCTTGGCTGCTTCTCTATTTAGTGCTCTTCTTGCCTGGGCTGTCAGTTTGGGTGGATGGCCATGTCTTGGTAGGTTTGCAGTTGTGCCATACTCCTTCCATTTTTGGAAGATCGATTGAACAGTGCTCTGTGAGATGTTCAGGGCTTTGGATATTTTTTCAGAACCCAACTCTGCTTTAAACTTCTCCACAACTTTATCCCTGACCTGTCCGGTGTGTTCCTTGGTTTTCAGGATGCTGTTTGATCACTAATGTTCTCTAACAAACCTTTGAGGCCTTCACAGAAAAGCTGTAGTTATACTGAGAATAGATTACACACAGGCAGACTCTATTTAATAGTTAGGTGACTTCTGAAGGCAATTGGTCACACTGGATTTTATTTCAGTGAGTGCTGCTCTCCCTCTGCTTTTCCTTCAGTATTTTTTGTTTCATGACATCTGAAATGTTTTCTATTGGAGAAAGGTCTAGACTGCAGACAGGCAAATTCAGAATCTGGACTCTTCTTCTGCGAAGCCATGCTGTTGTGATGGTTGCAGTATGTGATTTAGCATTGTCTTGCTTAAACATGCAAGGTCTTACCAGAAAGAGATGTTGTCTGGATGGGCGCGTATGTTGTTCTAAAACCTTTATTTACTGTTTAGCATTAATAGTGCCTTTCCAGATGTGTAAGATGCCCACATCATAGGTGATAAATTGATAATGCAACTCCATACTATCAGAGATACAGGCTTTTGAACTGTATGCTGTTTGGTCTCTCTCTTCTTGAGTCTGCAGAATATGGCATCTGCTGTTTCTAAATCAAATTTAAATTTATCTGACTACAGAACAGTTTTCCATTTTGCCTCAGTTATTCATTCATTCCTGGCTCTTGTTGACATATGGCTTCTTGATACAGCGTCAACTTCCATTTGTGGAGTGCATGTCGAACTGTGTTCACAGACAATTAAGGAAGGGCAACCAATTCGGTCTGAACTAAGTTTGGTCTAAGCATTGCTATTTTTCCGACGGCCAATAAACCTGAATCTTTCCAGGTTTGTTTCTGACTAATCCACTAAAACGGCGAGTAGGACCATTTTAGTGCACTTGTCGGCGTGAAAAAAGCACTAGGGAGTACTACCAGGAAACACTGTGTACGCAGCTTGCAGCCAGCGTTTCTGAAATGAAGGTCCACCTCCGCCCCTTACAGAATCATGCCCCCTCCCACTGCCATGAGCAACAGAAGCCGCAGAAGCCATTTCAGTCTCCTCAACATGATTGAGCAGTTTTTCCAGGTGCCGCGCCAAGTAGAGGCCAGTCAGCAAGCTGACAGCTCCCAACCCAATGTCCAGGTTCAGGCCTTCCTAAACTCTGACAACTCTCTGGCACATACAGTACCATGTACCCTGATCCCATGGATTTATAGGAAGGGAGACTGGAACAGAGGTCTGAACTGGCACCGTATGCTCTCTATCTTTTTTCTTACAAGGCCTCCAGTATAATCTCAGATAGTGGCACCCCCAGACGGGCCAAGATGTCTAAAACATCACTTTTGTCTAAATGACCCAAGCCTGGATTCAGGAGGATTTTCACACTCCTATGGCTGTTTCCAATGTATAGACCTCGCCTCGCTGGTGGTGTCCCGTCTTGTCACTGTTGATGTCTGTCTATTATCACGTTCTATATGGCTGCTGCTGTCATGGCCTTCATCATACTACTAATGCCTCTCGTCAGTTTACATGTATTCACTTTTCACAGAGTTGAAATGTAAAAATTTTTTAGGGGTTCACACTGTTGAAATTTTGTGTGTGTGGGGGGGGGGGGAAATTTCTTTAAGGCGCAGCAATATTTTATTACAATCCAGACAAAGCTGGAGCTTGAAATGCATCATGCCACTGGCAGTAATGCCTGAGTGTCAGTTCCGTGTATTCACTTTCCACGTGGTCGAGATTTTAAAATTCTTTGGGGGCGAGGGGTTAACGTTAAATAGTTTTGAAGGCTCACTGGTGCCGCATAATTTTACTGGATTACTGTATCAATACTGCCATTTTCTCACAATCCAGGCAAAGCTGGAGCCTGCAATGCATCATGCCACTGCTACTAATGCCTGAGAGTCAGTTTCCGTGCACTTACTTTCCACATGGTTGAAATTTTTTAATTTTCTTGGACCCCAAAAAATCTTGGAATTGTGTTTTAACCCCACAAATAATTTTTTCCCTTTTTTCCATAAAAAAATGCAAATGCTATATTTTCACACAGAGTTGCATACTGTAGTTACCTAGGTTAAAAAGAAAGACACAGGTCCATCAACTTCAATCTTTCTTGATTAATTATACAACATTAATTCTTAGATTGATTATACTCCTCAATGCCATTTACTATTAGGGTACTTTCACACTTGCGTTGCTTGATTCCGGCAGGCAAACTGTATGCAAACGGATGTCATTTTTTCTGACTGATCAGGCATTTTTCAGACTGATCAGGATCCTGATCAGTCTAAAAAATGCCTGATCAGTCAGAGAAATGCATTGCAATAGCGGATCCGTTTTTCCGGTGTCATCAGGCAAAACAGATCCGTTTTTTTTTTTCTCATTTTTAAAGGTCTGCGCATGTGCAGACCGGAAGGACGGATCCGGCATTCCGGTATTTTGAATGCCGGATCCGGCACTAATACATTCCTATGGAAAAAAATGCCGGATCCGGCATTCAGGCAAGTCTTCAGTTTTATTCGCCGGAGATAAAACCGTAGCATGCTACAGTTTTCTCTTTTGCCTGATCAGTCAAAATGACTGAACTGAAGACATCCTGATGCATCCTGAACGGATTGCTCTCCATTCAAAATGCATGGGGATCTGACTGATCAGTTCTTTTCCGGTATAGAGCCCCTGTGACGGAACTCTATGCCGGAAAAGAAAAACGCCAGTGTGAAAGTAGCCTAAAGCATCTAGTCCTTTTTTAGTAACTGACATAGTACCTGCCATTACTACTTTTATTGGTATTTTTTTTGTGAAGTCCTTGGAATAAATTCTGTGTCAATTCTCTGTATTAAAATTTTTTTTTTTTTACAAGAAATTTTAACTCAACTGTTAAGCCCCTGATTATAAAAGAGACCATCCACACCATTTAATAATCTGGTCTTACTTTTTGAACCTTTTCTAACTCTCCTATATCCTTTATAGTATTTGGAACCCTAAACCCTGTGGCCTGTGTCTACAGGATATATAGAGGGTTAATGTTACATTGGGATTGCAGGTTTTATCTCTCTTGTTATGCACCCTAAAATCTTGCTTTTGCAGCTGCTGCCTGACATTGAGTACTGCTGAGAGAAGTTGAGTACTGTTGAGAAGTTCCTTTTTTTACCTTTGTTCATAATTGTGTTACATATAATTTATATGCAGTAATATGATTACTCTGTGGATTATCTTACATTTACCAGCATTAAAATTCATCCCTCATGTTCTTGCCCATGCTGCCAGCTTATCTAGGTCTTTCTGTAACATTAGTCAATGACACAACAGGAGACCCTAGCCAAATGCCCAGCCTACCCCTATAGTAACTTTCGGAATTCCTCTAGGACTGAATCCAGAACAATAGCAACTAAAAAACACCCATAATGGTAGATTTATTAATAAATGGTTATTTGGAGAAGACATTTTGCTTTCTCTCCAGGATCAGAAGCTACTTTCCAAAACTATTCACAAATTCCGAACAATATTCCTACGACTGGCAAACTCTATAATAAAACAATCCTCGCATTACTCACACATTCCCATCCTGGATGTAATATACACTACATAAGACATAATACCGGAACACAATTGGTTGCTACGGTTACTCCGAGTAGGTGGTCATCCTTGAACCCTCTGAATGGAGTGTAATAGATCTCTCTAATTACCATCTATTATACACAGTGAACAAGTAACATTCCTTAAAACTCTTCAGTTTGTACGAAAACACATTTGCTGAGTTCTCCTACCAAATAATTTCTCTCTGGCTGTTCCCCACTATTAACCCTCATGCTTAAAGTTTGTTTAATGAACGCATCTATAAAAAGCTAACAGCTCCTACTGCCAAACCATAAGCTGGAACGAAAAAACTAAACATCTCATGGACACTCTTACAGGTAACCTTCATTTCTTCCCATATTACGGTATATTTTTTATATCGTGCTAGAATCAAGCTTTATTGACAACACATCAGTGAGAAGTATTAGAAGCCTCTTTACTAAAGAAAATATAAATAGAATAAGATATATTCACGTCAACTGGAAGACGCTTAATAGTCAAGTCTTTAAAGTACCATTAGAGGTAATTGTGCTGGTCTGTGTAAACAGTAACACGCTCATTTCGTCTTCGACCTAATGGGTTCTCATTTTCAAGAAATATAGCTACAGTAACTCATTTGATACTAGTTAGAGAATATATTTTTGCAGAAGTTTCCAAATAATTGTTTTTGCTGATGTACCTGTCACAGCTCAATGAGCTTTGATTGAAATGGATTGAAGGAAAGAGCCAAAAACGCCTCCAACAATTTTCTGGGACAAACAGAGGTTTGTTATCGTGGATGAAAAATATCTAGGTGTGTCAAATCTAAATAACAAATATGGGCTGTAAGTCAGCCTCATTCTTCATGGCCAGAAGCAGGCACAGTAGCAAAGGATCCCAGGGCAGCAACAGTATGTGGACCATATGGTCTCCAATAACATATCACAGAGCCTCATAACAATCTACCAGTAATTCAGATCCATGAAATCCATTAGCCTGATCAGAAATATATAGTCGGATATAATGTCAGATAGGTGTGGCTTCCACCTCTAGGACCATCTCCTATCTCCAGAAAGAGGACCTGCACACATGAATGCACACCCTCCATTCACCATTTTGGGAGTTTTAAAAATAGCCGAGCACCAACTTGGCTTTTTCCAGCAGTCCAATACTGGTTAATTGAGCAGTGGCAATGGGACTTTAGAAAATAGCAAAGCATGCATACTGGGTTATTTGGGAACTCCCATAGTGTTCAATAGAGAGCAAGTTGCACATGCACAGTGAACTCACCTTCTTTTTGTGGGCCCTGTTCTGGACATAGGAGTGGGTCCCAGTGGTGGAACCTGCATCTATCTGACATTGATGGCATATCCTAGTGATATGCCATCAATGTCTGAAAAGAGCTAACCTCTTTAATGGACAGAGTGATAGCTACATTTAGGTTAACAGTGGGCACTCTTACCAATTGTACCTCTGTGTAGCTGGAGAGGTTACAAATCTGACATGTCTGACGTTGCTATGGGTTCACTTTAGGCACAACCGCAACAAAAGGGTGTTGGGAACTAAATGTTGCACAAGTCTCATCCTTATAAATAAGACATTCTGCCCAGGATCACTGAGAAGGTTATATAGGACCAAGCTGGGGAGGTAGGATGCAGGAAGGATTCCTAAGTTAACTACTACCTTATAGAACTTGTTCTACAGACATTTGATGCCTATATCGGGTGCAACTTGCTGATATACATTCCTTATAGAGTCTGACTTTGTAGTTCGATTAGAGCTAACTGAGGTACAGAAGAAGAGCAATGGAAGATGTTTGATATGTGCATCTGACAACATCATTTTATTACTAAGAACTTCTTGAAACCATGTTATCAAAGTGCACTGCAACCAGGGACACCAAAACCCCAAGCTTGATGACTGGACATGCAAACCACTTGTGGTTAGGGTGTGAATTGGCTTTTTGACTATGATTCTGACCAGGCTTTTTTCATCACTGACCATTGTTCTCACTCCTTTGATGCAGAGATTGATTGCTGACCACTTCATTACAGGGTTCTGGTTCCACTTTGTTATGGCACTTGATACCACAATGCCCAGTGTTATCAAATCTGTTTATCTACTTCCGCTTTAGGCCACTTCACCAGCATTATTTTGGGAATGTCTCTTGAATCGGCCAACAAAGCAATGGTGAGACCATAATCATAGTCTACAAAGTCCTGATGAGCTGCTGGATGAGAAGCTATACAATCATTCCATTGAGTCTTTAAACTCATCAGAATTTGCCACTAGATGTCTCCAACAATGCTTGGCTAAATCACCATTGATTTTATTGTGTGATTGCATTATTGATCTTAGTGCCAACAATGTCTACTGACCATGACCAGCATAATGTATACTACTGCTTGATAAAAAAAAAAAAATGAAAAAAACAGGACTCAAACTTATGTTAGAATGTCATATTACTGGCTAGACAAAGCACAAATGCTGTAAGTATACTCATATAACTTGATGAACCTATTTTATAGAATTGCACTGAATTTAGTTAAAAATGGAAGGGTAGGTTCACTGGCTTCCACTGGAGGATCTCATGAACTTAGGTGGCCCCTCATTGAAAGACTATTGGTTAGACTCAACTGTCTGTAGAAAATAACCTTATAACTACCTGGAGGAGAACTGAAGCATCAGATAATAGACTATGATGGTAGTACACATGGAAATCTGTAGAAGTTCATCAACAAGGATTTTAATCAAGCAGAGATAACATGTATATGGGATATCCAAATATCTAGCCGTATAAAGGTGCAACCCTTATCTTTCTATGAATTTTGGTAAGGACTTCGATTTTCTATGGTGCAGAGTATTGCAAAATCATGTCGTTTCTTTCACGCTGCCCTAGTTATTACTTATTGGCCAATCTAGGACTCCCAAATAACCATTCACACTCAGATCAGAAATCACTTCTGCTTCCTCTATAAGCATTATACAGTATTATCAAAGGACCTTCTGAAATGGCCAAGTTTGGTTGAAATGTATCTAATGTGTATGGCCAACTTCAGTATGAAGAAGATGGAGGGGGAAACATCATACAAACATCATAGTTTAGAGGCCCTTTGGAGATCAAAAGTATTACAGCTAGTTATCTGATGTAATTCTACTAGACCTGAAACATCTGTCTGCCAAATTCTCCAGTAGACGGTTGTCCTTGCAGTTGCCATATCAACTCGAGTCAGGCAGACTCCCATACAGGTTATATATATATGTATACGCATTAGCAATGCATACAAAATCAAGGCCTTCATTTTCAAGGAAAAATAAAACCTAATCCATACTTGTGTTAGAATTTAATCCTTGCAAATATACATTGTAGCATATGTAGATTAAATATTCCATAGAGAGCAGCAGTGTGGCACACATCATGCTGGTTTGTTGCTTGTTGTCAATGGTAATCATGTGTCAAAATTCTATGAAATTGCCTCGCGGTCTGGGCAGAGTTTCCATGAGGCATTTTTGAACCTGGGCCATCCCAGTGGCGCCATGTTTTAAAGAGCGTAAGTGTTGCAGTACAATGCCAAGACAGTACAGGAACGGTTCACTTTGCTAATTTGTAGTAATATTATTCCATCCACTTAGGCAACACAAGCAACGAATAACAAGTTCTTAGGCTTCGCAGGCAGGTCCTTCTGGAACCACCTTCGTCTCCGTTTATTTATCCGTCTTCTTGTCTCTCGGTTACTATGTCCAGCGTTCCTGTCTCGGAACAACCTACCCATTGTGTGCGTTCCGTCCTGCTTTACCTTTAAGTTAAAAAAAATCTATGATAAAGGGCTTTTCATTTTTGGAAGGAGTTAAGTACTGCGTAGAAAGTGGTCACTCTCCAGGGGCAGCCAGCACTTACATTTAAAGCAGTCACTGTTTCCACCAGAGACTATTTTAATAACAAAAAGGACACACAAATCACTAGTTTTTACCCAGACGAAGCATTAATTAACGGAATATGGATACATAGGATCTCTATCACTTATGTAGGCAAGGCAGAAGAATGAGCAAGCGCCATTAAAGATAATTAGTAAGTTGTGAAAACATAATTAGAAGTAATTACAGGTAAAATCATCTCAATATAATTAGGGGGGAAAGTTTGAAAGCTTGTTTTAATCAGGACACGCTACCCTAGCAGAACCTTTGCCAAACTGAAATAAATCTTTCCTAAATTACACAGCCAAATATAATGCTTTGCAAATGTGCAGCTTAATGCAAATTTATTACATTTGCAAATGTATATAGTATAATTATGCATTAACTACAGTGACATTGTATATGCTACTGATCCTGAAATTCTTTTCGCTAAATGTTACCATGCCGGAGATGGATTTGCATGGCACTTTATAGAGAGAAAAATATCTTTTGATTGTTAAAACATGTTCTCATATTGAAAAAAAAAATGAAGTCATAATGAACTCAAGTCACAAATGAGATTTCATGAACCAAAAATGAGTCAGGGACACAATAATACTTCTTCAAGACCGACACAAAACGTGTCTTTCCCCTTTGGAAGGGGAGATCCATTTAAAAAAAAAATTCCCTTAAAGGGGTTTTCTACCTTGTGTTAAGTGATAGCCTACCCTCCAATGCCAGATCTATTCCAAAACATTGTCATTTGGGATGCAAGGTATTGGACCTCTGCCAATCAGCTAGTGATGACCTAACCTGAGGATAGGCCATCACTTATCAAAAGGTGGATAACCCCTTTAAGTTTATTAGAAACCTATCAGAAGACAATGTTAGGGGCTCTGTGTGCTGAGAACCCAGCATCGCACAGTGATCATTAAACAATATCCACTTTCTCATTGATTTAAGACTTTCACAATTTGGAAAGTCTGACAGTTATAATGGAAAATTGCTAAATCATTTGGGGGGAGTTTAGCAGAACATCAAAAAGTCACAAGCGTCATTTGCACAATTTGTTTTTTTAAGGTGGGGCTTAGTAAGAGAGGAGTGGCCTTCATGACCTGACAAATTCAGGTAGATATGAACATTTTATATGTGGATCCCAAATTTCTCCGCCTGGCATTGTTACAATAGATACTATGGGTATATTCAGATTAGTTGGTCATGCCTGTATTTTTTGGAGCTGTGAAGATGCCCAGAGCAGTTGTCCCTTTCCGTCATGCACTCCTCTTGACAGGTCTTCGAAAGCTTCGTTAGACAATGAGGAACATTTATTAATTCTTTAATGCCACTATTGTGACATAAAAAGTTGCGACCTAAGGTGCATGCCATATTTGCGCCAGAAATGGCAAGAAAAGTGGATGGGGCTTAGTAGAAAGGAGTGTGACCTTCACTGGCGCGACCTATTTGCTATCATTTAGTTGAAATCTACTGTAGCTCATACGTTCCTGATGTAAAATTGAACTTCCAGCACAAAGACTGCATGGAAGTGCACCAAATGTATTAAGACGCATGTGTCTCTAGAAAATTGTTGCATTCTGCACAAATTGAACTTTATACTGACACCGGCCGTTGTATGGCGAGCCCTAGTATAACTGCTCCAATGACTAAAAAAGAAAACAGTTTCTACAGAGATAGTCCACTGTGATGCAGGTTTTAGGCCTTATGTACATGTGTTTTCTGTGTGCATAGACCCATAAAGTGTCACCTAAGACTACTGCCTACTCCATCGACCACCCCCCCTTCTTTGCACTGGGCTCCACTTGTTCTTGGACATACCATTTAGATATACGCCTATGGTGGCACTGGCAAACTTAAAGGCTACGTACACCTTCAGAGGCAAATTTTTCTTTATGATTTTATTTTACTCATTTTGGGCTAAAAATCATTTTTTCAATTGGTCTTTATTGAAAATATTGAACCGTTCTGTCACGAAGGGTTAACTGTTTTTCTTCCTCTTTCATTTTGTGCCAGTCATCTAATAACCCTTATCTGTAATTTACTAAGAGGTCATAAACACTTATTTTAGCCACATTCTTATCAGTAAGATAAGAACTGAGCTATAATGTCAGAGAGCAGAGATAAGGAGTCCGTCAGATTAGCTGGCTGATGGAGCATAGAGAAAATTCAGATCTCTCTATTAGAGAATCTCAGCCCTGTACAGAAAAAAGGGCTCCATATTTGTAATAAAGACCAAATAAAAAAAATCATTTGTAGCTCAAAATGAGTATAATGCAATAATAAAAAGATTGCTCCCAAAAGTGTACATAGCCTTACATGTCTGTTTTAGTAGCTATTCGCATTCTCTATGTATTAACGGTTCTAGGGCATCTAGTCTTATGCATCTTTGTTGCCCCATTCCTTTATTATTCCTGCTAGAAGTTATGAATAAATTGCTAGTATTTTACAATGATGGTCCAGATGGATGTTACCAGTTAGGGATGTGTCCCTGCACAGTCTGACTGTCATGGAACCATGAACCAGACGTGCAACAGAGATAAGTGGAAATAGAAGGCTTTATTGAAAAGCAAGCTGTAAGCAAAAGTCCAAACGGATGGCTAACCCGAAGCAGGGTCTTGCGTAGACAGAGGTCAGGAACCAGAAGGGTAGTCAGACGAAGCCTGGATCAGGAAGCAGCAGGGTAGTCAGACGAAGCCAGGATCAGGAACCAGCAGGGTAGTCAGACGAAGCCAGGATCAGGAACCAGCAGGGTAGTCAGACGAAGCCAGGATCAGGAACCAACGGGGTAGTCAGACGAGGCCAGGATCAGGAACCAGAAGCAACAGCAGTCTTAGAAGCATGTGAACACAGGAGGACCAAGCAAGGAACTGAAGCCACAGACCTCCTATATATATGAGCTAGGCATCCAGCTCCTCCCAGTGGGAAGGAGAAGCCGCAGGGTGGGAGGCTACAAGAAACCCAGAAACCAAGATGGCCGCCAGCACATGTCAAACGAAGGAGAACAGTGAGAAGGTAAGACCATGACACTGACACTATCCAATCTGGATAACTGGTAACACTGGTAACACCCATCTGGACATTTATTTTAAGCTGCTAGCAGATTATTCATGAATTCTAGTAGGAATAATAAAGGAATGGCACAACATAGAGTCACAAAAATAGATGCTCCAGAATTCTGATTACAAGACATGTCGGGCGAGGAGACAACTCCTCTTCAATCTTTGCCCTGGGTCAAAGAAAGCCTAAATACATGTCTTCTTCAGAGTCTGAATGTCCGTGTGCATTGGACCTTAGGCTTGGGTTAGAACAGCTGAAGTCTTTTGGCTTGGAAAATAGTTGGAGGGCTATTCTCTGAGGTGTCTGCATGTCATCATATAAATTTAGGTGAATTTCTTCTTTAAATTCTTCGTCAAGTTATGTGATTTGGTAAAAACATGTATGAAACCCTTATTTTAGGCATGAAAACTTCACCATGGATTGATGTGTGGAATTTACAAGTCAGATCTCCATTTTTTATCTTTATAAGTCTATAAAAGTCTCATTCGGTAACAGAAATGAGTTTGTGATGAAAATCCTCTGTTCTGTGAGGGAACGTCCTTTCCATAAATACAATTTGTGAATGACATTCAGCTAATATCGTTCATAAATCAACTGTCTGCAGTCAGCTGCTCACAATGCACAGACCTGTATATACATACGATTCATGGACATTCGCGGCAACATTGTCAACATGGGCTTTCTAGACTTGTGTTTCACTGCTGCAAATTACCTGACATCATTAATCATTCCTCATAATTATAGAGATTATTTTGTACACTGCAGATTTTTGGCAAGGCTCAGTGAGTAATTGATTAAGCTCCCATTCACCCAGTATAATATGTTGTCTCAGGTGTGCATGGGGCGCCATAAAGGACTTCTGCTGGAATATGATTTATAATTTTGCAAGGAATTTTCATTAAATGAACATTGTCTATTTCTGAGTTTTTTTTTAATTTGTAATTTTATTATTCAGTACTTGTTTGAGCAAAGAGTTGACATTTTAGCATTTTAGCATTTTAACGTTTTTCTATTTTTTATTATTTTAATGGCATTTTGGCGACTATTTTAGCTCCAACAGACAGAACTGTTGCTATAGGGGGTGCAGAGGAAAAATAGCATTTAGACCCTGGAGCCTCATGGGGTCCAAAGGCCCCTGTGCAACATGAGAAGACACAAGTATTATAAATGCTATCCAACCCATAAAGACCCCCAGAATGGCCGGTCAACCTCATACAGGTTAGGCTACTTTCACACTAGCGTTCGGGTTTCCGTTCGTGAGCTCCGTTTGAAGGGGCTCACGAGCGGACCCGAACGCAGCCGTCCAGCCCTGATGCAGTCTGAATGGAGGCGGATCCGCTCAGACTGCATCAGTCTGGCGGCGTTCAGCCTCCGCTCCGCTCGCCTCCGCACGGACAGGCGGACAGCTGAACGCTGCTTGCAGCGTTCGGGTGCCCGCCTGGCCGTGCGGAGGCGTGCGGAGGCGTGCGGATCCGTCCAGACTTTCAATGTAAGTCAATGGGGACGGATCCGTTTGAAGATGCCACAATGTGGCTCAATCTTCAAGCGGATCCGTCCCCCATTGACTTTACATTGAAAGTCTGGACGGATCCGTACTAGGCTATTTTCACACTTAGCTGTTCTATGCTAAAAATAATGCAGACGGATCCGTTCTGAACGGAGCCTCCGTCTGCATTATTATGAGCGGATCCGTTCAGAACGGATCCGCCCGAACGCTAGTGTGAAAGTAGCCTTATACTTACCCAACTCCCTGGCACTCGCGTCGCCGTTGCGCAGATCAAAACATCTGACGGGGGGGGGGGGGAATAGCAGGCCGCAACGGGAACAAGCCTCCCCAGCCTCGCAGGTGACGCTAGGGAGGCTCATTCCCGTCGCGGCCTGCTATTGGCTGCCCGCGCGATGGGGAGATGCAGTGGTAGCCGTGCGGGCATCAGAAGCAACGCAGTTGCCGGTGAGCGGGGTAAGTATAACCTGTATGAGGTGCCTTGACATTTTGGGGGCTTTATATGGGTTGGATAACCCCTTTAATCACACCTCTGCCGACGGGAGTGCTCACCCAGCTTACTCATGCTTGCCCATAAGTTTATTCGCAATTAAACCTGCATGATACCGGAAACTAGAATCTGTATAAAGATCCCTTCATGTGGTACCAGTATGTGCACTCTGCACGATGGCACACAGAATTTAAAGGATTCTGCAGTATGGTCTTGTAGCCATCCCATGTGCTACCAAATGCGGCAAGCCCTTGCCTCTCAGAGGGGATCAGCTCTTTTAAGGGGATTTCACATCTTAGACATTTATGGCATATTCTGTGGCTATGCGATACATGTCTGATATATGTGGGTCTCTGGAATGTGGGTCCCCCTACCCGCGTCCAGCCTGGTGAGGCTGCTAAAATGAATGGAGAGGTGGTCGTACATGTGCAAGTCTCTCTACTCACTTCCATGGGAGTTAAAAAAAAAAGAAAATGCTGAGCCTGTCGATAAATATCATGAATGTCTTAGGCCCCTTTCACACGAGCGAGTGCAATGCGTGATGCGAACGCATTGCTCCCGAACTTAATCCGGGCCTATCCATTTCAATGGGTCTGTGTACATGTGCGTTGGTTTTCACACATCACTTGTGCTTTGCGTGAAAATCGCAGCATGTTCTATATTCAGCGTTTTTCACGCAACGCTGGCCCTATAGAAGTGCAAAAAATGGGGGGGTCAGCTCATCCCAATACGCAGGTGCACGTTGCTTGTGGCTGCAAATATACACATCTGACAAACACAAGGTGCAACAGCACTCTACAAACCAAAAGTAGAGTACAAAAGTATATCACATTGCAAATACTATGCTAATAACTTAGAGATGCTTAGCTAATACATTTTGTACAAAATCATTTGAGCCCGTCTGCCGAACGCCAAGGCAACCTCTATAAGACGGGTCCTAACACTAAAGCTCACCTGTTGGGTGCCATAACTGCGACCATGAATCCAGAAAGTGTAGGTCCCACATGCATGCTGGGCCCCCTTGATTTATGTCTATGTGGAGCCAAAATGGCCTTCATTAAATCCAGGGGCTACAAGTACCAGCATGCATGCTGAGCAGACTATATACTCAATCTAATTGAGTATATTAGATTGAGTATATAGTCTGCTCAGCATGCATGCTGGTACTTGTAGCCCCTGGATTCAATGAAGGCCATTTTGGCTCCACATAGACGTAAATCAAGGGGGCCTAGCATGCATGTGGGGCCTACACTTTCTGGATTCATGGTCGCAGTTATGGCACCCAACAGGTGAGCTTTAGTGTTAGGACCCGTCTTATAGAGGTTGCCTTGGCGTTCGGCAGACGGGCTCAAATGATTTTGTACAAAATGTATTAGCTAAGCATCTCTAAGTTATTAGCATAGTATTTGCAATGTGATATACTTTTGTACTCTACCTTTGGTTTGTAGAGTGCTGTTGCACCTTGTGTTTGTCAGATGGCCCTATAGAAGTGAACGGGGCTGCGTGAAAATCGCATTGCATCCGCAAGCAAGTGCGTATCCGATGCGTTTTTCACGGATGGTTGCTAAGAGACGTTGTTTGTATACCTTCAGTTTTTTATCATGCGCGTGCAAAACGCATTAAATCGCATTGCACCCGCGCGATAAAAACTGAACGCAATCGTATACAAAACTGAATGAACTTGCTTGTGAAATTGCGCATTTTTCACTGAACGCATCCGCAACGCATCCAGACCTAATCCGCTCACACTCGTCTTCAAGGGGCCTTAATTAGGAAGACCCCTTTAACCCTTTCCTGCCTGAAGGCTTTTGCGTTTTTGTTTTTTACTCCCTGCCTTCACTGAGCTATAATTCATTTATTTTATCGTTCACATAGATATATGAAGGCTTGTTTTTTTGTGGTACAAGTTGTAAGTTGTATGGTACCATTTATTATTGCATATGATGTAGTGGAAAGCTGGAAAAAATTACAAATGGGTGTAATTGGAAAAAAAAAACTCGCAATTCTGGGTGCATTTTTTATGCTTTCTCCCTAAGGGACTTTAATATATGGTCATACCACAGTGAACCAACAGCCACCCCAGGGTCCATTTGGGCCACTGGAGTGCAGAGCTCTCAGGAAAAGCCACCTTAGATGCAGTATCCACAGTTGACCATAGCATCTGAATGATCGGCATTATCGCCAATCACAGAAATTAGTTCCAGATGTCTGCTGTGTAAAACAACAAGCACCCAGCAGCTATGGCACCCACTCTGTTCCATAGTGGGACATCATCTTTAAAGACCCCACTAGCGCTGTATCTTTTTCTCATTACTTGCTTAAAGGGACACTTCCATTGAAAGTGGTATTTTTTAACTCAATATTCATAGAAAACAACATTTTTGACAGTTTTAATATTTTCATTTCAGCAGTTCTATACAAAATATTGTCATTCTTCAGCATTCTGCACAGAGAGATACAACATTTAATACATATAGGGAACCCATTGTCAGTTTACTACTGCTGTGACGTAAGGATGGTATCCACTAGTATAATAGTAGTTTAGTATAATTGGGATAACAGCATGATTGCTCTGTTGTTCTCTTTATAGGCCTAGATAAAGCTATCCACAGAAAAGCATTGTACTTATCAGTGTAATGTGTGAGTCACTCATCACCTTCCCTCTCTGGTCACTGTGAATGATCTGTGAATGAAGGGTTGTGCAGCCAGTACACATTGATGATCTATCCTTGGGATAGATCATCAATATCTGATCAGTCGAAGTCTGACTCCCAGCACCCCCACAGATCAGCTATTTGAAGAGGAGGCAGCACTCGTGCAAGCGTTACTTCCTCTTCAAGATTACATTGTGTGTCATCTCAGAAGTCTTGGTGGCGCGATATAGTTACAAGTGCACAATTGGACATGCACTTGTAATTACAATGTGCCGCCACCGTAAGCGAGAAGACGCGGTGCAATGTAATCTTGAAGAGGAGGCAGTACTTGCACGAGCGCCAGCTTCTCATCAAATAGCTGATCGGGAGGGGTGCCAGGAGTCGGACCCCCCCCCCCCTAATCTTATCATTAAGATTAGGTCATCAATATGTACTGGCTGCACAACCCATTTAAGTGATGCTGCTTGCTGTGCCCAAAAAATCTAACAAAAAGGAGAGGCAAGACAGGAAGTAGAATAAAAAAAAATGTGACAAAAAATGATATCCAGAAAACCATCCACTCCTTTTGCGTAAAAAAATAAAATAAAGAACCCATGAAATACAAATATGCTAATGTACCTTTAAGAGTCCATGAGGAACAACACCTTTGTTTGTCTCTCTATAAAATTGAAGGCCCAGAATATTAGAGTATGTGCCATAGCAGTTAGTGTCAGACTGGGGTTCCTTCGGCTCACCAGTAAAATTCATTCTGGGGCTCACTAAGATAAGATAAGATAAGATGCCTTTATTGTCACTGTACAATACAATGTACAATACAATGAAATGTTGTTTGGAGCAATCCTAGATGCCATGGACAGAGGAACAAGAACTGACATTTAAACTAAAGCATTACATCACAGTTCACAGCATATACACTCACCTAAAGAATTATTAGGAACACCATACTAATATTGTTGGACCCCCTTTTGCCTTCAGAACTGCCTTAATTCTATGTGGCATTGATTGAACAAGGTGCTGATAGCATTCTTTAGAAATGTTGGCCCATCTTGCAGTTGATGGAGATTTGAGGGATGCACATCCAGGGCACGAAGCTCCCGTTCCACCACATCCCAAAGATGCTCTATTGGGTTGAGATCTGGTGACTGTGGGGGCCATTTTAGTACAGTGAACTCATTGTCATGTTCAAGAAACAATTTTTCCAGTCTTCAACAGTCCAATTTTGGTGAGCTCGTGCAAATTGTAGCCTCTTTTTCCTATTTGTAGTGGAGATGAGTGGTACCCGGTGGGGTCTTCTGCTGTTGTAGCCCATCCGCCTCAGGGTTGTGCGTGTTGTGGCTTCACAAATGCTTTGCTGCATACCTCGGTTGTAACGAGTGGTTATTTCAGTCAACGTTGCTCTTCTATCAGCTTGAATCAGACGGCCCATTCTCCTCTGACCTCTAGCATCAACAAGGCATTTTCGCCCACAGGACTGCCGCATACTGGATGTTTTACCCTTTTCACACCATTCTTTGTAAACCCTAGAAATGGTTGTGCATGAAAATCCCAGTAACTGAGCAGATTGTGAAATACTCAGACCGGCCCGTCTGGCACCAACAACCATGCCACGCTCAAAATTGCTTAAATCACCTTTCTTTCCCATTCTGACATTCAGTTTGGAGGTCAGGAGATTGTCTTGACCAGGACCACAACCCTACATGCATTGAAGCAACTGCCATGTGATTGGTTGACTAGATAATCGCATTAATGAGAAATAGAACAGGTGTTCCTAATAATTCTTTAGGTGAGTGTATATAGCAAGAGCAAAGTAGGAAGCGCTTGTGAGTACAGTATATATACACACTGATTCAGACACCACTGCAGACAAGAGGTCATCATGGGTTCATGAATGCAGCAGTCAGTCTGTGGTAGTTTCTATCCTAGGAAGGGGCAATAATCTCCGAGCATTTAGGAGACTGATTGCTTTGGGGTAAAAGCTGTTCTTCAGCCTAGTGGTGCGGGCATGTAGGGCTCTAAGACGCCTACCAGAGGGTAGGGGAGTGAAAAGGCTGTGGCCGGGGTGAGTTGGATCCCCGCAGATAATTTTTGCCCTGTTGCTGCAGCGAGCAGTGAAGATGTCATCCAGTGATGGTAACTGAGTACCAGTTATTCTGCCAGCCATTCTGATTATGCACTCGAGGGTCTTCTTGTCCTCAGAAGAGCAGCCGGAGTACCACACTGTTGTCCTTGCTTCAGACTCCTCAGAAAATAAAGCCTCTGAAGGCCTTTTTTGGTTATTTCTGTTGTGTTTTTTATCCATGACAGGTCCTGAACTCCCAAGAATCTGAAACTTTGAACTATCTCCATGTTTCCACCATTAATGATAATGGGATGGTGTCCATTTTGTTTCTTCTTCCTAAAATCCAGAATTAGCTCCTTTGTTTTCTTGGTATTGAGTATGAGGTTGTTGTTCTTACTCCATCTCTCTAGGTTCTCAACCTCTTTCCTATAGGCTGTTTCATCATTGTTGGAGATTAGGCCTATCACGGTCGTGTCTATGCACCTACATGAAAATACTACCTGCTCACGTAGAGGCAGGCAGCAGTCAGATGCTCAGGATGATTGATTATGAGGGTCCCTGCAACAACTTCAAGAAGGCAGGTTCCTCAGGAAAGAGGATACGAGTTGGGCTTCTTCTGTATCTAGTAGTCGCCTCAGCCACCTCATGTATCTATAATAATAAACTAGGTTGTTTTTAAATTTACCCAGTTTTTACATGGATATAGGCTAGTTAAAATGCTGTGTTGGGGGACTGGGGACCCAACTTTGTCAGGGGCCCACTGGGGGATTCACCTATTCCCCTGTGGGCCAGTCTGAGCCTGATAGCAGTCATAGCATCCAGAAAAATGAATTTGCAAAGTAGTAAGAGTTCTAATATGGAAGTGTAATCATTGTGGAATCTGGTCTCTGTAATCCATATTGATCCTCTACTTCTGATGCCATCAATCTATGTATGCTCATTCTCCATTAAAATGAAAGTAGTTACAGAATCCACATACTGTAGTGCACCTAGATTTCCGTATCACCTATTGAGAATGACTATGCATGTACAGCTACGACTCACTGATGATCAACAAATGCAGGCCGAGGTTTAGGACCAGCTAAGGACCCAGAGGTCCACTTCCAACTGAAAACTCTTTTACAAGATCGATAATTGACATGTCCTATTTGTGAGACTGGGGAACAAGCACATGCTAGCTTCATTTTTTTTAAACCAATGAACTTAAATCTTAAATATATTGTTGGATTGCGAGAGCAAACTGGATAATTTAGAACACCTACCATGATAAGAGGCAAAGCCTAGACAGATGTTGCTCTGAAGGTGCAGGCCATTAGTTCTAAGCACTAAGTATGACCCTACATCAGGTGCTCATTTATGACCATCCGAAATAATGTGGTGGGCTATGAAAATATATCAGAATGCTCCTTTACCTTCGTGCTGTACATGTGCACAGTCGGTATTTGAGTTCTTTCTAGCAAATATTATTCTTGCAGTATGGTAATGTGTTCCATTTATAGGAGTCTTGTAATTCATTGCACTGGTAGCACAGACTGCGTTCCTAGAACAAACTTAATTCTTTTCCTTTGATGTCGGAAATATATAAACATTAAATTTAGGAAAAGTACACTGC
Organism: Bufo gargarizans; assembly: GCF_014858855.1. Taxonomy (NCBI): domain Eukaryota; kingdom Metazoa; phylum Chordata; class Amphibia; order Anura; family Bufonidae; genus Bufo; species Bufo gargarizans. The sequence continues at coordinate 68,902,584 of NC_058086.1, read as the reverse complement.
ACTTAGAGCTAGATGAATGCAGGTATTTTCAAACTCTCTGTAAAAACTTGAAAAATCCCATAGGCATACATCGCCAAGATGAATACAGAAATAAAAAAGCCTCTAATGTGTAAAATTGTTCAGAAATTCAAAGCAGAGAGGCCTAGCAAATCTCATAAACAGGTACCCAGACCATAAGTAGGCCAACTTATCCTGAGAAGACCAATAAACACAAATGAAACATTACAGACCAAAGTATAGAAGAAAATACAAAAATCTTTAGTAACATATTTAAATATTAAAACCATTAAAAATGAATCTCACTAAAGTAAAAAATTAGGTGGAAGCCCCAAAAGATCATCTAGTACATATGTTATGCATCGAGTAGGTAATTACAGCGACAAGTAATCAAATGTATATTAATAACATTAACAATAATAGCAAACTGCTAGTGTATATAATAGTGAATAACAAGTGTCCAGATATATTATTATAACAATTATAGAAAACTGACGGTACATATATAAAAGATAAGAAATTATAAATAAATACCGTAATAAAAAATAATTATCGAGTGGTGTATAAATACATGCTCAAAGGAAACACAAAGGGGAAGATTTATCAAAACCGGCGCTTCCTGCACTGCTGGAGAATGCACAACATTTATGACAAGGAGCAGACCTCATCATAAGGCTACATCCACACAACCATATGTATTTTGCAGTCCACAAAATGCGGATCCGCAAAAAATACGGATGACGTTGTTGCATCAGTTTTTTTTTTCATATCCTTTGTAATAGGACATGCTCTATATTTTTTGCGAGGCTACGCAACAGACATACGGATGCAGACAGCACACGGTGTGCTGTCCGCTTTTTTTTGCTGACCCATTGAAATGAGTGGGTCCACATCCAATCTGCCCAAAAAACGGAACGGACACGGAAATAAAATACATTCATGTGCATGTAGCCTAAATGAGGCACATTCTCTAACAGTCCATGCGTCTAACCAGAAATCGACAGCAGCTCTGAGCCGCCGTAGATTATTGGCTTCATTTGCACGAGAAAACTGGCATAAATGAAGATAAAGTTGTCGCCTTTGCCATACCCCCTTTCTGCAAAGTGGCAAGGGTGGCGTAAAATTGCAACTTTTTTTTTTTTAAGTTGCATTTTAAAAGTCGAATACACACATGCTTGCGACTTTTTTAAGCAACTTTTCTGGCACAGGGAGATAATAAATCTCCCCCAAAATGTATAGACTATGTAAAGGGAAGAATAGGCACAAGCACAATAATGAACCTGGCATCTAAAAAAGGTTCTTGTATATTAGCAGATAGATGGAGGCACTAAATAGCAGCACTGAAAAATAATGGCAAGAAAGCTAGAAAAATATGTCACATACCCATAATTAGAGATGAGCGAATTTATGAAAAGTTTGATTCAGCTGACTCGCCAAATTTTAATTTTTTTTTTTCTTTGTGACGAATAATTTTAAATGTATTTGTAAGTAGTGGGTGCAATGATAGCGAGCTGCGACAGTGTCACCCCCCGTCATTGTACCCCTCAGATGCCTTTTGTATACATGATGCCTTTTGTATACATTTGAGTGTAAAAACAGTGTGAAATTAACATCAATAATTTTTTTTAAATCAAACTTACCACCTTGTGCAGTTATATGTTCTAAAGCATTTTTTGGTTTGTATTAGTGGGGAAAAATTAGCTGTTGTGTGGTGAAGTGAGAAAATTACAGCCCTTTTTGGCGTGTATTAGTGGCAAAAAAATATATATTTGACGTTCAGCAGTGCAGTTATATGTTCTAAAGCCCTTTTTGGCATGTATTAGTGGCACAAAAATATATATTATTTGCCGCTCAGCGCTGCAGTTATATGTTTTAAAGCCTTTTGTAGCGTGTATAAGTGGAAAAAAGTAAGGGCCTATTTGCCGTTCAGCTGTGCAGTTATATGTTCTAAAGCCTTCTTTGGCCGTTCTGTGGTGAAGTGAGAAAATTACTGACTTTTTTAGGGTTTTTATTTATTTATTTATTTGATCTAAAGGTATATCCGACAGAGAAGTGCCAGGCCCTCCACAGGGGAATGACAGAGGCCTAAATGTTTCTGGCGCAGGCACAGGTCGCAGCAGAGTAAGGGGCCATGGCAGCAGGAGTCGCAGCGAGAGGCCTGAGCTCCGGATGTCATCTAGCGGTCGTGTCTTGACCAGAAACACAGTGGTTCTTGAATGGTTGACTCGGTCATCCACTTTATCCCAAGTTACATCTGACACCCCCTGCCAAGAGTCGGTGGGTTCGTCAGAGACATCCCTTAGTTGGCATGGCTCGGGAGCAGGCTCTGTTCCCTCACCTGTCCTCACCTGCCTGTGTCCTTTTCTGTTCCCTCAGCCAGACAAGTATTATTTCCTGTGGGCTCAGCTCCACTATACAGCGAGGATGAGCTAGTTAGAGGACAGTCAGCAACTACTGGCCAGCCAAGATGTGGAGGAGACATCCACCACATCCTCCAGGAGGCGGGCAAGTAGTGATGGAGAGAGTGGCGTGGGAGCTGGTGTTGTCAGCGGTCATGATGATGTAGCTGATCGGACTTGGGAGCTGGGTGAATTAGGGGCTTCAACATCATCGGAAGAAGAGGGTGGCAGCTTGCCCGTGAGGCAGCGGCGGATCCAACAAGTCGCTATCGTGGCCGGGAGTCAGCAGGGTGGCAACAGTGGAAGGTCAGGAGCTAAACGTGCCCGGGGTTGACCACCCGCTTCGCAGGAGCCTACCTGCCCGGAAAGTAATGGTGCAGGGGTTCACGGAAGCAGCGGCAGTAGCAGTCAGTCAGTGCAGAGTGTTGGGGTAAAATTACCTACTCGGCGGTGTGGCCGTTTATTGTTAAGCCGCCGGAGGAGGTGAACATGGCCATCTGTAGAATCTGTGGGCAGAACATGCGTCAACATATGCAGCGTCATCATAAAGTGGCCTGGGAGAACCGTGGCTCCAATGTGGTTGTCCAGCCTGCCGCAGCAACAGCTGCATCACCGAGTGGCACGCACCCGATTTCAGGCAGTCAAGGCACCACCACCTCAGCCAAAGGGCGCTCTCTGTCCTTCCCATCATCTGCTGGACCTGATGCTAATGCTTCTCCTCTTACTCCTTGTCAGTCATTCCATCATCAATCGATCACCGAAGCGTGCACTCATCCAACGGCGCAGAAGCTAAATGTGCTCCTGGTTGCTGATGCTGCAGTCCCTCCCTTTCCAAGTGGTGGACTCTGCACCTTTCAGAGAACTGATGGCTTGTGCCTAGCCGAGATGGAGAGTCCCAAGCCATCATTTCTTTGCCAAAAAGGCAGTACCAGCCCTGCACACGTATGTAGAACAGAAGGAGGGCCAGTCCTTGAGCCTGTCGGTGTCTTCCAAAGTGCACGGCAGCTCCGACATGTGGAGCTATAACTATGGTCAAGGACAATGCATGTCCTTTACGGCCCATTGGGTGAATGTGGTTCCTGCACAGCCACACCAGCAACTTAGCTAGGTGACGCTGCTTCAGCCTCCATGTTCTCACGCTGTTGGTCCTGCAAAAATGTCCGCCTCTGCCTTCTCATCCTCCACCGTGTCCTCAGCCTCCACTGCATAGACAATTCACAGTGCCCCTCCAGCATACCACATGTGCAGGGCACAGCAGTGTCACGCTGTTTTGCACCTCATTTGCCTGGGTGAACGGAGTCACACAGCAGAGGAACTGCTCCCTGTCCTTCATCAAGAAATCGAATGCTGGCTTTCTCCATGACAACTCAAAATCAGAACCATGGTGACCAACAACGGGAAGAACATGGTGTCGGCGCTGAATCAAGGAGGGCTGAGCCATGCGCCCTGCATGGTGCATGTGTTCAATCTAATTGTTAAGCGGTTCCTGGAGTCTTCCACCCATATGTAAGACATCCTAAAAATGGCCAGGAAACTTTGCATGCACTTCAGCCACTCGTACACGACAAAGCACAACCTCCTTGAGCTACAGCGGCAGAACCGCATCCCCCAACATAGTCTAATATGCAACATTTCCACCCGTTGGAATTCCACCCTCCATATGTTGGACCGACTATACGAACAGAGAAAGGCCATAAACGATGGGAACAACTTGCAGAGTTTGCCCTGGAAAAGCTGTCCTGCCCAGCCAGTAGTGTGGCATCAGAGCCGGTGTTTAGTGTGGCGGGGGCCATAGTTACCCCAAGAAGAAAAAAATTTGTGACGTCAACACAAGCTTACTGCTGACACCCTCTCCACTCTGTCGGGGGGCTCTACTTGTATAAGCGTTTAATAGAACAGGTTCTGTAGACATCTATGTGGAATCAGCTGACAACAGTGTAAAAGGAGAGCGCTTCTTCTTGACGCTAATATTGACCTGTAAGGCTGAGTTCACACTTGTCATCTACATGTCATACTGACTCACAGTATTGTTTCACTACCAAAGCAGACTCCCTATGGTGTTACTGCAAGGCACAGTGTTCTACACCACTAAGAAGGCTCTCTGCAGCCAGGAAATAGCAGTTTTTTAATGGCCGAATCAAATTTTTGAGAAATCTCTATTCAATATCATCAATTGCAAATCCTTGCAGGGAAGTGCTGACAGGGTCGCCCTTATCAGGGCGGGCACTTGGTGGTACCGGGGACAGAGTGGCCACCTGCTAGGGCAACACAGGGATATATTAGGACTTGCCTATCGAATATCCGCCTCTGTCCTTTTCCCAGGCTCTAGAGGCGACATATGGATGACCGCACAGAACATCCTACGGCATCTCCAGAGGTGGTAAGAACGTAAAACTTTTTTTTTTTCCTACCACCTGGATGCCGCAGTGCATTTTAAATAGTTCAACACTTTATAACTGTTTGTTGCGTACTGTATGAAGACATCTCTGATCTCATCTGATGAGGTGACACTCTTTTGAGGATACCAAGTCTGTCTTGTGTTCTATTGTTTTTGATGGTCTATCAATTTGATATACTTATTAAAAGTTATGTTTTATTGGCAGTTTCTTCACCATTTATGATTTGTAACAGTGAATGCTGGTGATTTTGACACAGTTCTGATATTAATACTACTGAGTATTGGATAATTTATAAAAGATTGCCGAATAAAAGAAGAAGGTTTAGAAAATCTAAACTTCTTTGTAAATGTATTATTCAGCTATTCCCACCCCAAATCATGGATCACATTAACAGCAAGTGACAGGTGTTTATATTTTTTACCGGGTATTGTCAAAAATAACTTCTTAAAAAGTGTATCACAACTGGTCCTGATATAGGTGTGATGATGGGATTCAGATATGATTCGGTGGAACTGAAAGATGATGTTACGACAGTGGGTGTCAACCAACCGGTTTGACTTTGGGCTAAGGCTTCGTTCACATCACCGTTCAGCCTTTCCGTTCTCCTGCTCCGTTTAGGAGCAGGAGAACGGAAAGGACAGAGAAGGCACATAACTGAGCCAGACGGAGTCCTTAGGACCCCATAGATTGTAATGGAGTCCGTTATGTTTCAGCTCAGAAGATGATTTTGAAGCGGAGACAAAAGTCCTGCATGCACAACTTTTGTCTCTGCTCCAAAATCATCTTCTGAGCGGAAACATAACGGACCCCTCTATAGTCTATGGGGTCCTTAGGCTCCGTTTGGCTCAGTTATGTGCCTTCTCCGTCCTTTCCATTCTCCTGCTCCTAAACGAAGCAGGAGAACGGAAAGGCTGAACGGTGATGTGAACGAAGCCTAATCCTAAGGGTGTTAACCTGGTAGTCCCCTGATATTCATCATTACCCTCTGTAGAGGCATCTGGACTTCTCTGCAGGAGAGCCACCAGCTCTTGGAATAGTCCTGCTGTGGTTAACAGCTGTATGACAGGGGTTAGGGACAACGATGTTCGGCACCGAGTGATCAGGCAAACTCATAGTCAGTAAAAGGCCAAGGTCACAGCAAGCAGAGCTTGTGCAAATACCTGAAACAGGTCTGAGGTCGGGGCAGGCAGCAGAAGGTCAAAAAAGCAGTCAGGCACAGGTCAGGTCAGACAGCAGAGGGTCAGAGTCAGGAATCTTTCAGAGGTTGGTACATAGGCAGACTACAGAACAGCACACCTTTCCTGGAAACTTAGAACAGGCATGGTGGCTGGCCTGCCCGGAGGATGACAGCGAGAGGCAGGTCTAGCTCATATCCGCTGATGTAACAGATGACATTTTAATGTGTCCTCTGTCTTTTAAAGTTCCCAGGTCATGTCCTAGCTAAATGATGAACATTCATTATCAAGAGTTGATGGACGTTTCATCTTCTGGATCTCTAATTGCATAAGTAATTTTTTGATATGTCAGGTGTTCTTCACGACCAAGAAGCTTAAATCAGTCATTGTTCTATAGAACTGATGGGAAACAGACTTCTTGTGGTCAGGAGGATTGGGACTAGGCTTATGCTCCATCTTAATTTATTCTTTTTGATGTTGATGTTCTATTTTTAGTGAATTGCACTAACATCTGAAGCATTCAATACTTCCTGATCCTTTCATTAATACCTTTAGTGAATATAAATTAAAACCATTGTGCTATTAATACAGAAATGTCAGTCATATTTTGCCATAAGACAAAGTTTGGAATATTAATTGAGGTAAACAGTTTATAATTAGGGATGAGCGAATTTCATATTTTGAAATTCGTTTTTGGTTCGGGTTGTGGCATAATGTGAATTGCGTTATGGATTTAGTTTCCACGGACCATAGCGCAAATTCCATGACGGAATACATAACGGAAGGCCTTTCGAGGCCTTCCGTTATTTATTCCGTCATAATAGAAGTCTATGGCCTGCATAACGGATCTGTACGGTTTCTGTTATGCAGGAGAGGACTCCAGCATAATGAAAACCGGACGGATCCGTTATGCAGGCCATAGACGTCTATTATGACGAAATGAATAACGGAATGCCTCTAAGGGCCTTCCGTTATGTATTCCGTCATGGAATTGCGCTATGGTCCGTGGAAACTAAATCCATAACGCAATTCACATTATACCACAACCCGAACCGAAAAAGAATTTCAAAATATGAAATTCACTCATCCCTAGTTATAATTTCTACTGATCACATTGCCCCATGAAAGCGCATGGGTTGGTAGGCCCATGAGTAGAATATACTTCTATATGAAGATATCTGTCCCCTTCTATGTGCTAATGATAAAATTACCTAATTATTGCATAATACTGTAAAAGGTCTTCGTGACAGCCTTTGAAATCACAGCAAATGTCAAGCAAAAATGCTACAAATCCAAAACTTGTACAGTTCCTGAAGATAACCTGAAAGTGATACAGCGTGTCTGAATAAACGCTTGCAGAAGAAACGTATGAATTTTATGGCATTTTTACAAGTAAAAAAAATGCCTGAAATTATTTTGTGTGGCAGCATCATAAGAGGAGCTGCGCAAATTTTTCTATTTGTGAAATACCTCAACAATAAGATCTTTGAAATGCTACACAAGGAGAAACAGAGGCTCTCTAGATTGACTCCTGGAAACTCTGCAACCCTACACTCACTGAGAGTTTCCTTGAGGCCTACCTCTTTTTGCAGACAATTCTCCTCTTGAGAAACTTCACCTCCTATTTCATTCAACCCTCAGCTTTGGGGACATAGATAGCTGAGCAGTCCTACAAGAGAAGCTATTGCCTGCAAGTTCCCTTCTTTCTTCAGAGGGCCTCGCAATCTCCCTTCCACACACAACCTGCATAAATGGCCTTGCACTCCTCTGGCAGTTACTCTACACTGAACTACTTGATGATCTTCTAAAAATTCCTCCTGCTTCAAACAAAATCACAGATGCATCCATTTTGTTTCACCGACGCTGGATAAAGTCTTCTATTGATGGCCTGTCAGTGAATTTACAGATGGTGGATATTTATTAAGGAATTAGTAACATATTAGATGTTTGAGTACGACCGCATGTTCAAGTTTTCTGATGCAGTTTTGGAAGCCAAATCAGCAATGCATCATAAATGGAGAGAAAGTATAAAGGACAGAGACTTCTTCTCCTCATTTTTTTTTATTCACTCCTGGTTCCCTCCTGGTTCACCTGTAAAACATGTGACTTTTTTCAATTTATTTTTTTTACGTCACCAGCATTTACAGAACTGCACAGTTCTGTAATTTACTGCATAAATCTGGAGTATGGTAAATTTACAGTAGATATATAGCAGAAATTTGGCATTGTATAGTTATTGTTTTGCGATTGCATTTGAGCTAATGCCAGTCAAATAATTTTCTTTTGTGAGCTGCAACGTTTTTAAAACAAACATGATTTCACTATGAAATGCATTGCATTTTATGTTTCTGCCACCAGATGGCAAGCATAAACATAACGTGCCACCACCTGGTGACACTGTAACAGCACACTATGCTGGGGACATATTCTAGGCTCCGAATTGGTCTAACAAAAATTGCACCTAAGGGTTTCCTCGGTTGTCCCTTTAAGCATGTGTCAGCATAGAATACAAAACAATTTTAAAGTAAATCATATCTGGATGTACTGTATCTAAAGCAGACCTTTTCCAAGGAAAGAGGGGTAGAAATAGACAAAGGTGTAGGACATCTTTATATTTGGAGATTGGGTGGTAATAGGTAATTGTAAACAGATGTTCTTCTATATGAAAAGGTAATGGAATATTCCTTTTAATGCCAGTGGCGCACAATATAAATTGTGCCCAGAACATATTTTACAAATAGATCCATGGAATGCACTAGTTTGCACCCTGTAATGCTATAACATATGGTTGCCCTGGTCATAATGTTACAGGGGTCATTTTTGACCCTTTTAGTGTCAACCTGCATCTTAGGAGGGCTGATAAACATCCCCCAATATAACATACACTTAGCTCTTAGTGATGATTCTAATATATCATTACATTGGTAATGTCTTGTCACGCTTACTCATTGCAAGATGGGTGAGACTTTATCAGGAAATAGGCAAGCATTTGATTCTTAATCTTTCCTGTTCAAACAAAATTCAAACATCCCCTCGAGCAGTAGAGTTGGCCTCTTCTGCCACATTTATGCACTTTTTTAGTATTCCTTCAATGCCACTAAATTAGAAAACAATGATACAACTTTGCAAATGGTCTTAAAAGGGTTGCCCATCTCACACTTTGGTGGCATATTGCTAGGACAGGCCACCAATGTCCAATAGGTGCTTGTCCCACCTCTGGGACCCTATCTCTAGAACGGGGCCACCAAAGTGAATGAGTGTGCAACGTGCAAACACGGCCAACCTTCATTCTCTTCGGTGGGCGTGCCGAAAATAGCTCAGCACTGGCTCAGCTTTTTCTGGAAAGGTGGCCCTGCATGCACGGTGCTCTCTCGATTCACTTCTATGAGAGCTCTGGAAATAGTCAAGCGTGCTCGGGGTCCCATTCTAGAGATAAATGCAAGTGCCAGAGGTGAGACGGGCACCTGTCAGACATTGGTGGCATATCCTAGCGATATGCCACCAAAGTGCAAGATGGGCCAAACCCTCTAAACACATCCTACCGTTTTGTGTCTACAACTAAACTCTGTGATGTTAACCACATTTCTGTCAAAAAAGACAAAAGTAGATTGTGGTGCTCTGACAAAGTGCCCCTGAGGGGTGAATGGGAGTCCTTGGTGAAAAAAGGCAATAAGGCTATGAGAAAATAAATTATCAAAAGAAGAATTGTTCACATCAATGGAGGAGCATATAAGGTTGTTGGATATATATATATATATATATATATATTATTATTATTTTTTTATTTTTTTTATTTTGTTTTTACTTCCCACCCATTTTTTTCTCTCTCTGTCCTTGCTGGCTTTGCTACCCAAAAAATTGGTGGGTGGGATATTGTTTTTTTTCTTTTCTTATATAGATGATTTTTGGAATTTGTTATTGTCTTGATTTGAAATTAAGATAAGACAAAAGTATTAAAAGGGTTATCCAATTAATCATTATATGTAGAGATGTGCGGAGTTTTAATTTTTTTTATTTGAACACCCTAAAATCTCTAGTATCAGACCTCTATTTAACCCCAATTACAGAATCAAGGATTAATGAAAGGAGTTATATACAAAGACAATGTGAACACCCCAGAATCTCTAGTATCAGACCGCTATTTTACCCCAATAACAGAATCAAGGATTAATGGAATTACTTATGTACAAAGACAATGTGAACACCCCAAAATCTCTAGTATCAGACCGCTATTTCACACCAATTACAGAAGCAAGAATTAATGGAATTACTTAAGCATAAAAGAATGCAAAGAACCTAAAATCAGCCATTTTTTATTTTAATTAGTGCAGCAAAGTGTAATAGAATGGCTGTTCTAGTAGCCAAGCCTAAGACTCTTCTATTGGCCCTTGCACTGTCCCTATAGTGTAGATAAAGTCTCCCTATTATATCCCTACACTATCTCAGCGCTGTCCCTGAACTGTTCAAAACTAATATTTTGTAATTAATGTCTTAAAGTCTTGTAACTTTAATCTCTGGTGGCACCCCATGCTGTTTTTCATCTGGTAGAAATTCTGATCCACTTCCCCTACATTCAACGAGGGACCGACACCTTCGGTAGATTCCCTGCTCTCTTCCTATTCTCGGGGCTGGCATAGTCATCACGCAGTACAATGGCGCAGACACCTCTCATTCGTTCCTTCCTATTTCTAAATTCAGAGAAATATATAGCTATATCTCTCTCTAGACCGTGGAGAAGGAAAGTGAGGGAGCGTTACATTCCATAGTTCTTATGATTAGTGGAATCTTTACCGATCCCCTGCTACTGCCATTCTGGTATCCACTGCTCTCCATTTCCTGATCAGAGAGGCGATATACAGGAAATGTTTTGGTGGTCACTGGCTGATAGCGGTCGGCTGAGCAAGCATGCCATTTCCTGTGTGTCAAGCCCAAGACAAGGAAGTGTAGCTCGGACCCGAGTAGCATTACAACGGCAGCGAAAGATGATCGTAGAGGGGAAGTATTGACAATTATTTTTTTTTTTAACCCTGTCCTCCCCTATTTTTTTTATTTAATCATTCCCCATTTAACACCCCTTTAAAGAGAGCCCAGAATGCTCCAAGTTTATTGTGAGGTGTGTGCACTGTAAATTTGGCGCACTGTACCGCAGTATACTTCAGTTTAAGACTCGAGTAGGAAATAATGATAACATCTCCCTCAATGAGGTCTGTTACCGCAATCATATCATTCGATATTGAACAAAGGTAATAGGGTAGCCACTAGTTAAAGGGGATATCCCATAATTAATGGAAAAAAATAAAAATCTGATATCATATAGTACATGACAAGTTCTAACAAAATTAGAACCAGCCCTTTACCTTACAATGATCCAGAGATCTCTCCATTTATTGCTCCAAATGCTCTACTACATTTATTTCAGACTAGCAGCTCAGGAGTGTGTCCTTTCTGCTGCAGCTTGGAAGGTTTTTCCTTTCTACAATCTACTGTCTTTCTCTTTCTGTAACTGTCTCAGCTTGTAACAGTAGATAAAGCTAGTAGCAGTCAAAGGAAGGAATTGAGCGTGTGTGTCCACCTTACTGGTATTACTGATAGGCAGAGAAATAAGGAAAATAACAAACAGCAGGTGGCGCTATACAGACATAGTGTATTGAATAACTCATTGGCTATGCAAAATATTTTATTACATGCTATTAGAAAAGTATTTAGAGTCAGGTGCTGGTTTGAAAAATGTAGAATATTTTTCATGGGACAAACCCTTTAAGTCTTTCCACCCCTGAGCCATGTGTTGTATGCTTACCACATTTATTAGACTGTTTATAGAAATGCCAATGTACAGTGTGTGCTACGTGCATTGACCAATTACTCATCGTTTGAAACTTTTAATGTAAGTGTACACAAGTGTGTAATATCACTTTCCATCCGCACACTTGAATTTTACTCCCTATGAAGAAGTACAGCTGTGTGTCACTTTAGTAGACACATATACAGGTTGCTAAATATTCATCTGGACTATACAAGACTCAGTAGGACACATCCATCTGTCTGGTTAGGTTCACCACTTAGGCCATCTGCCTGTGCAGTCCATGCAAAACTGAATGACATCAGTCAAAACAATAGGATGTAAGTATCTTTATTTAGTGATTATCCTCATGTTAAGCAACTCTTAAATAATTTGTTCTTTGAAAACATGGTGATGGATTCCCTTCCATTAGCTCAGAGATTTTAAAAACATTCCACAAACTCTGAGATAAAATCCTCCTAAAATGTTATTGTAATCATGGAATGAATTATATCTCCGTGAGCCGTAAGTACTTTTGGACATTATGTATCCTGGCATTTTGTATATAATAAAGACCTAATTAATGGGGTGTAAACTTTAATGTTTTGGGCCTGCATCAGATGTTTTTTCCAGAACACTCTACCTAATTACAGTATGTTTGGAGAATGTTTCTACATTTCCATCTCTGACACTGTCTATCTGTTTTTTGTATCCATGTAAACTTTTTATTTCTGCTATCAATTAAAATTGGTCTGATGAAAACACTATCAAAATAGATTAAAGAGTAGAGTAGGGAGGTTTCAGGACTTGCACTCCCTGAATTTTATGGTGGCCATTATGGCGCATAACAGGTAGGATTTAGTGTTAGGACCCGTCTTATAGAGATCACCTTGACGTTCGGCAGACGGGCCCAAATAATTTTGTACAAAATGCATTTGCCAAGAGTTTTAAATTTGCAAAATAAGCATAGCATTAGCACCAGAATGTTTTCTATAATTATGGCATTATTGTACTTTATTTGTGTTTGCAGAGTGCTGCTGCATTGTCTTTTTTTCCTGGAGGTTACAAAATCATCCCTTACTCAACAGGACCTGACCCGTCCTCACATGGACAGCAAATTTGTTACATCGGCAGCCTGTGTCCGTTGCTGCCCCACTACTTCTGTTAGGAACATTATTCATTGAACTATGCTACTACGGCCATTTCCACCACTCACCTCATCTCCTTGAGCTGTGTGCAGTTGCAGGGCTGCTTCTAATTGTTAATCAGCCTGCGCTTAAATGCTGGGCTGCCCTCTCACTCCTTGCCTGAGCTTAGGTTCCTAGTTTATTAGTTTAACTAGTGAAGGTATGCTATTCTGATTGTCTGTACATGTACCGAACCTCTGCCTGTTAACCGACTTTGAAACTCTGCTGCCTGCCTTGACTTTAGCCTGTCTAGTGTCTACCATACTGACCCTTTTCTGCTTGCCCTGACCTCAACTACTTTCCCAGAATTGCACAAACTCTGCCTGCCCTGACCTCTGCCTGTTTACCAACTACAAGTATTCCCTGAGCCCTTGGTGCTTCACATCGGTTTCTCTGACCACTGTAGGTCAGCTGGCCACTACACCAGGACTCTTTCAAAAGGTAGCAGCCTGGTGGGTCCCCTGCAGAAAATGCCAGATCCTTGTTTAGGGGTTAAAGGGTGAAACCCAGAGGATAACCAGAATAATTTCCTTAGGAGGAGCCTAAAATCAAAATGATTTGTTGGTAAAGTGGGTCCACACCCACTGCCTATTACACCATTGAATTTCATAAAAAATGTGTAAAGGGTCATTTTCACCAGGGGTGTTACTACAGAGAGAGTGAAAACTTTTGTCTAGATTCTAACACAGTTGACAGCTGATCGCTAGAAGTCCTTGCAGCAGAGATCCCAGTGATCAACTTATCAGCAAAGAAAATGTACACAACAGCAACTGACACCAGTCGGCACTCATGATAATTGATTCCCTGTGCATTAATTATTTTAGAGCATTTTTTCACAATTATTATAGAGTATGCAAGTATTTACTTTAATTTGAGGACCGACCAAGGGATGTATTTGTCCCATGTTTTTAATTCCCTATATCATCTGATTAAGAACGTAAAATACATTTTTTTTGTTTGAGTCAAAATATTAGTTCTTATCAACAAATGGATCTAGCTTTATTTATTGTTTAAATACATTCTTAAAGGGAAAAAATATATAATTATTTTTATATTGATGACGGTAATCTTATGGTCCTCAAAGGGTTAAAATGCATGTTATAAGAGCCAGCAAGTCCTTTATAACCCCTTCCTGAAATTTCACATACATGAGCCCACTCATATGCAATATATATATATATATATATATATATATATATATATATATTTATTTATTTTTAACTCTTTTATCTGGAGAACTTTTTTTCCTTTCTGTGAGTGGTAAGTAGCACATCAAGCACCTGCATTCTCTAGGATGCATTGCAATTAGTTCTTCCACCCCTGCTTACAAAATAGTCATATTTAGATCACATATAGCCCCAGAAATAGACATAGTATGTAATGCCGCCACAATTTCATTCTCCACCCTCTAGAGAGAGATACAGCTTCATATTCTGGTGAAGTTAGAAGAATGAATGAGAGGTGTACGTATGAATCGCTTCACCTGCTTCACTGTGAGATCACCACCCCAGCACTGAGGGAAGGGAGCAGGGAAGCTACTGAGCATGTTAATCCACCACTATATGCAGGGGAAGGTGGACCAGAAGGATAAACAGAAGCGGGAACAACCACAATAAAAAAATTGGTGTACCTAATAATATTTAATTGCATGTATATTGCAATAATACTTCCCTTGAAATGACCTACAGTATTTATTGCATAGTAGTACAAAAAAAATAAAACCTATAAGAAAAATCACTTTCAGTCTTAAGCATAAATGATATACTTAAGTATTATTACAAAATAAAAACAAATGATTTGCAAAAGGTTTGTGTGCAGACTAAGGCTACTTTCACACTAGCGTTCGTCGGTCCGCTCGTGAGCTCCGTTTGAAGGGGCTCACGAGCGGACCCGAACGCAGCCGTCCAGCCCTGATGCAGTCTGAATGGAGCGGATCCGCTCAGACTGCATCAGTCTGGCGGCGTTCAGCCTCCGCTCCGCTCGCCTCCGCACGGACAGGCGGACAGCTGAACGCTGCTTGCAGCGTTCGGGTGTCCGCCTGGCCGTGCGGAGGCGTGCGGATCCGTTCAGACTTACAATGTAAGTCAATGGGAACGGATCCGCTTGAAGATGTCACCATATGGCTCAATCTTCAAGCGGATCCGTCCCCCATTGACTTTACATTGAAAGTCTGAACGGATCCGCTCAGGCTACTTGCGCACTTGCGCGGAGCCTCCGTCTGCATTAATATGATCGGATCCGTTCAGAACGGATCCGATCAAGCGCAAGTGTGAAAGTAGCCTTAGGCCAGTTTCCATATTTAAAGGATAACTGTCGTATTTTTTTTTTATTTTTTTTGGAGTATTGGACTGTGGTGATTAATATCACCTTGGAGGCCCTATTTTAACTTTTCACTGTGTATTCAGTTACCCCTTAATTCCACATTTTTGTTCCCTGTACTGCCTACTTTTACCTGTGCTTAAAATAGGGTTGCTAGGCATGGTCCGTCTATATGTTTAAGGACGGAGCACGCAGCGTGCAAGGTCAGATTACTGACAGCCAGGGACTGTAAGTAAATGATTAAAGCCAGGTCCTCCCCAGCAGCTGATAACAGTGCCTGGGCTGTGTGCACTTCTCCCTGTCCCTGCGTTTGGCAGACGCTCCCTCACTCAGCAGAGCTGGAGAATGCAGAGTTGAAGCAGCGCAGAGCAGGGAAGGGAGATCTGCCGTCTGCTCAGTTTATAAATGAAAGCAACATGTGGTAAGAGGACCCCTTTGTGCTGCAGGAGATTAACCCTTTAGCCTCAGGGTGAGGGCAGTGGCGGCCATCTTAACTGAATAGTGAAATTGCAGTTTTATGCAGACTAGTTGCTAAGGGCTGAATCTTATTAAATATGGGGTAAGTCAGTCTAATAGTAACTGATTCTGGAATATTATGTTATTAGTAACTACATATATGAAAATTGAAATTAGGGTCTAAATGTGACAGTTATCCTTTAAAGGGAACCTGTCATGTGTTTATCACCCCATAAACAAACTAGCCCTTATTATAATTACTAATTTCAATAGTATATTCCTCCCCCTTTTTTTTACCTTATTAATATAGTACCTTTGCATTCCCTGTTATTAATTTTCCCGCCAATTATTAAAATGAATGAATGACTTTTTAATTTTATTTCTGGCCACGAATTCTCGTCTCAAATCCCCTGCATGCGCGCTGTCTGATCAGTGTAATGACGCACTTTCATAGCTGGACCAGTACAAGCAGGAGTTATTTGGCGGGCAGAGTGTACATCTCGGGTAAGCGTTCTCATGCTTGACTTGTACTGTGCAGTGGGCGGGCAGCAGCCAGCCTCACTGTTCCCACAGACTCTCCCTGCTGCCCCACACTTTATTTGGTTTTGCATTTAGAACATCAGGAAGAGGTCTGTACATACATGTGACATCGCAAGCTGCTAGCCTTGCAGCCCTATCTCACTATCTACTATCATAGTGAGAGCACATAACGGCCGTCAGCTTGCGATGTCACATGTATGTACAGACCTCTTCCCGACGAGCTTCTAAACAAGTGAATCAGGGAGTGGCTACAGCGCTAAATAGGAAAAACGCTGGACTCATATTAAAGTTAGACGTCAGGCTGGACTCAAATCAGCTCATTAGCATGCGGCGCGTGGCATCTTTGTGTGTATATTATGAGACTAACCATCTGTCACACCAGTAAGTGAATAAATCTAAGGTACTTTTTAATAGTTAATGTTTGCATATAATGAGTTATATTATAATCAAATACCCACATGCCAGGTTTCCTTTAAGGTGGCAACAGGACTCCCACTACCCTGAGACAGTTCGAAACTGCCCCTAAACATTATACTAAAATGCTAGCGAACAGGAAAGTTTTTCTTTAAATGACTTATTCATTATAGTATACCATATGTTTTTTATTAAACAGCATTTTCCATCAAATCTAAATGTTACCGGAAAATATTATCTGGTTTTCTAATCAAGATTGAGGTCCTAGATGACCTGGTTGGAATTTAAAACTAATTAATAATTTAAACGGTTATCATGATCCAGGTTTAGATGTTATGTCCACAGAATGTTCAATAGTTTTCATCAAATTCAAATTGAAGCAAGGCTTCTTTGGAATTCATGGTCCAGCTATAGTCTTCTTCAAACATAGGCAATTTGATGAAATCCTAATATAATATCTTGAGTTTTTATAGCACTTTTTGTACTCAACAAAGATATAAAGGCATAACGATGAAACAATGCATTTTACTCACAAACCTTGATACGAAAACCTTAAATAAAGTAGGTTATTTTGGCTAGAGTAGCACTTTGTGAAATTTAGATTCGCTTGAATTTAAACATTTCACCATAGTGTTGAAAGAATTGGGTGAGTGTGAGAATCACCTTGTGGGGTGGTCTGTTCCCTTATATCACACTTGTGAAATAATGTTTTTACATGATGTATTTTGCTGATTCCATTTTCCAAACCCAGCTGTTTCACTTTTCTTTATCCTGCTGAAAGACAGATGTGTATACGAGAAAGCAGTTATGGAAATATTAACTCGGGATTTTGAATGGTTGAAATACGTTGACAAAATAGGACTGTCCACCTGGCGCACAGAACAGATCCCTGATGGTACAGAAAGCAGTCATTAATTCTTATCATACTTTTTTAGAAACATTTGTAAAAGAAACTAAATTAGATGAAATAACAATCTAGAAAGCTGCACAATTCCATCAGTCCTCTTATCAGTTAAAGGGGTTCTCCCATGACTAATGCACTAAAAAAATGAAAATCAGACATCGTATAGGACATGACAGCCTCTTTGATGATGTGGTATACTTTGGCTCATGAGCTGTACCATGCCTTCGCCAAACTTTTTTCCATCATTTTGGTAGAGTTTGATTTTGGTTTCATCTGTCCAAAGAATGTTCTTCCAGAAGTGCGCTGTTTTTTTAAGATTTTTTTTAGCAAAGTCCAATCTAGCCTTCTTATTCTTGAGGCTTATGAGTGGCTTGCACCGTGCAGTGAACCTTCTGTATTTACTTTCATGCAGTCTTCTCTTTATTGTAGATTTGGATATTGATACGCCTATATCTTGGAGAGTGTTGTTTACTTGGTTGGCTGTTGTGAAGGAGTTTCTCTTCACCATGGTAATTATTCTGCGATCATCCACCCCTGTTGTCCTCCGTGGTCGGCAAGGTCTTTTTGCATTGTTGAGGTCACCAGTGCTTTTTTTCTTTCTCAGGATGTACCAAACTGTAGATTTTGCCACTCCTAATAGTGTAGCAATTTTTCAGATGGGTTTTTTCTGTTTTCGCAGATGAAGGATGGCTTGTTTTACCTGCATGGAGAGCTCTTTTGACCGCATGTATACTTCTCAGCTGTCACGTGCTGGGGTCCCAGGCAGACCTCCTGGACGACATGCGAGCAGGATATGAGGAAAACAGGCCAAGGACCATGGAACACATAATTTATCACAAAGGAAGCAATGACTATAATAAAATACCTCAATGTACTGAAACGGATCAGTGGGTGTGGACCCCCTGCGCCACTGACTAGCAATACTCTGGAGGGGCGTAACTAAGCAGCAACATGGTCTTCTCTAGAGTCTCAGATGGTGAGGATAGGCTTGGGCGATGGGTACTTGCCAGGGGCTACTCCAGAGCTTAAACCGAGTGAGTGGTAGTAGGATCAAGTGGCACAGAGATACCAGGCAAGGTACTCACAGTACATTGAGTCCACAGACAGGCAGGCAGAATGGAACAGAGTCAGAAGCAGATACCTGCACCCCAAGCACAATAGAAACAAGGCAACTCTAGGAAGAGCTGCACAGAACAGGCAGAGCAGAGACAGAAGTAATTACCTGCGCTGCAAGCAATAGAAGCTAAGCGGCCCCAGGCAGAGCTGCACAGAATAGGCAATGG
Source organism: Bufo gargarizans (assembly GCF_014858855.1). Taxonomy (NCBI): domain Eukaryota; kingdom Metazoa; phylum Chordata; class Amphibia; order Anura; family Bufonidae; genus Bufo; species Bufo gargarizans. Next base: position 68,883,732 of record NC_058086.1, on the reverse strand, counting down.
GCATTCGGGCATACGGTCGTTCGGACATATGGGCATTCGGGCATACGGGCATTCAAGCATACGGGCATTCCCCCTCCGGGGAACACAGGAACCCTCTTCCGAAGGCGGACATGGACAGACATGAACGGAACACCAGAAGCAGTGCATCCATGTATGTTGTGAGTGTGTGTATAAGTGCATCCATGTATGTTGTGAGTGCATGTATGAGTGCGTCCATTTATGTTGTGAGTGCGTGTATGAGTGCGTCCATGTATGTGGAGAATGTGTATATGAGTGTGTCTATTAAGTTGGGGAGGGGTCCCGTACAAAAAATTGCTGTCACTGCTACGCCCCTGGGTGTCACATATAGATACTACTTTTAACTTAGAGGAGAGCAAATGTGGTAGAACCCTGCTTTTAGTCACTGGTACTTAGGTGCAGTCAGAGAGTAAGCACAGGAAATCTTCTTTTACAAGAACATACAGTGAAACATTTTACAAAGACTAACCATCTACAGACATAACAATTTTTACACTGGTCTATATTTTGAGAGGATCATCCTTCTAGAAGATTTGATGTTTGGTCTTCTCAAAGAGGTTTCCCTGTATTTAAAAACATGTTTTACTACCATATTATGAACCTGTGTCGTGTAGACCTCTATTATGACACCCTTAGAAATGTACAAGCACATACTTGACATGTCTTCTCATTGCTTCTAATTTGAAAGCACAAAGAGCGACATACAACTGTGTAATACAGCATAAAGGCTAACTGAGCAGGAGGCCCATATGTCCGAATGCAACATCTAAGGATCCTCTTACATAGGCCAATGCTGTTGCAATGAGTATCAATCGACAGGATTCAAGTCAACCTGCATTCGTTTTGATTGAGGAGCAAACTATCATTACTACAATAATTTGCCGCCATTCACTACGATTTTAGTTTCCTCAAGAAAATTGCGAGCATTTTACTGGTTAGTCAGGTGATCAACGACACTTTTGTTTTCAACAATTGGCACATGGTAGTAGAGGGTCCCTGTTCCAGATTTATTTACCGGGGCCAAGGGGTTTTAAATTATACTACTGTGACTTTCAAAGGTGACAACTAATATGGCTTCTCTTCCTGCTATTTTTATTTTTATTTTTTTAAAACAGCCTACCACAACAAAAACTTTAAAATTCCAATAACTCTCTAGGCTAGATAAAATGAAAATCTGGCTTTTCACAGTTTAGAATGCATGACACATAAGCAATGACATTTACACTTTTTCTAGGGAGAGATTTTATGTTAGGCTAAAACCACATTGTTATTCCGCCATAATGCTGCAAATGATACCTGCAGCTTCTGTTACAGGAGAATTACTAGGTAATAACTTGGCCGTTACTGTTCTGATCCCTAAGGCTGCATTGCGAAGCAGAAAATAAGCCACTTCTGCTTGGAATTAGCCAAATCTATTCAAAACAGATTATCATCAATAGTTCGGTGGTGGTGATTATCGGTTTCAATTGTCTGACAATGAGCATGAGGGGTTTTAGTATTTCCATCCGTCCAGTCATTAAACATATGTCAAGCTAAAAGCAGTAGTGGTAATTTCTGCAATTACCTCCCCATTATTGTTTCCTTTGCACAAATTACCCACCCAAAATTGCAACCACTGGCTGCACCCCACACACTTCAGTTTGGGACGTGAAGGATTTGCAAGTATATCACGGCAATTATTCCCCCCCCCCCCCAAAAAAAAAACAACTAAATACAACTAAATACAGATGGAACCAACGGAGCAATCACAGTAGAACTTGCACTTGGAGGTAACCGAGACATGTATGAATAAACCCTGAATTAGCAAGTAGACAACCAAGGGTGTAAACATGACTACACTAGACATTCATCTGTATGAGAAAAAGGAGAATGGAGATAACCAAGTAGCAACAATAAAAATAGAGTAAACAAAATTTGTTATAGTTCTCTTTTGTGTGCATAAAAGTTAGAACTGACTAAAGTGCCCACACTTACCTTTTATGAAATGTGTTAAAGTATTGTCCACTCCTTTACAATTGATGGCTTATCCTCCACCAGTTGGGTCATGGAGGAGCTGTCATTCATACAGAGACTACTCCAGGAGATAGAGGCCTGGTGGTTGCCCTGCAGTAAAGTCCTGATCCCTGCGTAGGGGTTCAAGGGTGAATACCAGGGTACTGACAGGTACCTTAGGTTTAGCCGAAAGTCAAATGCTTGACATAGTGGTTGCACACCCACCCCTGTAACACTGCCATTAAAGTTTTGTTGTTAGCTCAGGGCACATTCATACCTCATGTTTTCACTCAGTGTTATGTCTAAATATTTCTTGACAATAAAAAGATAAAAAATTAGATCAGATCAGAGAATACAGATAAGGGTTCATTCATAAGACAATGGACCAAACCAGTGATGCTAAAAGTATTGCCTCTGTACTGCAGCATAGGTGAATTTTTCATGAGGATAACTTTTGAAGTCAGAGCTTGCTTGAATCTGTGTTGCGAACAAATTGATCAAATGTTGTCTGTGATTTGATAAATTTGAAGCATCTTTAAGACTAATACTTGTCTAGAAATACTACTCTAGTTTTTCTATGCCACCCCCTACTTCATTGAAATTAATTAACATGACACTGTGCTGAGCCTTAGAGATGAGCGAATTGAAGCTGACAAAGAGGAATTCGATCAGAATTTCAAGAATTATTAGATTCACACCGAATCCGAATTTTCTCGCACTTCATGGAACTAAATGCTTTTTTTTCCTTTGCTGCACATGTTAGGACATGGAGCAAGGAACTCTGGGAATGAGGGATCACCCACAATGCCATGCATGCCGCCAATAAGCAGCCAGCTAGCCCTGTGATGTCACAGCCCTATAAATACCAATGTAGTAGAGTTAACACTCATGCTTTCTGAGATTTCTAAGATGTGTTATCTAAACTAAGCAAGCACCTTCAATTGCTTTTCAATGGCTTTTGTTTCAAGATAACACGATGAGTTAAGAAATTTGAGTTAAGAGTATGAGCGCTAACCCTGCTACATCTGTAGCCTCAGTCATCTTGGATTTAGCCATTTTCCACTGTACTTAGTGTAGGGAGAGACGCCAGCAGGCACTAGGGACAGTTCTTGGAAATAGAAGTTCAGGGAAAGAGCATTAGAAGTTCAGAGAAAGGATAGGGAGGAATTATTCCAAAGTATTGATGCAGAACAGGGTTCAATAGGGGTGTTTACAGCCTGGGTAATAGGAACAATCCTATTACACCTTGCTGCACTGACTGGGGATCCAAATTGGCATTATACTGCTGCTCATTTCAGGTTTGCATCAGATGATACCTCTGTAATTCCAGCAAACCGTTCTTATATATATATATGTTCTAAAGCCTTTTTTTGGTGTGTATTAGTGGGGAAAAAGAAAAAGGGCTTATGAGCCGTTGTGTGTTGAAGTGAGAAAATGACAGCCCTTTTGGCATGTATTAGTGGCAAAAAAATATATTATTTGCTGTTCACGGCCGCAGTTATATGTTCTAAAGCCTTTATTTGGCGTGTAATCAGGTCCTTTGCTAGAGCCGGGGGAGGGGTGCCACTGCACAGGGGCGCATCACATCAACAAGCAAAAGGGGGCACTGGTCACTGGTGTTTACAGCTGATCAGCAGGGCCTGTGCAGTGTGTGTGAGGGAGGAGGCAGGGCCTGTGGGAGCGCGTCAGGCAAGGAGGTGGGGCCAGTGTGAGAAGAGGACAAGGCACTGAGGGCTGTGTGAAGCTGCATGGGGGAGGAGGAGGAGCTTATCTGGGGAGGAGTCAGGTAGCACTGACCTGTGAGGAACTTTCTTCACAGTGAGTACAAACTATAATGTAAATATGCTGGAGCCTGTGCATGAGGGATGTTCAGTGTATCGGGGGGGGGGGGTCAGTACATAAGAGGAGATGCGGGGGGGTGCTGTGTGATGTCAGGACATAGTGCAGCACTGACGCCAGGACATAGCGCTAAACCAAGAGCAATGGCATCTGGAGGAGAAGCAGAGAGGGGAGTATACACCATATATATATATATATATATATATGCAGTCTGATGGCTGCAATTAATGTACTAAGTGAGGTGGAGGTTATAGGAGATGACAGGGGTCTGAATAAATTTTAGGCCTGTACAAATTTGTGGGATGAGCTGCATGAATTTAGTGGTTGTTATAGGGTCTGAATACATTTGAGGCTGATTTGGCGTCTAATCTGGGGTCTGTATGAATTTGGGGGCTGATCTGGAATCTGGATAACTTTTGAGACCTTGTCTGGAGGTCTGCATCATTAATTTTGGGATCTCATGTGGGCTCTGTCTTAAGAAGGGTTTATCCAGCCATGTAAAATTTATTTTCTAAAACTGATTTGAATGTGATAATAAAAGTAGTGATACATCTCTGATCTCCTTCCACTACTTCCCGTGTCTTCGCTGGTCTATGTACTCCTATGTCCCCCTCCACTGAGACATGAGACCACTGCAGCCAGTGATTGAGAAGTGAGCGGGGATCAAAAAAGTTTCACTACTTTTATTATTTTATCATGTTCTCAGCAGTTTTAAAGTAAACTAATGTAGGCACATGGGGCAGCACTGGGCATAGTATTGGTGGACACTACAGGGTGGTGTTAAAAGGGGCAACTATATAGGGAGGTTATTTGCTATAGAGGGTCGGGTGGACTGCAGAAACAACAAGCCAAAGTCAAAGGTATAAGCTGAATTTCCTAACAGACCTCCTCTACCCTGTGCCATTTATTAATACTGGTGTCTTTTTATGTGGCAGAGGGGGCTGCTCTCCCATGGCGGAAGATGCGTGCGCATGAGCTTCTGAAAACAAACTGAAAATAAAACGAAAGTGAACAAACTGAGATCTGTGGAGACTTTAAACGTGAATGCGGGGTGGGGGCGCTTTTGTATTGTTCGCTCTGTTCCCTAGAAACTGCCCTGCGTGTATTAGTGGGGAAAAAGGAAAAGGGCTTATTAGTAGAGTTGAGCGAACACCTGGATGTTCGGGTTCGAGAAGTTCGGCCGAACATCCCGGAAATGTTCGGGTTCGGGATCCGAACCCGATCCGAACTTCGTCCCGAACCCGAACCCCATTGAAGTCAATGGGGACCCGAACTTTTCGGCACTAAAAAGGCTGTAAAACAGCCCAGGAAAGAGCTAGAGGGCTGCAAAAGGCAGCAACATGTAGGTAAATCCCCTGCAAACAAATGTGGATAGGGAAATGAATTAAAATAAAAATTAAATAAATAAAAATTAACCAAAATCAATTGGAGAGAGGTTCCATAGCAGAGAATCTGGCTTCCCGTCACCCACCACTGGAACAGTCCATTCTCAGATATTTAGGCCCCGGCACCCAGGCAGAGGAGAGAGGTCCCGTAACAGAGAATCTGTCTTCATGTCAGCAGAGAATTAGTCTGCATGTCATAGCAGAGAATGAGGCTTCACGTCAGCCACCACTGCAACAGTCCATTGGCATATATTTAGGCCCAGCACACACACAGGCAGAGGAGAGAGGTCCCGTAACAGAGAATCTGGCTTCATGTCAGCAGAGAATCAGTCTGCATGTCATAGCAGAGAATCAGGCTTCACGTCAGCCACCACTGCAACAGTCCATTGTCATAAATTTAGGCCCAGCACCCAGGCAGAGGAGAGAGGTCCCGTAACAGAGAATCTGGCTTCATGTCAGCAGAGAATCAGTCTTCATATCATAGCAGAGAATCAGGCTTCACGTCACCCACCACTGTAAGAGTCAATTTTCATAAATTTAGGCCCAGAACCCAGGCAGAGGAGAAAGGTCCCGTAACAGACAATCTGGCTTCATGTCAGCAGAGAATCAGTCTTCATATCATAGCAGAGAATCAGGCTTCACGTCACCCACCACTGTAAGAGTCAATTTTCATAAATTTAGGCCCAGAACCCAGGCAGAGGAGAAAGGTCCCGTAACAGACAATCTGGCTTCATGTCAGCAGAGAATCAGTCTTCATATCATAGCAGAGAATCAGGCTTCACGTCACCCACCACTGTAAGAGTCAATTTTCATAAATTTAGGCCCAGAACCCAGGCAGAGGAGAAAGGTCCCGTAACAGACAATCTGGCTTCATGTCAGCAGAGAATCAGTCTTCATATCATAGCAGAGAATCAGGCTTCACGTCACCCACCACTGTAAGAGTCAATTTTCATAAATTTAGGCCCAGAACCCAGGCAGAGGAGAAAGGTCCCGTAACAGACAATCTGGCTTCATGTCAGCAGAGAATCAGTCTTCATATCATAGCAGAGAATCAGGCTTCACGTCACCCACCACTGTAAGAGTCAATTTTCATAAATTTAGGCCCAGAACCCAGGCAGAGGAGAAAGGTCCCGTAACAGACAATCTGGCTTCATGTCAGCAGAGAATCAGTCTTCATATCATAGCAGAGAATCAGGCTTCACGTCACCCACCACTGTAAGAGTCAATTTTCATAAATTTAGGCCCAGAACCCAGGCAGAGGAGAAAGGTCCCGTAACAGACAATCTGGCTTCATGTCAGCAGAGAATCAGTCTTCATATCATAGCAGAGAATCAGGCTTCACGTCACCCACCACTGTAAGAGTCAATTTTCATAAATTTAGGCCCAGAACCCAGGCAGAGGAGAAAGGTCCCGTAACAGACAATCTGGCTTCATGTCAGCAGAGAATCAGTCTTCATATCATAGCAGAGAATCAGGCTTCACGTCACCCACCACTGTAAGAGTCAATTTTCATAAATTTAGGCCCAGAACCCAGGCAGAGGAGAAAGGTCCCGTAACAGACAATCTGGCTTCATGTCAGCAGAGAATCAGTCTTCATATCATAGCAGAGAATCAGGCTTCACGTCACCCACCACTGTAAGAGTCAATTTTCATAAATTTAGGCCCAGAACCCAGGCAGAGGAGAAAGGTCCCGTAACAGACAATCTGGCTTCATGTCAGCAGAGAATCAGTCTTCATATCATAGCAGAGAATCAGGCTTCACGTCACCCACCACTGTAAGAGTCAATTTTCATAAATTTAGGCCCAGAACCCAGGCAGAGGAGAAAGGTCCCGTAACAGACAATCTGGCTTCATGTCAGCAGAGAATCAGTCTTCATATCATAGCAGAGAATCAGGCTTCACGTCACCCACCACTGTAAGAGTCAATTTTCATAAATTTAGGCCCAGAACCCAGGCAGAGGAGAAAGGTCCCGTAACAGACAATCTGGCTTCATGTCAGCAGAGAATCAGTCTTCATATCATAGCAGAGAATCAGGCTTCACGTCACCCACCACTGTAAGAGTCAATTTTCATAAATTTAGGCCCAGAACCCAGGCAGAGGAGAAAGGTCCCGTAACAGACAATCTGGCTTCATGTCAGCAGAGAATCAGTCTTCATATCATAGCAGAGAATCAGGCTTCACGTCACCCACCACTGTAAGAGTCAATTTTCATAAATTTAGGCCCAGAACCCAGGCAGAGGAGAAAGGTCCCGTAACAGACAATCTGGCTTCATGTCAGCAGAGAATCAGTCTTCATATCATAGCAGAGAATCAGGCTTCACGTCACCCACCACTGTAAGAGTCAATTTTCATAAATTTAGGCCCAGAACCCAGGCAGAGGAGAAAGGTCCCGTAACAGACAATCTGGCTTCATGTCAGCAGAGAATCAGTCTTCATATCATAGCAGAGAATCAGGCTTCACGTCACCCACCACTGTAAGAGTCAATTTTCATAAATTTAGGCCCAGAACCCAGGCAGAGGAGAAAGGTCCCGTAACAGACAATCTGGCTTCATGTCAGCAGAGAATCAGTCTTCATATCATAGCAGAGAATCAGGCTTCACGTCACCCACCACTGTAAGAGTCAATTTTCATAAATTTAGGCCCAGAACCCAGGCAGAGGAGAAAGGTCCCGTAACAGACAATCTGGCTTCATGTCAGCAGAGAATCAGTCTTCATATCATAGCAGAGAATCAGGCTTCACGTCACCCACCACTGTAAGAGTCAATTTTCATAAATTTAGGCCCAGAACCCAGGTAGAGGAGAAAGGTCCCGTAACAGACAATCTGGCTTCATGACAGCAGAGAATCAGTCTGCATGTCATAGCAGAGAATCAGGCTTCACGTCAGCCACCACTGCAACAGTCCATTGTCATAAATTTAGGCCCAGCACCCAGGCAGAGGAGAGAGGTCCCGTAACAGAGGATCTGGCTTCATGTCAGCAGAGAATCAGTCTGCATGTCATAGCAGAGAATGAGGCTTCACGTCAGCCACCACTGCAACAGTCCATTGGCATATATTTAGGCCCAGCACACACACAGGCAGAGGAGAGAGGTCCCGTAACAGACAATCTGGCTTCATGTCAGCAGAGAATTAGTCTGCATGTCATAGCAGAGAATGAGGCTTCACGTCACCCACCACTGCAACAGTCCATTGGCATATATTCAGGCCCAGCACCCAGGCAGAGGAGAGAGGTCCCGTAACAGAGGATCTGGCTTCATGTCAGCAGAGAATCAGTCTGCATGTCATAGCAGAGAATGAGGCTTCACGTCAGCCACCACTGCAACAGTCCATTGTCATAAATTTAGGCCCAGCACCCAGGCAGAGGAGAGAGGTCCCGTAAAAGAGGATCTGGCTTCATGTCAGCAGAGAATCAGTCTGCATGTCATAGCAGAGAATCAGGCTTCACGTCAGCCACCACTGCAACAGTCCATTGTCATAAATTTAGGCCCAGCACCCAGGCAGAGGAGAGAGGTCCCGTAACAGAGGATCTGGCTTCATGTCAGCAGAGAATCAGTCTGCATGTCATAGCAGAGAATCAGGCTTCACGTCAGCCACCACTGCAACAGTCCATTGTCATAAATTTAGGCCCAGCACCCAGGCAGAGGAGAGAGGTCCCGTAACAGAGGATCTGGCTTCATGTCAGCAGAGAATCAGTCTGCATGTCATAGCAGAGAATCAGGCTTCACGTCAGCCACCACTGCAACAGTCCATTGTCATAAATTTAGGCCCAGCACCCAGGCAGAGGAGAGAGGTCCCGTAACAGACAATCTGGCTTCATGTCAGCAGAGAATTAGTCTGCATGTCATAGCAGAGAATCAGGCTTCATGTCAGCCACCACTGCAACAGTCCATTGGCATATATTTAGGCCTAGCACACAGGCAGAGGAGAGGTTCATTCAACTTTGGGTAGCATCGCAATATAATGGTAAAATGAAAATAAAAATAGGATTGAATGAGGAAGTGCCCTGGAGTCCAATAATATATGGTTATGGGGAGGTAGTTAATGTCTAATCTGGACAAGGGACGGACAGGTCCTGTGGGATCCATGCCTGGTTCATTTTTATGAACGTCAGCTTGTCCACATTGGCTGTAGACAGGCGGCTGCGTTTGTCTGTAATGACGCCCCCTGCCGTGCTGAATACACGTTCAGACAAAACGCTGGCTGCCGGGCAGGCCAGCACCTCCAAGGCATAAAAGGCTAGCTCTGGCCACGTGGACAATTTAGAGACCCAGAAGTTGAATGGGGCCGAACCATCAGTCAGTACGTGGAGGGGTGTGCACACGTACTGTTCCACCATGTTAGTGAAATGTTGCCTCCTGCTAACACGTTGCGTATCAGGTGGTGGTGCAGTTAGCTGTGGCGTGTTGACAAAAGTTTTCCACATCTCTGCCATGCTAACCCTGCCCTCAGAGGAGCTGGCCGTGACACAGCTGCCTTGGCGACCTCTTGCTCCTCCTCTGCCTTGGCCTTGGGCTTCCACTTGTTCCCCTGTGACATTTGGGAATGCTCTCAGTAGCGCGTCTACCAACGTGCGCTTGTACTCGCGCATCTTCCTATCACGCTCCAGTGCAGGAAGTAAGGTGGGCACATTGTCTTTGTAGCGTGGATCCAGCAGGGTGGCAACCCAGTAGTCCGCACAGGTTAAAATGTGGGCAACTCTGCTGTCGTTGCGCAGGCACTGCAGCATGTAGTCGCTCATGTGTGCCAGGCTGCCCAGGGGTAAGGACAAGCTGTCCTCTGTGGGAGGCGTATCGTCATCGTCCTGCCTTTCCCCCCAGCCACGCACCAGTGATGGACCCGAGCTGCGTTGGGTGCCACCCCGCTGTGACCATGCTTCATCCTCATCCTCCTCCACCTCCTCCTCATCCTCGTCCTCCTCGTCCTCCAGTAGTGGGCCCTGGCTGGCCACATTTGTACCTGGCCTCTGCTGTTGCAAAAAACCTCCCTCTGAGTCACTTCGAAGAGACTGGCCTGAAAGTGCTAAAAATGACCCCTCTTCCTCATCCTCCTCCTCCTCCTCCTGGGCCACCTCCTGTTCCATCATCGCCCTAAGTGTTTTCTCAAGGAGACATAGAAGTGGTATTGTAACGCTGATAACGGTGTCATCGCCACTGGCCATGTTGGTGGAGTACTCGAAACAGCGCAACAGGGCACACAGGTCTCGCATGGAGGCCCAGTCATTGGTGGTGAAGTGGTGCTGTTCTGTAGTGCGACTGACCCGTGCGTGCTGCAGCTGAAACTCCACTATGGCCTGCTGCTGCTCGCACAGTCTGTCCAGCATGTGCAAGGTGGAGTTCCACCTGGTGGGCACGTCGCATATGAGGCGGTGAGCGGGAAGGCCGAAGTTACGCTGTAGCGCAGACAGGCGAGCAGCGGCAGGATGTGAACGCCGGAAGCGCGAACAGACGGCCCGCACTTTATGCAGCAGCTCTGACATGTCGGGGTAGTTGTGAATGAACTTCTGCACCACCAAATTCAGCACATGCGCCAAGCAAGGGATGTGCGTCAAATTGGCTAGTCCCAGAGCTGCAACGAGATTTCGCCCATTATCACACACCACCAGGCCGGGCTTGAGGCTCACCGGCAGCAACCACTCGTCGGTCTGTTGTTCAATACCCCGCCACAACTCCTGTGCGGTGTGGGGCCTGTCCCCCAAACATATGAGTTTCAGAATGGCCTGCTGACGTTTACCCCGGGCTGTGCTGAAGTTGGTGGTGAAGGTGTGTGGCTGACTGGATGAGCAGGTGGAAGAAGAGGAGGAGGAAGCCGAGAAGGAGGAGGTGGCAACAGGAGGCAAAGAATGTTGCCCTGCGATCCTTGGCGGCGGCAGGACGTGCGCCAAACAGCTCTCCGCCTGGGGCCCAGCTGCCACTACATTTACCCAGTGTGCAGTTAGGGAGATATAGCGTCCCTGGCCGTGCTTACTGGTCCACGTATCTGTGGTTAGGTGGACCTTGCTACAGATGGCGTTGCGCAGTGCACACTTGATTTTATCGGATACTTGGTTGTGCAGGGAAGGCACGGCTCTCTTGGAGAAGTAGTGCCGGCTGGGAACAACATACTGTGGGACAGCAAGCGACATGAGCTGTTTGAAGCTGTCTGTGTCCACCAGCCTAAATGACAGCATTTCATAGGCCAGTAGTTTAGAAATGCTGGCATTCAGGGCCAGGGATCGAGGGTGGCTAGGTGGGAATTTACGCTTTCTATCAAATGTTTGTGAGATGGAGAGCTGAACGCTGGCGTGTGACATGGTTGAGACGCTTGGTGACGGAGGTGGTGGTGGTGGTGTTGGTGGTACATCCCCTGTTTGCTGGGCGGCAGGTGCCAACGTTCCTCCAGAGGCGGAGGAAGAGGCCGAGGCGGCAGCAGCAGAATAGGCCGAGGCGGCAGCAGCAGAAGAGGTAGCAGGGGGAGCCTGAGTGACTTCCTTGGTTTTAAGGTGTTTACTCCACTGCAGTTCATGCTTTGCATGCAGGTGCCTGGTCATGCAGGTTGTGCTCAGGTTCAGAACGTTAATGCCTCGCTTCAGGCTCTGATGGCACAGCGTGCAAACCACTCGGGTCTTGTCGTCAGCACATTGTTTGAAGAAGTGCCATGCCAGGGAACTCCTTGAAGCTGCCTTTGGGGTGCTCGGTCCCAGATGGCGGCGGTCAGTAGCAGGCGGAGTCTCTTGGCGGCGGGTGTTCTGCTTTTGCCCACTGCTCCCTCTTTTGCTACGCTGTTGGCTCGGTCTCACCACTGCCTCTTCCTCCGAACTGTGAAAGTCAGTGGCACGACCTTCATTCCATGTGGGGTCTAGGACCTCATCGTCCCCTGCATCGTCTTCCACCCAGTCTTGATCCCTGACCTCCTGTTCAGTCTGCACACTGCAGAAAGACGCAGCAGTTGGCACCTGTGTTTCGTCATCATCAGAGACATGCTGAGGTGGTATTCCCATGTCCTCATCATCAGGAAACATAAGTGGTTGTGCGTCAGTGCATTCTATGTCTTTCACCGCTGGGGAAGGGCTAGGTGGATGCCCTTGGGAAACCCTGCCAGCGGAGTCTTCAAACAGCATAAGAGACTGCTGCATAACTTGAGGCTGAGACAGTTTCCCTGGTATGCATGGGGGTGATGTGACAGACTGATGGGGTTGGTTTTCAGGCGCCATCTGTGCGCTTTCTGCAGAAGACTGGGTGGGAGATAATGTGAACGTGCTGGATCCACTGTCGGCCACCCAATTGACTAATGCCTGTACCTGCTCAGGCCTTACCATCCTTAGAACGGCATTGGGCCCCACCATATATCGCTGTAAATTCTGGCGGCTACTGGGACCTGAGGTAGTTGGTACACTAGGACGTGTGGATGTGGCAGAACGGCCACGTCCTCTCCCAGCACCAGAGGGTCCACTAACACCACCACGACCATGTCCACGTCCGCGTCCCTTACTAGATGTTTTTCTCATTGTTATGGTTCACCACAACAACAAATATATTATTTGGCCCAATGTATTGTATTCAAATTCAGCGGGATATAAATTTGAGGCCTAGTATTTAGGCGCTGGGTGACCGGTATGGATTTAGTGACAGAATTAGACTTGGAAATGCACAGAAGCGTGTGTGTGAAGTTATTCTGAATGACCCAATGTGCACCTTGAATATTATATACCCTTTTTGGGATAGATTTCAAATAGCTCTGATATAGCAGGAACCACTAAATTATGAAATTGCTAAATTGGGAATTGTACTTCAACCCAGAACAAAAAATGTGCTTTGACGGGCACTAAATAACTTTCCCAGCTACAACAGGACAGCGGTAACGAGAGATTTAGAGGGATTTAAATTTGAGGCCTAGTATTTAGGCGCTGGGTCACCGGTATGGATTTAGTGACAGAATTAGACTTGGAAATGCACAGAAGCGTGTGTGTGAAGTTATTCTGAATGACCCTATGTGCACCTTCAATATTATATACCCTTTTAGGGATAGATTTCAAATAGCTCTGATATAGCAGGAACCACTAAATTATGAAATTGCTAAATTGGGAATTGTACTTCAACCCAGAACAAAAAATGTGCTTTGACGGACACTAAATATCTTGCCCAGCAACAACAGTACAGCGGTAACGAGAGATTTAGCGGGATATAAATTTGAGGCCTAGTATTTAGGCGCTGGGTCACCGGTATGGATTTAGTGACAGAATTAGACTTGGAAATGCACAGAAGCGTGTGTGTGAAGTTATTCTGAATGACCCAATGTGCACCTTCAATATTATATACCCTTTTAGGGATAGATTTCAAATAGCTCTGATATAGCAGAAACCACTAAATTATGAAATTGCTAAATTGGGAATTGTACTTCAACCCAGAACAAAAAATGTGCTTTGACGGACACTAAATATCTTGCCCAGCAACAACAGTACAGCGGTAACGAGAGATTTAGAGGGATTTAAATTTGAGGCCTAGTATTTAGGCGCTGGGTGACAGGTATGGGTTTAGTGACAGAATTAGACTTGGAAATACACAGTAGCGGGTGTGTGTGAAGTTATTCTGAATGACCCAATGTGCACCTTCAATATTATATACCCTTTTTGGGATAGATTTCAAATAGCTCTGATATAGCAGGAACCACTAAATTATGAAATTGCTAAATTGGGAATTGTACTTCAACCCAGAACAAAAAATGTGCTTTGACGGACACTAAATATCTTGCCCAGCAACAACAGTACAGCGGTAACGAGAGATTTAGCGGGATATAAATTTGAGGCCTAGTATTTAGGCGCTGGGTCACCGGTATGGATTTAGTGACAGAATTAGACTTGGAAATGCACAGAAGCGTGTGTGTGAAGTTATTCTGAATGACCCTATGTGCACCTTCAATATTATATACCCTTTTAGGGATAGATTTCAAATAGCTCTGATATAGCAGAAACCACTAAATTATGAAATTGCTAAATTGGGAATTGTACTTCAACCCAGAACAAAAAATGTGCTTTGACGGACACTAAATATCTTGCCCAGCAACAACAGTACAGCGGTGGGTAACGAGAGATTTAGAGGGATTTAAATTTGAGGCCTAGTATTTAGGCGCTGGGTCACCGGTATGGATTTAGTGACAGAATTAGACTTGGAAATGCACAGAAGCGTGTGTGTGAAGTTATTCTGAATGACCCTATGTGCACCTTCAATATTATATACCCTTTTAGGGATAGATTTCAAATAGCTCTGATATAGCAGAAACCACTAAATTATGAAATTGCTAAATTGGGAATTGTACTTCAACCCAGAACAAAAAATGTGCTTTGACGGACACTAAATATCTTGCCCAGCAACAACAGTACAGCGGTGGGTAACGAGAGATTTAGAGGGATTTAAATTTGAGGCCTAGTATTTAGGCGCTGGGTCACCGGTATGGATTTAGTGACAGAATTAGACTTGGAAATGCACAGAAGCGTGTGTGTGAAGTTATTCTGAATGACCCAATGTGCACCTTCAATATTATATACCCTTTTAGGGATAGATTTCAAATAGCTCTGATATAGCAGAAACCACTAAATTATGAAATTGCTAAATTGGGAATTGTACTTCAACCCAGAACAAAAAATGTGCTTTGACGGACACTAAATATCTTGCCCAGCAACAACAGTACAGCGGTAACGAGAGATTTAGAGGGATTTAAATTTGAGGCCTAGTATTTAGGCGCTGGGTGACAGGTATGGGTTTAGTGACAGAATTAGACTTGGAAATACACAGTAGCGGGTGTGTGTGAAGTTATTCTGAATGACCCAATGTGCACCTTCAATATTATATACCCTTTTAGGGATAGATTCCAAATAGCTCTGATATAGCAGGAACCACTAAATTATGAAATTGCTAAATTGGGAATTGTACTTCAACCCAGAACAAAAAATGTGCTTTGACGGACACTAAATATCTTGCCCAGCAACAACAGTACAGCGGTAACGAGAGATTTAGAGGGATTTAAATTTGAGGCCTAGTATTTAGGCGCTGGGTGACAGGTATGGGTTTAGTGACAGAATTAGACTTGGAAATACACAGTAGCGGGTGTGTGTGAAGTTATTCTGAATGACCCAATGTGCACCTTCAATATTATATACCCTTTTTGGGATAGATTTCAAATAGCTCTGATATAGCAGGAACCACTAAATTATGAAATTGCTAAATTGGGAATTGTATTTCAACCCAGAACAAGAAATGTGCTTGAACGGACACTAAATAACTCGCCCAGCTACAGCACTAGGGACAGATTTAGCTGGATATAAATTTGAGGCCTAGTATTTAGGCGCTGGGTGACCGGTATGGATTTAGTGACAGAATTAGACTGGGATATGGCCAAAAAATAAACAGACTATTGCTGGTTAAATGCACTTGGTGTGACAGCTTCACCCTGATGTAGGCTTTAGCCAAAAAACAACCACACCATTGAGGGTTAAATGCACTTGGTCGCAGCTTGTGCTGGCGCACCACAAGACACAAAATGGCCGCCGATCACCCCAGAAAAATGAGACTGACAAACGGTCTGTGCAGCCTAAAAACAGTGAGCAATTGAGGATCAGCAGCTCAATGATCCACAGCTGCAGATCGATCAGTTAATCAAGTCCTTTGGAGGAGTTAATCTGCCTAATCTCGCCCTACTGTCGCAGCCGCAACCTCTCCCTACGCTAATCAGAGCAGAGTGACGGGCGGCGCTATGTGACTCCAGCTTAAATAGAGGCTGGGTCACATGGTGCTCTGGCCAATCACAGCCATGCCAATAGTAGGCATGGCTGTGATGGCCTCTTGGGGCAAGTAGTATGACGCTTGTTGATTGGCTGCTTTGCAGCCTTTCAAAAAGCGCCAAGAAAGCGTCACAAAAGCGCCAAGAAAGCGACGAACACCGAACCCGAACCCGGACTTTTACGAAAATGTCCGGGTTCGGGTCCGTGTCACGGACACCCCAAAATTCGGTACGAACCCGAACTATACAGTTCGAGTTCGCTCATCCCTACTTATTAGCTGTTGCGTGGTGAAGTGGAAAAATTGCAGCCGTTTTTGACATGTATTAGTGGCAAAAAAAAAAATTATTTGCTGTTCACTGCCGCAGTTATATGTTCTAAAGCCATTTTTTGGTGTGTATTAGCAGGGGGGGAGGGGAAAGGGGGCTTATTAGCTGTTGTGTGGTGAAGTGAGAAAATTAAAGCCCTTTTTGGCGTGTATTAGTGGCAAAAAAAAAATCTTACTTGCCATTCACAACCGCAGTTATATGTTCTAAAGCCTTTTTTTGCCATGTATTAGTGGGGAAAAAGGAAAAGGGCTTAGTAGCCATTGTGTGGTGAAGTGGGAAAATTACAGCCCATTTTGGCGTTTATTAGTGGCAAAAAAAAATATTATTTGCCGTTCACGGCTGCAGTTATATGTTCTAAAGACTTTTTTTGGCGTGTATTAGTGGGGGGAAAAAAAGGGGCTTGTTAGCTGCTGTGTGGTAAAGTGAGAAAATGACAGCCCTTTTTGACGTGTATTAGTGGCAAAAAAAAACTTTATTTGCCCTTCACGGCCGCAGTTATATGTTTTAAATACTTTTTTTGGCATGTATTAGTGGCGAAGTGAGAAAATTAAAACCCTTTATGACATGTATTAGTGGCAAAAAAAAACTTTATTTGCTGTTCACGGCCGCAGTTATATGTTTTAAATTCTTTTTTGGGCGTGCATTAGTGGGGAGAAAAAGGAGCTTATTATATTAGCTGTTGTGTGGTGAAGTGAGAAAATGAAAGCCCTTTTTGGCGTGTATTAGTGGGGGGGGGAGAGGCTTATTTGTCATTGTGTGGTGAAGTGAAAAAATTACAGCCCTTTTTGGCGTGTATTAGTGGCAAAAAAACTTTTTTGCCGTTCAGGGCCGCATTTATATGCTCTAAAGCCATTTTTTGGCGTGTATTAGGGAGGAAAAATAAAAAGGGCTTATTAGAGACTGTTGAGGAGTGACGTGCAGACAGTACTCGATGATGATGTAGCCGATCGCAATTATCATTGGGAGAAGATTATGGCAGCTTGCACGTGAGGCAGCGGCAGAGCCAGCAAGTTGGTAGCGTGGCTCGGAGTCAGCAAGGTGGCAGCAGTGGGAGGTCGGGAGCCAAATGTGCCCAGAGTAGACCACCCGCTTCGAAGGAGCCTACCGGCCCGGAAAGTTGTGCAGGGGTTCACGGAAGCAGTGGCGGTAGCAGTCAGTCAGTGCGGAGTGTTGGGGATAAAACCACTTACTCAGCGTTGTGGCAGTTTTTCGTTAAGCCACCAGGGAAGGTGAACATGGCTATTTGTCGATTCTGTGGGCAGAAGGTGAAGTGTGGCCAGGGTGCCAATGTTGGCACCACGGCCCTGCATCAAAATATGCCACCATAAAGTGGCCTGGGGGAACCGTGGCTCCAATGTGGTGGTCCAGCCTGCCGCAGCAATCCCTGCATCACCGAGTGGCACACACCCGATTTCAGGCACTCAAGGCTCCACCACCTCAGCCGAATTAAGCTGTCTGTCTTTGCCATCATCTGCTGGTCCTGATGCTCCTGCTCCTCCTCCTCCTAGTCAGTCATTCCATCCATCAGCAATCGATCACCGAAGCGATTGCCAAAAGACAACAGTATGCGTACACACATCCAACGGAGCAGAAGCTGAACGTGCTCCTGGCCAAGTTGCTGGTACTGCAGTCCCTCCCTTTCCAAGTGGTGGACTCTACAGCTTTCAGAGAACGGATATCTTGTGCTGTGCCGAGGTGGAGAGTCCCAAGCCATCATTTCTTTGCCAAAAAGGCAGTACCAGCCCTGCACACATATGTAGAACAGAAGGTGGGCCAGTCCTTAAACCTGTCGGTGTCTGCCAAAGTGCACGGCCACGCCAATGTGTGGAGCTATAACTACGATCAAGGACAATATATGTCCTTTACGGCCCACTGGGTAAATTTGGTTCCTGCCCAGCCAAAACAGCAACTTAGCCATGTGACGCCGCTTCCACCTCCATGTTCTCACACCGTTGGTCCTGCAATAATGTCCGCCTCTGCCTCCTCATCCTCCACCTTATCCTTTAGCCTCTACTGCAGGGACAATTCACAGTGCCCCACCAGTATACCACATGTGCAGGGCATGGCGGTGTCATGCTGTTCTGCACCTAGTTTGCCTGGGCGAACAGAGTCACACAGGGGAGGAACTGCTCCGCATCCTTCATCAAGAAATCGAATTCTGGCTTTCTTCGCGACAACTCAAAATCGGAACCATGGTGACGCCCTGCATAGTGCACATGTTCAATCAGATTAGATCATCCATGCTGTCTTATCCAAACCTTGACAAAAGGGACCGGTTTCTTCTGGTTACCTGCCTCAGCTAATATTCTGATGCCACCCACCTGATGCCACGCATCTGATGCCAAGTGCTCCTTCTTATACCCACCATCATCAGCGGGTACTGTTAGTGCCACCCACCTTCCCACTCTGTCACTGTGTTACTTTGTGGTCTCCTGATGCTGCTGCCACCTCCACACTATGTCACCTCGCCACTCTGTCATCTCCTGATGCTGCTTCCACATCCACACTATGTCACCTTGCCACTCTGTCGTCTCCTGATGAAGCTGCTGCCTCCACACTTTGTTACCTTGCCACTCTATGGTCTCCTGATGCTGCTGCTCCCTCAACACTATGTCACCTTGGCACTCTGTGGCCTCCTCATGCTGCTGCTGCCACCTCCACACTCTGTCATTGTGCCACTCTGTGGTCTCCTGATGCTGCTTCCACATCCACACTATGCCATTGGGCCACTCTGTGGACTTCTCATGGTTCCCACCCTTCCCACTTCATGACTGGGCCACTATTTTGCCTTTTTGGCCTGGTTGACATCATCATTTATTTGACCCTTCTTCTGATCAGAAAGAAGGAAAAATGAGACACACAATGGATCCTGTCTGTGAAGCAGCTGTAAGGCCTGTATGGTCACATCAGAATTGGCTTATGATTTTGTAGCCAAAAGCAGGAGTGGTTAAAAAACAGAGAAGACATTCAAATATTCCATTCACATGTCATCTCTGTTTTGGATACACTCCTGTTTCTTTTTTGGTATTAGCGATACTGATGGATTACTGACCAACTGCTGACCGAGTGAAGGCGGATGCTCAACAGACAGGATCCGTTTTTTGGGGGGGTTATTGTTCTGACGGATCAGAAGAAGGGCAAAATAATCAGTGACGTCAAAACAGACTCACTGCTGACACCCTCTCCACTCTGTCGGGGGGCTTTACTTGTATAAGCGTTTAATAGAACAGGATCTGTAGACATCTATGTGGAATAAGCTGATGAAGGTGTAAAAGAAGTGCGCTCTTTCACGCTATAGTAGGATCATTGGCCTCTGCACGGTTCTTTATACCTGACGCTAACTTCAAACTGTAAGGTTGAGTTCATACTTGGTCAGTTGGTCAGTTTTGGCCCCATAACTGCCCAAAGAAATGTGCAGTGATTCTAAGAGCGACACCTGTCATGGTGGTGTCATACAGACTCACAGTATTATTTCACTACCACAGCAGACTTACTATGCGTGTTGCTGCAAGGCACAGTGTTCTACACTACTATACAGGCTCTCTGCAGCCAGGAAATAGCAGTTTTTTAACGCGATTCGCCACAAATTAATTCAGATCGAATCGAATCTTTTCGGCAAATTCGGCAAACCGACCGAATCGAATTTTTGAGAATTTCGCTCCTCTCTACGAAGCATGTAAGTAAGAACCAAAAACGGGCTGCTGCTCACACAATAGCCGTCAACAAGCTGACTGGGTGTACAATCCAGAAGTGCAGTAAAATACAGTGGCCCTGCTTGTCTCAGTGGGTCAGGAGAATAGGGAGCGTTGTGAAGGTTAGCATTCTTTATTGGTATTCTCACCCAATAAAGAATCGCTAACTTACACAACTCTCCCTATTTTTTTGGCCCACAGCGACGAGCAGTGCCTCTGTATTTTACTGTTCTCCTGAATTAACATTGCTATACACTGCCACTTTCCCATCCACTTTTCAAAGGTAGCTTAAAACTGCAAAAAGTCAATTTTTTTTAATGCAAAGCAGCACTTGAAATGGAGGTTTCCATTTTTTAATGCCAGAAAACTTGCATACCCTAATGATATATTCACCCCCCTTCCTTTGAATGAATCTCTTTGTTTCTTCATGTAAAATCGGGGAAGACAGTGAGGTATAGTTTTGGTCCATACAGGGCACTGTATTATGGATCTGTAACGGCCATCTTAAATAAAGGAAACGGACAAATCTCTCACGCACAGACATGATGACATCATCACATCATCACGCTGGGCAGACGCGGTGAACTCATGACTGAAGTGCGAAGAAATTCACTTTTGTGAGTAATCAAATTTTTCCTGAAATTCGGATCGAAGTGCACTTTGTTAGCTTCGATTTGCTCAACAATACTCTTAACGTCTGATGCCGAAGAGATATTTCTTCTTTTTTTTATTTTTTATGAGGCTACAGTAACATTTCCTATACTGGTTGTTAGATGTAGAAGGATAGTGTTACCTTACATCTACTAATGACCTCATGGTATAAAGAATCAAATACACAACTTTCCAGTTTTCGTGTTTTCAATCTATGCAACACTTAAAAATAAAATTGATTCTGCAGAATACGGTCTTTGCACTGAAGATGATCATGGGTAACCAGATGTGGCATTATTTAAATCCAGTAATATATTTGCACCAAAGGGTTAATACATTAGCTAACTCTTCTTCCACTTTTGTATTCGAGGAATGTAATCACTGGTGGAACTGTCACATTGAGTGTAAACATGTCACATACTATTCTCCCAAACGTATAGACTTTGAGGATTCTAGGAAGAAAACAGAACTTTGTATTGTTTAACTTGGTTAGAAGGAGTTTGTGATTCTATCAAAATACCGTGCAACGTGTCACTTCCTATCCATCAATTCATTAGTAGTATTTATCAAACCTTTTCTGATATGGACATATTGCAATCTTGTATACCAGCCAGATTCATATGCAGTCATTCCCCAATTTGTTTCACATTATAAGCTCTTTTGGTGTGGTCCTTGAGTCTGCATTTATTTTACGTCTTGCTTTCCCCAATATACAGCAGAATCATGACCACACATATGAAATGACTTTGCATCATAGTCTATGGAAAACTAAAATAGTTGAGTTGTGTGCATAGTGGTTTGCTTGTATCTCCTTCACCAGTTTGTGTATTCAACTTCTCTCCGTCAAACAGGTTGACTTGGAATCCAACTTTCAGGTATCGATAGGGTTCTTATTAGTTGATCAAACATTTCTGGTAGAACGTAACAATATTGTCACCGGGGACCCGGCGGCGCTGCGAAGAAAGAGGGCGCCACCGTGTCCCTGTGACAATATTGTTATGTTTTACCAGTTATGCGCATCCCGCGCATATAGCGGAGTGAGGACACGGTCGGCGTCCTCGTCTCCATGGTGACCAGGGGGCGGGAAGGACCAAGCCACGCATGCGTCCTCTGTCCCCTAGACAACGAGCAGCAGCACCACATAATAATGAATCGGCTCTCAGCTGTATTATGCGCAATATGAGTCACGTGACGCTGGCCACGTCACATGACTCACCTGTAGGGGTTATTTAAACAGGCAGCCTGCTGGCCACAGGTTGCCTGTGATTGGTCTTGCTATCCTCACCAGCATATTGTTATATTGTGTACTCTGTGTGTTTTGACCTCGGCTCTGTTTTTGACCTCAACCTTGTGACCTCCTTGGATTTGACGTGACCTCTCGGCTTTTGACTTTGGATTGTATTGACCTTGTTGTTGTGTACCTGCGTGACCTCCTGGCTTTGACTTTTGTTTCGCTGACTCTGTTCACGGTTTTTCCTCTTATTATCTTTAGGCCCCTGCATGTATATAAGCTAGGGACTGCCGCCAAGTTGTACGCCGTCAGTTAGGACGGGTCGTGCAAGTACGTAGGGATAGAGGTGCGGGGTGGATTTAAGAGCTGCACTCTTCCCTCCCTTTCGTGACATTGCTACAGCAAAGTAGGGACCAGAAATTATGCTTCAAGTTAATGATGCAATTTAAGGCCTCATGCACACGACAGTATTTTTTCACGGTCCGCAAAAACGGGGTCCGTAGGTCCGTAGGTCCGTGATCCGTGACCGTTTTTTCGTCCGAAGGTCTTCCTTGATTTTTGGAGGATCCACGGACATGAAAAAAAAGTCGTTTTGGTGTCCGCCTGGCCGTGCGGAGCCAAACGGATCCGTCCTAAATTACAATGCAAGTCAATGGGGATGGATCCGTTTGACGTTGACACAATATGGTGCCATTTCAAACGGATCCGTCCCCATTGACTTTCAATGTAAAGTCTGGAGTTCTTTTATACCATCGGATTGGAGTTTTCTCCAATCCGATGGTATATTTTAACTTGAAGCGTCCCCATCACCATGGGAACGCCTCTATGTTAGAATATACTGTCGGATATGAGCTAAATCTTGAAACTCAGATCCGACAGTATATTCTAACACAGAGGCGTTCCCATGGTGATGGGGACGCTTCAGGTTAGAATATACTGAAAAACTGTGCACATGACTGCCCCTGCTGCCTGGCAGGTGCTGCCAGGCAGCAGGGGGCAGACCCCGCCCCTGTTTTTAACTCATTGGTGGCCAGTGCGGCCGCCCCCCCTCCCTCCCCTGTAGTTAACTCATTGGTGGCCAGTGCGGCCGCCCCCCCCCCCTCCCTCCCCTGTAGTTAACTCATTAGTGTCCAGTGGGCCCCCCCTCCCTCCCCTGTAGTTAACTCATTGGTGTCCAGTGGACCCCCCCTCCCTCCCCTGTAGTTAACTCGTTGGTGGCCAGTGGGCCCTCTCCCCTCCCTCCCCCTCCTAATTAAAATCGCCCCCCCTATCATTGGTGGCAGTGGAGAGTACCGATCGGAGTCCCAGTGTAATCGCTGGGGCTACGATCGGTAACCATGCGCTTAGCAATTTGTAGAAGCTTCATACTTACCTGTGAGCTGCGATGTCTGTGACCGGCCGGGAGCTCCTCCTACTGGTAAGTGAAAGGTCTGTGCGGCGCATTGCCTATAGCACAGACCTGTCACTTACCAGTAGGAGGAGCTCCCGGCCGGACACAGACATCGCTGCTCGCAGGTAAGTATGAAGCTTCTACAAATTGCTAAGTAACCATGGCAACCGGGACTGCAGTAGCGTCCCGGTTGCCATGGTTACCGATCGGAGCCCCAGTGATTACACTGGGACTCCGATCGGTACTCTCCACTGCCACCAATGATAGGGGGGGGCGATTTTAATTAGGAGGGGGAGAGGGCCCACTGGCCACTAACGAGTTAACTACAGGGGAGGGAGGGGGGGCCCACTGGACACCAATGAGTTAACTACAGGGGAGGGAGGGGGGCCCACTGGACACCAATGAGTTAACTACAGGGGAGGGAGAGGGGGGGGGCGGCCGCACTGGCCACCAATGAGTTAAAAACAGGGGGGAGGGGTCTGCCCCCTGCTGCCTGGCAGCACCTGCAGTCATGTACACAGTTTTTCAGTATATTCTAACTAGAAGCGTCTCCATCACCTTGGGAACGCCTCTGTGTTAGAATATACTGTCGGATCTGAGTTTTCACGAAGTGAAAACTCACCTCTGAAAAAGCTTTTATGCAGACGGATCTTCGGATCCGTCTGTATGAAAGTAACCTACGGCCACGGATCACGGACACGGATGCCAATCTTGTGTGCATCCGTGTTCTTTCACGGACCCATTGACTTGAATAGGTCCGTGAACCGTTGTCCGTCAAAAAAATAGGACAGGTCCTATTTTTTTGACGGACAGGAAACACGGATCAAAAGAGCGTTGCTAAGGTCCAACCGTCCATTAGAAAAGACAGGCTGTGCAGACGCTGTGCTTCTGACTCGTGCTTCCCTGGGAGACATTCTGTGAGATCCGGAGCTGAAAACAAACATAGTGGGGAGTATGGGAATAGACTTCACAGCTGTACAGTGCTGGCAGATTTCACAGAACGGAGACACCCCGCATTTAGCTGTGCAACTGAAAAAGGAAATCATATAGCTGAAAGAAACATTAAGGAAGCCACAAAAAGATCTGCTCCTTCACAGTTGTGATTGTACAAAAAAGCACAGCGATTATGCAAAGTTTTCTTGAAAGCGTAGGTAGTCTTTAATCATAAGTGTTTCTGAAATCTATGCCATCTCCTAGCTGGTGTAGATTTCATGTATAGCACATGGATGGTTGTGCCATAATAATTAAGAGGCCGCTCTTTAATAAATTCCCCCCTAAGTATTACTAAGTATCACTTAGTCTTAGGCACTGCTCAAAATTTTTAAGGTAATTAATATTTGTGATAATTATAAAATAGTGTAGTTTGCACCATTATATGCAAATGTTGTGAAAAATAATGTTATGAGAATGGTAATAGAAGAAATAACTTAATTTTAACTTTATTTTTACACGTTGGTCGTAATACAGTAACAATAAAAATCACACTTGGGTGTAGATTATCAGTGCTCACCATTTTAGCTTTTCTCATTTCAGCAAGTAAAATACACAGAAGTTCATGTTTTCTCAACTTCCCTCTGGGTACTAGCACTCTGAACTACTAACTTAGAAATTATTGTGATTTGTCTTTCAGCAGATTTGTTAAGTGTGAAGATATGAAACTTCCTTCTAGATTACTTTCAACCACCATAACACTTTGTTTTGTTGTGATAAAAAAGTGTCTGATGAATGTGTGAATGGGTAACTTCGGGTGGATCAGGGTGCTCGACTGTCACCAGACCTTTTACAAATGGGTAGGTAATGGAGCACAGCCAGCATTTTCCATCATGATTGTTTGCACTTAAACTCACCTCAAAATCTAACAAATGTGTGAAATTAATGCGACAAAAGTAATTAAAGTAATTAATTATAAGAGCAAGACAACTACGGAGAGAGAGGCTGTACCTTTAGAACAGCGTTACATTACGTGAAGGCATGTTCTCTAGAGATTTGGAGGTCAGAAACTGAATAAAGGAGGAAGCTTCACACATTTTGGTGGCAGATATTAAAATAATGTAGCACCAAATATGATAGGAATTAGGTCAGAAGGTCCACTGGTGGAGGAAATGCATCATATTAGGGTTGGGATTATGCTAATATAACCTGTTTTATGATGTTTATATATGGAGGGTGGTGTAGGCTGCTGTTAGTATGAGTGCTTGTATTCACATGTACACTTAAACTGGAGCTTGGGAGAATATAGGCCCAAGTCCTTTCTATGGAGCTGGTCAGATCTCACCCTAGGAACTATGGGAGGTGTAGTGATGCTGGTATAGCTGCATCGTAGCACCCACATGGAGGATAGAGGTGAGACTGAGGGAGAGAGAAGACCCAATGGTCAGGGAATGAGTGAGTCTGTGACGGTAGTCAGATGCAGGAGGCTGACTGTGCCCGCTAAACAGCCATATAGAAAAAGAGACAGACTAAAGTTTTGATTAAATGGTTGTGCTGAGACAATTATGAGAAGCAAGATTAAGGGGCCACACTATTGTTGTCATTTGGAACCATAGACGTCGCTACAGGGGGGCAAGAGGGGGGGCAATTGCCCCTAGGCTATTCCTTGCCCCCCACATGCCCCCCGCTGATTCCCCTTTAAAACACTGGCCGCCACCGCTAGTACAGCGGCGATCTGTCCAGGGCCGTCTTCAACACGGGGCAAAAGGGGCAGCTGCCCCGGGCCTAGTTGCTCCTGGGGAGCGGCGGCAGGGCACAGAGAGATGAGCGCCTCCATTGTGGAGGCGCTCATCTCCATAGTCATCTGTATCGTCGTCCTCAGGACAGCGATACAGATGTAAGTGCTGCGGTGGGGCATGGGAGGGAGAGGCGTCCCCCTTCCCCGTTCCTCTGATAGGCCTATCAGAGGCCAGTGCAGGATGCCATCGCGCCACCTGAGCCGTACAGCGCTGGACACAGGCCGGAAGAGGCCTGCATCGCATTGCTGCCAGCCTGATGGAGGTAAGTATAAGTGTTTATTTTTTTATATGGTACTGATTGGGGGCATCTATGGGGGACCTGTTACTGGCACATGATTGGGGGCATCTATGGTGGCACTTGTTATTGGCACATGATTGGAGGGCATCTATGGGGGTACCTGATACTTGCACATGATTAGGGGGCATCTATGGTGGTACTTGTTACTGGCACATGATTGGGGGGCATCTATGGGGGTACTTGTTACTGGCACATGATTGGGGGGGCATCTATGGCGGCACTTGTTACTGGCACATGATTGGGGGCATCTATGGGGGCACTTGTTACTGTCACGTGATTGGGAGGCATCTACTGGGGCACTATATATGGGGAATGTTATACTGGTACATAATGGGGGGCACTAGGAAGAAGGGAGAAGAGCACTATGGGGGCATTTACTGGGGGCACTATATAGTGGTATTTTATACTGGCACATTATAGGGGCACTATAGGGACATTAGCTCAACTAGGGGTATTAAAAGGGGGTATGTTTTGCACTGGCACATTATAAGGAGAATTATTACTACTGGGGGGCATTATGATGGGCTTTATTGCTACTAGGGGTCTATGGGGAACTATGGGAGCATTATTACTTCTGGAGCACAGTGGGGACATGTTGGGGGCCCTGTTGGAGCACTATTACTACTATGTGTGCTCCAGCAGATAATTATTCCTATTGGTGGGACTTTTTAGAATAATAATACAGCCATTTTTTTCTCTATATTAAGGGACACTATAGTCACCAGAACCACAACAGCTAAACGTAGTAGTTCTGTGTCTATAGCATGTCTCTGCAAGCTTTTTAATGTAAACACTGCCTTTTCAGTGGGCAGCTCTCAGGTAATCCATTTTTTTGCGTTTTTTTGGGATCTTTATATACCTGTACTTACATTATTTACTGTGACTACTGTTAACCTGATGAAGGGGACACTTTGAGCCCCGAAACGCGTTGTTCTACTTTTCTATGCAATTAAAGAAGATTCACCTATAAGAGACGGATTGGATCCTGTGTGTTTTGCGCCTGATCAGAAACCTTTTTCTCTACAAGCATCCTTTGGGGGATTGGGCCTCCGATCCCAAAGATACCTCTTCTGCGGCTGCATCCACGGATCCGGAAAGTCTCTCTTTTACTTACATACCTACAATAGAGTTGTGTCTATTATTGCACAACCTAAAAAGGTGAGCACCTTAAACTCGTTTAACAATTTAAGTTTGTATTGAATCTACTACCCTATTGTGCGCCCCCCATACCCCTTCTTTTGTCTCTATGTTCCCCTCCTGACCGAGTGGTACTCTAGACTCGCCCGTGGTTACCAAGACTTTTCAGAAAAAAAGGCAGTATTCACATTACTGCCAAGGAACACCTCTAATGGCCACTGATCATTATTAAAGTTTACTACTCTACGAGGTGTGTGGATTTTTTTGGGGAGTGTGTGTTGTGGTGGAGGGTCTGATTGCATGCTAGGGTGTGGGAAGGCAGGATCCAGGGGGCCCAAGTAAATTCTTGCCCAATGTCCAATCAATATTAAAGACGGCCCTGGATCTGTCAGTTTTGCCAAACTGAAAGTACTGCCCATGCTGCCCACACGCTTCCCTATGGGCTCCCTCGACAATCAGCAGCCAAGGGAATCTTCCCCCGCCCACCTCAGCTGCTATTGGCTGAGAGGGAGAGGGCAGCACTGCCATTGGCTGCCTTTGTATTTCAGCCTAGCAGGGCCTGCAAAGGCAGAAAAGAATGTGAATTTGGGATTTAACATCAGGAAACATCGTTGCATGCCCCTCCCCCTGCCACTACGCCTAGAGGAAGAAGGCACGAGGACAGAGCACATCAGAACTGTAAGTACCTTTTCTATCTGCGATGAACCCCTGACCAGCGCCCCCTGCGTTACATGCACCCCTGACCAGCGCCCCCTGCGTTACACGCACCCCTGACCAGCGCCCCCTGCGTTACATGCACCCCTGACCATTTCACCCTGAGGTACACGCACCCCTTACCGCCACTCTCTGCGTTACACGCACCCCTGTCTGCCGCATTCTGCATTACAAGCAGAATAAGTAGTATTAGTTGCACACACCAACATCACCCTCAGGGTTATTTCACAAAAGGGTGAAGAGTTTGGAGAAGTCAGGAGAAGTGAACTATATAGGACAACATAGCGAATTTGAAAAAAAATTCTCCAGTTCACCTCACTATCCTATTCAGTTATATTGTCCTAGATTGTTCCTGTAGCCTGTGAGCGTCTGGTCATTGGTCTTCTTTAGTGACATGTTTAACATATTGGATTTTTTACACAGCCCTGGTGTTTGCTAAAACTGCTCTAAACTATAAAGAAAAGTTTTGGAGAGTGTTTCTCTCTTTCTCAGGTCTGAAGTGATACCGACGAAGAAAGGAAAACTCTTGAAAGCTTGTCTTTTAAGTATTAGGTTAATACAATAAAAAGGTATCCCTGCATACCGCAATACTTTCATATTTTGTAATCTTATTTATATATACTTATTTTGTTTTTTTCATTAGTATGATTAAGTAGTGAGAATTATTAGTGCCCCCCCCCCATTTTAGACTGTGGTATCTTATGTGCCCCCCCCCCCCCCCCCTCCATATATTGTTCCTAGAGTCGTCACTGTTTGGAACTGTTGAAAAAAGTGTCTCTCTTTGGAGAGGGCCACGAAACATACCAGATTTGGATAGAAAGATAGATATAAAGAACAAATAGATGTTTTGTTTTCTGCTACAGGCATGAGCTTTATGCACAAACTACTTATATCATTTGGCTTAAAGGAGTTTTTTGGCTTATTTAAAAAATCTTGTGGTCTGTGGCAGTGTGTCCAAGAAGTAAAAAAATAAATCACTCACCTTTCCTGATAGACTAGCAGTGACAGCAGCCTATACTTGATCACAAGACCGCTGCAGCCAATAAATGGCCTCAGCTGTAATTTTTGCAAAAATGACACATCACTGTTCAGCAGGTACTGTTCTTGCAGAGATAACCGCTGAGACCATTAATTGGCTGCAGCGGTCTCTTGAACAAGAATGGGCTCTATCACCTCCAGTTTGGCATGGAACGCAGGGAGTCCCTTCAATGGTTTTTTTTAAACACACTGCTGCATGTTATTTTTTTTTATTAGGCTGGACAGTTCCTTTGGACAGCACTTTATTGGTTCAGAGCCCCTTCTGCATTCTACCACACTAATTATTAGCAAAGTATCTTCTCTGGAGCCTGCAAAGCATCAACTTGTCTAATCTTCTACATGACATATGCTCACAGATAATTAGGAAAGAAAGAGTAAATGCTGGTTGTAATTCACACTAGATAAGTAATACTACATTTACAGCAAATGTAAATTTTCTAATTTGAGGAATTTTCAGGGTAACTGTGCAGACACAGAAGGTGTAGTGTCTTTATGTGGTCACTAGCAGGATGGTGACTGTAACTGACAGCTACACCCTGAACTAACGGTCATTTACAGCCCTAGGCCCGACAAGGTATGGACTAACAGATCATGCACATTTCAAAAGGACAGGCAATTATGTAATTGTCATATAGACAAATTAAAAGTCCCTTAACAGGACTAAAAATATTGCAAATAGTAAAAAAGCATTGATATTAAAACAAAGCTAGGCAAATGAAAAAAAAAAATACAATTTCGTTTTTAATACCTCATTTTATTGGCTAGCAGTGGACTAGAACGTTTTGCTAAATATTTCTAAAGAATAAAAAATATACATATTTACAACACCATACAATAAAGTCTTTCTGCCCTAACACATGCATGTGATGTTTCAAAAGCACACACAACTATGGAATGCCATAATGTCACGGATGGTGTAACAGAAAACAAGAAGTTACAAATAAGGATCTGACTGGCTTAATCCGAAACTAAGGAACAAAAGGGTGACCCCTATTTAAGCCCTGAAACTCTCCCTGTCTTCTCAGCCCATGCAAAGATCTCTATGATAGAAAATTGCATGCCCTCGTGCCTCGACTGTATGACACCTGAGCACCCTATAATAGTGAGGGGACACGACCACCGGTTCCCTACACTTAATACGGAGGGAGTCAGGGTCACCTAGGATCAAGCAAACAGGTGATGCAGTATGGGATGGGATTTAAAGGGATGCAATCAGTTCAACTGCATGACAGCTGAGAGAGGCTAACGAGATGACAAAACGAAAGCAAAACAAAAGAACCTCAAGCAAGAGGTTCTGAAGAACGTCTGTCAGAGCTTCTCAGATGTCTGGCGGTGACACATATAGACACATGGCATTACGATTCTGTACTTGGACGATATCCTGATCAAGGGTCCGTCATTCTGGGCAATGGTGGACAGCCTACACATCGTCCGGGACACCATGGAACGCTTCGGGTGGGTTCTGAACCTATCAAAGTCATGTCTTCACCCATCTCGGCAGCTGATGTTTCTTGGCATGCTGTTCGACACCGATTGGGTGAAGATATTCTTGCCTCTGAACAAACTCTCCACTCTGGGTCGTCAGATTGTCTCTTTGTTGCGGCCTCTTCCCATTCGCCAGTGCATGAGGGCTCTGGGCCCCATGGTCTCTTTCTTCGAAGCAGTGCCCTATGCATATATTATAGTGAAAAAAATAAAATCAACATTCCGCTAATTGGAAAAAGTTAAAAATAAATAAGTAAACTGCTTTGATGTTAAAAAATAGAAATGTAAAAACATCAAAAAATAATCTTGTTTTTAATAAATAATATTTATTAACAAGACATTTTTAGATGATAAAAATATACAGATTTACAGTACCATAAAGTAAGTCCATCCAATAAAGGTTTCAAGTCTAATTGGAAAAACAGTGAAAGGCCTTAAAGGGCTTCTGTCACCCCACTAAAGTCATTATTTTTTTTTGGCTAGTTACATTCCTTATAGTGCGATATATGAGAATATAATGTTGTTACTTACTTTCATTCGGCCGTTTCTTATAAAAACGAAGTTTGATAATATGCAAATCAGGTCTCTACCAGCAAGTAGGGCCGCCGCAAAAAATCGCCCCCTCGTCGTGTTGATTGACAGGGCCAGCCGCGATCTCCTCCTCCGGCCGGCCCTGTCAGCATTTTAAATATCGCGCGCCTCTGTTCATTCGGCGCAGGCGCTCTGAGATGAGGAGGCTCGTCTCCTCAGAACTCCCTCAGTGCGCCAGCGCCGATGACATCACCGAAAGAGAAGACGTCATCGGCGCAGGCGCACTGAGGGAGTTCTGAGGAGACGAGCCTCCTCATCTCAGAGCGCCTGCGCCGAATGAACAGAGGCACGCGATTTTTAAAATGCTGACAGGGCCGGCCGGAGGAGGAGATCGCGGCTGGCCCTGTCAATCAACACGACGAGGGGGCGGTTTTTTGCGGCGGCTACCAGCAAGTAGACGCCCTACTTGCTGGTAGAGACCTGATTTGCATATTATAAAACTTCGTTTTTATAAGAAACGGCCGAATGAAAGTAAGTAACAACATTATATTCTCATATATCGCACTATAAGGAATGTAACTAGCCCAACAAAAAAATATGACTTTAGTGGGGTGACAGAAGCCCTTTAAAGGATAATAAAATATCACTGGCAAAACAGCTTTCCTAGGCCTTTAACCATTATGTAAAGTTATTTAAATCAAATGTTAATTTATCTCGAAATGGTCCAAAAATAGCCTGCAAGACCTCAAACAGCACTATAATAATGCAAATTTTAAAATAAAATTTAAAGGTGTTGTCAAGGCATATTCTCCTAGGCAACCATCCAATGCTCAGAGAGTATGACACATAGGTCTAATTAATTAGAACAGGACCCGTACCTGATATTTGCTGGGTGTCAGATGGTAGTCAAAGCTACCAGACTGCCCGTGCCTGATGTCAGATTTGGTAGGACAGCATCACTGGATAGGCCATTGAAAATAACTGCAGACAAATGTAACAGAGCAGAGAGAGCTGAGCAGAAAGACATATAGTTTTCCCCAAAAAATCAGTATAACTTATCATTTATTCATTTAAACCCCTGCTCAACCTCTGCTCAATTACACGTTGCCCGTTCAATAGGGGGTCTGTGTAATGCAGGACTGGACAGGTCATCCACAGCGAGAGATATTTTTTGGAACCATTTTACAGATCTTAGACGTTTTTATTAATACAGAATTCCCAATGAGGATTTTCTAAATCAGGCAAACCCTTGAAGGACAGGATTGCTTTTTATTAAAGGGTTAAATAAATAAATGAAATGTTGCATTGTACAATCATAGCATGAGATTTCATTCTTTAGCAGAACCCTTTTGTAAAATGATCCCAGGCTTGAGAGGGCCCATAGATATTTGTAGTAGAAAATGACACACCTACAATGACAATTAAAGGGGTTGTCCCATAAAAACAATAGTCAACATTTTTTAAACAGCACCTGCATATGAATATTTTTGTAATTGTGTGTAATTAAAAATATACTAAATCAACTGTTATTCAATTAAATCCCTCTGTATAGCAACGCCTGCTGTTTGTTCTTTTTCTAATTTCTCTATCCACCTCACTAGGGTGGAAGCACATGCTCAGTTCTATCATTCGACTGCCGCCAGCAGTAGCAAAAAGGACATACCCTCTGAGCTGCCATCTTGAAGTAAATCGAGGAGAGCAATTAGATCAATGTATTGAGGGAAGATCTCTAAATCCATGTGAAGCACGAGGATGGTTCAAGCTTTGTTGGGTAGAGTTTTTCATGTACTATGTGATGACCGATTTTCATTTTTCACATAAATTCTGGGACAACGGTTTTAAAGGAACTCATCTGATTGTCCTATTTGCAGGCATATAGGAATGTCCTTGTCAGTGTCAGCATTAACACTAGACTCAGCTCTAGTGTGTCTATGGACCATGATAATTTGAGAGACACCTTGCTGTGCTCCTTGGTACTTGACAAGCTCTAATTTGTTATATCCCTCTTCCATCATTACCTTGCACTTCAGACACGTCTCCACAGAAATCAATCTTCTGTATATGAGCCTCTATCGCGTCTTAGATCTCCTGCCAAGAAAAAAGAACAAAGCTAAGGACTGTACAAATGGACACTCATGCCGTGTGCATTATGGGATATTTGGGAATCGACACAGTGGTCTGGTAAGTGTAATATGATTTATAGAAAACTCTTTGTGTAATATAGTGGTAAGGCTGTCTTCTTCAATATAGTGATCAAAGGTAGAGCAATTCATTTCCTAAAGGTCTTGTGCCTGGTCTACTGGAGTGGTGCAGTCCTGCATGGTCATTTCAAATGGTTAGTGGCATGCCATGATAGGCAAGGTTTACATTGGTCCACATTTGAGTATCAACCAGACAAATCTTAGATTGGCCACACACTATAGATAGCTGTCGGCCAACCGGTATTACTCACAATCTCCCAAGCATAGGGAGAGAGGAGTAAACCGTTAGGGGCACCTCCAGCAGCAGCCTATCTCCATTGACATCAGAAGCACCTGCCATGTTAGAATCCAACACGCCCAATTCTTCTTTTCTCTGATATCTGCCATCAGGGTAGAGTAGGAACATCTCCATACACATAAGATGGTTGGCGGGTCTCACCGAACAATGGGGGAGATTTATCGTTTCTCTTGCATCAGAAAAGTAGCTTTGAAAAGTTGCAAGCTTTGTGTTAGTGCCCTCTGCACTTTTCTAAAAGGGAGCATGGAAAGGATGAGAGAGACAAATGTATCTTCATGTACACCAATTATCTGGAGCAAATTAAGCCAGAAATCTACAGCAGCTCTGAGCTGTCCTAGATTTCTGTTTAGGCGCAGGAGGGTGTGCACCCCATCATAAATTAGGCACTTCTCCAGCAATGCAGGGGATATCAAGACCAGCGCAGAAAGCATATACAGTATGTATGGCCACCTCAAGGTGAAATAAACATAACTGTATTACTACTCAGTGTCACTTCCGTGTACAGTGCCATAATAAATTGGTACTGTTATCCTGAAGAGGTTTTCAACTTATGTTGTATGTTTATAGGCAGTGCTTTTTATATAAAAAAAATTACCATGCTTCATTGAATTCTCAATAGAAGTCAATAGAGATTGGAAAATGACATCAATGTACGCAGATCCAAGTGAAACCTCCGCACAGAAGCATATAAAAGCCTTTTTTCTTACCTAGGAGGATGGTTTTAAAGGCAAAATGCTCTTCAGACTTCACCAAAAATATGGTACCATACAGAAAGTGCAATTTATGCATCCAGCTGCCAACTGATGTCTATTATGAAAACAGCCGGGCTATTGCAGCATCCTTCTCCCATCTAACACTCTTGTGCCCCTACAACCCACCCTCAATTTTTTTGTCCAATTTATCCACCTCTCTCCTCATTTATGCCTCTACCCCTCTGCTAATTCCTTCACTGGATCCCCATCAGCCAAAAAATTTGAGAGTTTTTCCAGTAAATAAACAGTGCTTGCAGCCTTCCTCCTAAAACAGAACATTCATACCCACATGCTCCACGACGCTCCAGACCTCTGCGCTGCCCACTGCACTGACTCCAGCAGTGATGTGGTCACAAGCAACACGTTACCAGCCAGTTATTGAGTGAATGTCAGCATGCCCTTAGCCATACCCACAGCGCAGGAACCAGAAGATAGGGGGCAGCGCTGAGGACTGAAGCAGTATGAATCTTCTGTTTGATGAGGCATGCTGTGGGCACTTGATAAAAAATAATTATTACCGGAAAACCCTTTTAAATTCAAACATGACATACAAGGCACATTCACATCTTATCCCTGCCATACATCTTTCAGATAATCTACCGATATATCCCAGCATGTAATCTCTAATCTTCACAAGACCTATTTTGCTGTCTTCTTGTCTGCTCCTCACACAATTGTCTCCAAGATTTCTGCAGTGCATTCCCCATACTAAGGATCCCAATAACCCAGCACATCAGACTCTACCTTCAAAACCCTCAAAAACAACCTGCAAACCCACCTCTTCAGGAAGACCTACCACCTATAACAACTCATCTGCAACAAAATGGCCATCTGGTCAGCTTCTACCTCAGCCTTCAGTTTCTTTCCTCTTTCCCTCTGTACTCATGTGTATATTCATTTTTATTGTACAATTATAATTTTTTACTTTTGTCATGTACTTAGACCCTTTTTCACATGTACAGCTCCCTGGAAGTAAGCTCACATCAGCTTCTTTACTTGTAATGCCACTCACTGTCTAAGAAAATATTTCCTCAGCAACATAACAGGAATAAAGTTAAAGTTTCTTAAGTGAAAAAGTTCTCAAAAATAAATTCAGTATTGCTAAATTCTGCTCGTATCATCTAACTTGATCAAAGGTCAACCCAGCAATGAAAATACCCATATATAGTTAGTTAAAAAGAACCCATAACACCTTAATGGTTGTGTCTGAAAATGTCTGCTCTTTTTCAATGAGCGTAAAAACTTGGCAGAAGGAAATTGTCATGGATGAGTCAGTAAACTTTGATTTGTTCCATTACTACTTACCAGCTCCGTAAATAGATCAAAAAATCTTCACCTGGCTAAATTCACGCCTACGTAAGAGCAGCATAGATAGCCAATTGGGTCACACCAATCTATTCTACCTTAAAGGGAATCTGTCATCCGGAAATTCACCGTAAAACCTGGCACAATGGGCCAGGTTTATCATTAGCTCAAGTCAGAATAATGGAGTGAAAAAGTCGCAAATTTTAGCGCAATCACTAAAACTGCGCAAAAATTTGGGACTTTTTTCTGCTCTGCACTATGCTTGCCAGTTTTCTGAAAGTGGGCGTGTTTTCTTATGTAAATTAATCTCTAGACAGATTTACTATTGAGACTATTTAAAAAGTCGCAAAAAAGTCGCAAAAAAGTCGCTAAAAATTGCGCAAATTCACTCCAGTGAGGACCATGCTTATCTTGAGAGACTTTTTAATAGAACATGCGACTTTTTCGTAAAGACGTGCGACTTTTTCGTAAAGATGTGCGACTTTTGTAAAGCTGCTTACTGACTGATAAACTGCTACCGTCAAACCACATTTATTACAGTCTTAAAGGGCCGATCATAAATCTGACTTGGCTAAAACTGACTTTAGCCATATGTAAAAGTGAAGTGAGCTGTCAGAGTCATGATAAATCTGGCCCAATGACTTGTAGGACTAGCTCAGTTAAATGTAAGAATACCTTTCACCTAGTGACCTATTGAATATGGATGTAACAAAAAATTTACTTTTAGTCCATATGCACAATGTACAGTCAAGGGTGGGTCCAAGCAACTCCGTGCACCCTTTCTCCTCCTGATTCCTCTTCCAGACCCTCTCTCACTTTCCTGATAGACAGGTCCAGGTTTCTTGCCAGGCCCTGTAAATCAAAAAGGAAAGTAAGGGGCTGGCAGAGGAAGGAGGAGGTGCGAAGATGCACAGAGTGACTTGGACCTTCCTTTAACTCTACTTTTGATATATCAAAGGTTTTGATTGGTGGGTATCCGAGCGCTGAGCCAATTTGGTAATTATTTAGGTGATCAATTCATTGTTAGCTTTATTTGATTTGTGATTCTGTATTCTTTTGTTGTTTTTTTTCTTCTTCTTTTTTCTTCTTCAATAAAGACTTGTAGACATTGCTTCTAGGCCAATGCTCCCCAAACTGAATCTCTCCAGCTACTGCTCCAATCGTGCCCTGACAACCTGTGGCTGCCAGGGCAACATGAGAGTTGTAGTTGTGCAACAGCTGGAGAACCACAGGTTCTAGGGGATAACATGGTGCCTCAAGAGGGTGATATATTTCTAGAGGAACTAACTGGTTTGACTGGCTCAGGTACAATACATAGATTTCTATGGGTACCTTATTCGGGATCCATGTGACATCTTCACAAGCCTTAAAGAGGACCTGCCATTACTCCTGACATGCCTTTTTTAATAGCTTGATGAATTCCCCACATAATAACAATTCTGGAGCATCTATTCTCATGGCTCTATGTTGTGCCTTTCCTTTATTATTTCTACTAAAAGTTATGAATGAATTGCTAGCAGTCTGCAGTAAGGGTACAGAGGGGTGGTAACCAGTGGGGGGGGGGGGGGGTGTACCTGTACAGTCT
Source organism: Bufo gargarizans (assembly GCF_014858855.1). Lineage (NCBI taxonomy): Eukaryota > Metazoa > Chordata > Amphibia > Anura > Bufonidae > Bufo > Bufo gargarizans. The sequence continues at coordinate 68,846,381 of NC_058086.1, read as the reverse complement.
GAAAAATGGCAGCACTGATTGGATAGAGTCAGTCTGTGAAGGTACACCCCCCCCCAACTGGTCACCACCCCTCTGTACCATTACTGCAGACTGCTGGCATTTTTATTCAGAACTTCTAATAGAAATACTACAGGAATGGCACAACATGGAGTCCTAAGAATATATTTACCAGAATTGTTATCACGTGGGGAAGGCATGAAGCTATTAAAACAGGCATGTCAGGAGCGGTGAAAGGTCCTCTTTAAGTTTAGTTTGACAAACTTTTGTCCCTGTGTTGTAAAATATTACATTATACATTACAAATTTAAACCAAAGCGTGTGTCAGTATGAAGAACCATAAAATGTTTGCTCCTTCCATCCCAAATAAAGGTGCCCATCACAGATCCAGAACACAGGATCTCCTAAGTTCTTTCAATTAATAAAAAGCAAAACAGAAAACCTACAAAGAAATGAGTCATTGAAAACCCACCATAAATCTGTTTAATTCCACGTATTTAAATGATGCTTTGATAGCAGATTTGAGGCTCTCTTTCCTTTGCTTGGGTAAGAAAAAAAATAATAAATATCCATCCCCGCCTAAGAAACACAGATTTGGTGCATTGGGCGAGAAACATATGATAGCAATCCAAGTATGTGACACAGAGCAGACATAACAGTCCACTCAGACACTTGTTACAAGTACATAAACACTTTGCTTTTTTTAAGGTTTAAAAAGGAGCAGCAGCTGAGAGAACGGCCGAAATCACAGGGACTCTGCAGATCTGCCATTTATCATCTCCTAATTAACTGTTAATTTGCCAGTCTTTAACTTAAAGCTCACCGGTCATTTATCACACGTTCCAAGAAATGGTGTCAGGAACTGGGAGAAAGAAAAAAAAATTGCCAAGACCCCTGGGGTGCATGTGTTTTCTTCCATCCACGAAGGAGCAGGTTGGACACTAAACAGCCAGCATCTCCATCAATTGTCTTTGCTTTTTTAACCCCTTAATGACGCAACTAATCTTAGCATTAATGACGCAGTGAATTGTTCTGGTTTTTTTTTTTCTTGGCATAAGGCCTCATGCATACAAACATATTTTCTTTCCATGTCCATTCAATTTTTTGGGGGGACTGTATACGGGATCATACATTTCAATGGGTCCGCAAAAAAAAACAAAAAACAGAAGTAGTATTTAGCATCGCTGCGTTCGGATCGACCGGCTCTATAAAAGTATCACATGATCTAACCCCTCAGATGAACACCGTAAAAATAAAAAAATAAAAACTGTGCTAAATAAACCATTTTTTGTCACCTTACATCACAAAAAGTGTAATAGCAAGCGATCAAATTGTCATATGCACCCCAAAATAGTGCCAATCAAACCGTCATCTCCTCCTGCAAAAAATGAGACCTTACCTAAGATAATCGCCCAAAAACTGAAAAAACTATGGCTCTCAGAATATGGAGACAATAAAACATGATATTTTTTTTTGTTTCAAAAATGATATTATTGTGTAAAACTTGCATAAATAAAAAACAAGTATACATATTAGGTAATCGCCGCGTCCGTATAGATTGTCTATATAAAAATATCACATGACCTAACCCCACAGATGAACACCGCAAAAAATGTAAAATAAAAACTGTGCTAAATAAACCATTTTTTGTCACCTTACATCACAAAAAGTGTAATAGCAAACAATCAAAAAGTCACACGCACCCCCAAAATAGTGCCAATAAAACCATCATCTCATCCCGCAAAAATCATACCCTACCCAAGGTAATCGCCCAAAAACTGAAAAAATTATGGCTCTAAGATTATGGAAACACTAAAACATGATTTTTTTTTGGCTTAAAAAATTTAATCATTGTGCAAAACTTTCATAAATAAAAAAAAGTATACATATTTAGTATCGCCGCGTTCGTATCGACCGGCTCTATAAACATATCACATGACCTAACCCCAGAGATGAACACCGTAAAAAATAAAAACTGTGCTAAATAAACAATTTTTTGTCACCTTACATCACAAAAAGTGTAATAGCAAGCGATCAAAAAGTCATATGCACCCCAAAATAGTGCCAATCAAACCGTCATCTCATCCTGCAAAAAACATACCCTACCCAAGGTAATCACCCAAAAACTGAACAAATTATGGCTCTCAGACTATGGAAACACTAAAACATGATTTTTTTTGCTTCAAAAAAGAAATCATTGTGTAAAACTTACATAAATAAAAAAAAGTATACATATTAGGTATCGCCGCATCCGTGACAACCTGGTCTATAACAATTTTACATGATATAACCTGTCAGATGAATGTTGTAAATAACAAAAAATAAAAACGGTGCCAAAACAGCTATTACTTGTTATCTTGCCTCACAAAAAGTGTAATATAGAGCAACCAAAAATCATATGTACCCTAAACTAGTACCAACAATACTGCCACCCTATCCCGTAGTTTCTAAAATGTGGCCATAAATATTGAGTTTGGTTTGGCTGTTAACCCTTGCTTTGTAACTGGAAAAAAATTATTAAAATTGAAAATCTGCCCAAAAAGTGAAATTTTGAAATTGTATCTCTATTTTCCATTAATTCTTGTGGAGCACCTAAAGGGTTAACAACGTTTGTAAAATCAGTTTTGAATACCTTGAGGGGTGTAGTTTCTTAGATGGGGTCACGTTTATGGAGTTTCTACTCTAGGTGTGCATCAGGGGGGCTTCAAATAGGACATGGTGTAAAAAAAAACAGTCCAGCAAAATCTGCCTTCCAAAAACCATATGGCATTCCTTTCCTTCTGCGCCCTGCCGTGTGCCCGTACAGTAGTTTACGCCCACATATGGGGTGTTTCTGTAAACTACAGAATCAGGGCCATAAATATTGAGTTTGGTTTGGCTGTTAACCCTTGCTTTGTAACTGGAAAAAAATTATTAAAATGGAAAATCTGCCAAAAAAGTGAAATTTTGAAATTGTATCTCTATTTTCCATTAATTCTTGTGGAACACCTAAAGGGTTAACAACGTTTGTAAAATCTGTTTTGAATACCTTGAGGGTGTAGTTTCTTAGATGGGGTCACGTTTATGGAGTTTCTACTCTAGGGGTGCATCAGGGGGGCTTCAAATGGGACATGGTGTAAAAAAAAAACAGTCCAGCAAAATCTGCCTTCCAAAAACCATATGGCATTCCTTTCCTTCTGCGCCCCGCCGTGTGCCCATACAGTAGTTTACGCCCACATATGGGATGTTTCTGTAAACTACAGAATCAGGGCCATAAATATTGAGTTTGGTTTGGCTGTTAACCCTTGCTTTGTAACTGGAAAAAAATTATTAAAATGGGAAATCTGCCAAAAAAGTTAAATTTTGACATTGTATCTCTACTTTTCATTAATTCTCGTGGAACACCTAAAGGGTTAACGCTGGGTTCACACCTGAGCGTTTTACAGCGCGTTCAAACGCGCTGTAAAACGCTTAAGACATGAAAACCAATGCTTCCCTATGGGAAGGGTTCACACCTGGGCGTTTTACAGCGCGTACGAACGCGCTGTAAAACGCCCGACGCTCAAACAAGTACTTGAGCTTCTTTGGGGCGTTTTGACGCGCGTTTGTGGCCATAGGACACTGCAGTCAATGACACAAACGTGCGTTTACTATTACAAAAAACGCGCATAAAAACGCGCAACTAAAACGCGCGTAAAACGCGCGTTTGCGCAACGCTCAGGTGTGAACCCAGGGTAACAGTTTGTAAAATCAGTTTTGAATACCTTGAGGTGTTTAGTTTATAGAATGGGGTCATTTTTGGGTGGTTTCTATTATGTAAGCCTCGCAAAGTGACTTCAGACCTGAACTGGTCCCTAAAAATTGGGTTTTTGAAAATTTCTGAAAAATTTCAAGATTTGCTTCTAAACTTCTAAGCCTTGTAACATCCCCAAAAAATAAAATATCATTCCCAAAATGATCCAAACATGAAGTAGACATATGGGGAATGTATTATGTATTATAGAAGTAGAGAAATTGAAACTTGTAAATTTGCAATTTTTTACAAATTTTTGGTAAATTTTGTATTTTTTTTTAAATAAAAATGTTTTTTTTTTTACTTCATTTTGCCAGTGTCATGAAGTACAATATGTGACGAAAAAACTATCTCAGAATGGCCTGGATAAGTCAAAGCGTTTTAAAGTTATCAGCACTTAAAGTGACACTGGTCAGATTTGCAAAAAATGGCCAAGTCCGTAAATTGAAATAGGGCCGAGTCCTTAAGGGGTTAAGTCAGTGATGGCTAACATTGGCACTCCAGCTGTGGTAAAACTACAACTCCCAAGATGCCCCGCTTGCTTGGCTGCTCTCAGAACTCTATAGAAATAAATGGAGCATTCAGGGAGTCGTAGTTTCACCACTGCTTGAGTGCCAAGGTTAGCCATCACTGGGTTAAGTGATCGCCGATCACGATCATTCAGGATTTTTTCCCACCACATTTCTTCCTGGAATACTATGGGTCCCCACTATCCTTCCAGTTTTTAATAATGCGTTGAACAGTCCATAACCCAATTTTAGTAGTTTCTGCAATCTCCTTTGATGTTTTCTCTGCTTAATGCATGCCAATGATTTGACCCTTCTTAAACAGACTAACATCTTTTCCACGACCACAAGATGTGTCTTTCGACATGGTTGTTTAAGAAATGAGAAGCAACTCATTGCACCAGTTGGGGTTAAATAACTTATTGCCAGCTGAAAGATAATCGCCCATGCAGTAATTATCCATTAGGAGGCAACTATTTGCTTAGTTAAATCCAGGTGGCGACAGGCAGTGTATTATAAAAGTAGAGAAATTGAAATTTGGAAATTTTTCAAAATTTTTGATAAATTTGGTATTTCTTTTGTAAATAAAAATGAAATATTTTGACTCAATTTTACCAGTGTCATGAAGTATAATATGTGACGAGAAAACAATCTCATAATGGCCTGGATGAGTAAAAGCGTTTTAAAGTTATCACCACATAAAGTGACACATGTCAGATTTGCTAAAAATGGCCTGGTCCTTAAGGTGAAAAATGGCAGGGTCCTTAAGGGATTAAATAACAAGGGCTTTTGTTGTTAAAAAATAGTAAAACTTAATAAAACCTATGGGGGTCATTTGTGACTTTACCCCACTCACACCAGGTCTAAAATACTGGATGTGGCATGGACGGGGAAGCGGGGGGCAGGCAGGTTTGTCTTATTTACCATTTTCTATGCGTTTTTAGGGAATAGAAAATGGTCTAAATGTAAGACAGCAAGGAAGCGGTCTTACAATTAGAAGCAGCAGTGAATCCGCCGAAGTTGGCACCTCTACATAACTTCATTAAATCTACCTGCAGTGCATGGCCTTATTAAGACTGGCATCTAAAACGCCTGTCTTAATAAATGTGCCACTATATACAGTACAGACCAAAAGTTTGGACACACCTTCTCATTCAAAGAGTTTTCTTTATTTTCATGACTATGAAAATTGTAGATTTACACTGAAGGCATCAAAACTATGAATTGACACATCTGGAATTATATACATAACAAAAAAGTGTGAGACAACTGAAAATATTTCATATTCTAGGTTCTTCAAAGTAGCCACCTTTTGCTTTGATTACTGCTTTGCACACTCTTGGCATTCTCTTGATGAGCTTCAAGAGGTAGTCATCTGAAATGGTCTTCCAACAGTCTTAAAGGAGTTCCCAGAGATGCTTAGCACTTGTTGGCCCTTTTGCCTTCACTCTGCGGTCCAGCTCACCCCAAACCATCTCGATTGGGTTCAGGTCCGGTGACTGTGGAGGCCAGGTCATCTGGCGCAGCACCCCATCATTCTCCTTCATGGTCAAATAGCCCTTACACAGCCTGGAGGTGTGTTTGGGGTCATTGTCTTGTTTAAAAATATGATGGAATAGCATGCCGCTGCAAGATGCTGTGGTAGCCATGCTGGTTCAGTATGCCTTCAATTTTGAATAAATCCCCAACAGTGTCACCAGCAAAGCACCCCCACACCATCACACCTCCTCCTCCATGCTTCACGGTGGGAACCAGGCATGTAGAGTCCATCCGTTCACCCTTTCTGCGTCGCACAAAGACACGGTGGTTGGAACCAAAGATCTCAAATTTGGACTCATCAGACCAAAGCACAGATTTCCACTGGTCTAATGTCCACTCCTTGTGTTCTTTAGCCAAAACAAGTCTATTCTGCTTGTTGCCTGTCCTTAGCAGTGGTTTCCTAGCAGATATTCTACCATGAAGGCCTGATTCACACAGTCTCCTCTTAACAGTTGTTCTAGAGATGTGTCTGCTGCTAGAACTCTGTGTGGCATTGACCTGGTCTCTAATCTGAGCTGCTGTTAACCTGTGATTTCTGAGGCTGGTGACTCGGATGAACTTATCCTCCGCAGCAGAGGTGACTCTTGGTCTTCCTTTCCTGGGGCGGTCCGCATGTGAGCCAGTTTCTTTGTAGCGCTTGATGGTTTTTGTGACTGCACTTGGGGACACTTTCAAAGTTTTCCCAATTTTTCGGACTGACTGACCTTCATTTCTTAAAGTAATGATGGCCACTCGTTTTTCTTTACTTAGCTGCTTTTTTCTTGCCATAATACAAATTCTAACAGTCTATTCAGTAAGACTATCAGCTGTGTATCCACCTGACTTCTCCACAACGCAACTGATGGTCCCAACCCCATCTATAAGGCAAGAAATCCCACCTATTAAACCTGACAGGGCACACCTGTGAAGTGAAAACCATTTCAGATGACTACCGTTTGCGGAACGGGTGCGGACCCATTCATTCTCTATGGGGACGGAATGGATGCGGACAGCACACAGTTTGCGGGTCCGCAACACATCACGGACGTGTGAATGGATCCTAAGGCTCCATTCACACGTCCGCAATTTTGTTCCGCAATTTGAGGAACGGAATTGCGGACCCATTTATTCCTATGGGGCAGCACGATGTGCTGCCCGGACACGGAGTTGCGGACCCGCACTTCCGGGTCCGCAATTCCGTTCCCGAAAAAAATAGAACATGTCCTATTCTTGTCCGCAATTGCGGACAAGAATAGGCATATTCTATAGTGCCAGCAATGTGCGGTCCGCAAAATGCGGAACACACATTGCCGCTGTCCATGTTTTGCGGATCCGCGGCTCCGTGGATCCGCAAAACACGTTGCGGACGTGTGAATGGAGCCTTAAACAGCGTTTTTATAAAGTATACAACAACCAGTGGAGGAATGAAAAACATGATTAGGAACACACTGGGGGCTACTGTAAGGTAATGATGTCGGTTTAAAATGTGTTTTGGAGGTGACAGGTTCCCTTTAAGAAGTTAAATCCAGTGCAAATTTGACTAATTTGGATACCCCTGTCTTACTAGCTGAAAATGATTGTTTTATGGAACACAATCTGTGTTTGTAATTGTTTGCAAGTTATGGAAAATCCTAGTTTTTGAATATACAATTGCTTCAAGATGTTATATATCTCTGCAAACATGGAGAGAAAAAGGTGACTCTACACAAACATTTCCATGGCAGATAAAATCTTGGATAAATAATTATTACAGTTTGCCTTTGGTAATATGTTTTGTGCAGATATCACCTGCCAGAGGTCTAAGGTAAAGCATATGGTCTGCGCTTTATTCTTCTTTACAGAAATGTTTATTTATGTGTTATTAATCTCAGGGTTCCTGGAATCTTTTCTGAATCCATTTTTAGCAAAAGCTGAAATCCACATTAAAGCTTCAATAAAATAACATTTTTGAAAGTGAAAAAACAAGATGAAAACAGCATGTTTGCATCATGTTTGTATTATAGGCTTGTGCTGAAAGGCTTTGTTGCCTTTTTTGTCTATATTCACATAACTACAAGATAGAATTTTTTTTTTCTCCTGGAAGCATTGTCATAACTTGCATTAGGCTGGAATCGCACATAACAGTTTAAGGTGCAGATTTTGATGCAGATTTTGAGGCAAAGCCAGAAGTGGATGCAGCAGGATGGAAAAAACATATATAATCCTTCCTTTCTATTAGTGTTGAGCGAATCAAACTCCACAAAGTGGAATTCGATCGGAATTTTAGGGAAAATTTGATTTAGGGCTCATTCAAACAACTATATAAATGGGTCTGCATACGTTCCGCATTTCAATGGGGCTGCAAAAGATGGGCACATCACACCATGTGCTGCCCACATCCGTTGTAATGTTCCTCGTTGTAACGTTCCGTGGTTAAAAAAAAAATTAAAATCATACTTACCCCCTCCGTTTCAGCTCGAAGAGCGAGGCACCACCATCTTGATTGAAGATCTTCAACAAAAACCAGTGTGCGGTTAGGTATGACATCACCATGCCGGCCGACGTGATGACAGGTCGCACAAGATTTTGCACCAGATCTTCAATCTAGATGGTGGCGGCCGGCTCTTTGCGATGAAATGGATGAGGGTAAGTATGATTTTTTGAATTTTCTTTAAATTTTTCCCTATATTATTGCTGTCAGATGCTGCAATCAGCTATGAAAGCGGCATCCGAGGGGTACTATAATGGGGAGCAGCGGAATAACTGCTCCCTGTTATTGCACCCACTACTTACAAAGAAATGTGCTTCCTGATGAAGTAATTCGTCACGAAACTAATTTTTGGTTGTCAAATTCGAGAAAGTAGCCAAATCAAATTTGCTCAAATAGCTCCGCTGAAAATTTCAATAAAAATTTGATTTTTTATTACAGCTGAAGACTGGTTTCACACAACATTTTATTTTATTTTATACACTATGTGAGTCATTTAATATGCCCCTGTATGCCAGGAACCAGTGTAAAAAAGTCACAAACTGCAGGTTTGCAACTTTTTTAAAAGCCATTGCACCTAAATTTAGGCACAGGTGGCTAGGCCATTGGCCCCCTCACAATTGCTCTCATTGACGCCAGATGTTAGAACAAATAGATTAGATTAAAGTACACTTATGGGAAAATATAAAAACTAAGAAGGATGTGCAGACCGTGTCCATAGTATTATCTACACTAAGTTAGTGAACCATGTTAAAGTAACCCAGATTGAAATTTTCAGGTAAAAAATTTATTTGTGCCACAAGATAATCCACATACTGTAGACAACTCCCTTGCTGATTTTTTTTTTCTTGTTCCAGTATTTTATGAAAAAAAGATGACAAAAATCAACTAAGAAACAAAGATCTGTGAAATTGTCTGGCGCACACAATGGAAGTCCAAACAGAGTGAAATGTTTGTGATCTGCACATCTGTGGTTCTTGCACTCCCATTGCTTGCATGCCGATCACTTCTCCTAACAGAAGTTCACAGCAATTCGTTTGATATGACAATGAAAGGCAAGAGCTGAAAAAACACTTATAGTGTAGCTATTAGTGTTGATCGAGCATGCTCGGCCGAAAACCAGTTCGACTTGAGCATCTCGATGCTCGGCACATGGCGGTATTCGACCGAAGAAGGTAAAGATAGTGTAGGGAGTGAAATTATTTTTGGGAAGTTTAAAAATTTGTCAGAGACCCAAAAGTCCTTTTAAGGAATTTTGCTGTGTGTGGCAGTAGCAATATATATTTTTAGCGCAACCTGCGCTAAATTGCTAAAACTTTACAGTCCCAAAAGTCCTTTTAAGGACTATTGTGTGTGACAGCAATATCTATTTTTAAAGCATCCTGCGCTAAATATCATGCAATAGTTAGGCCACCGCAGACAGCGACATTATCTGCGCTACATCTCCTGTGTAACGTGTGCACATCCCAAAAATATCAGTGACATCCAGTGTACTTTTTCCGTAGACGGTGTCCACTGCGGACAGTACCTGGGGTACATCTCCTGTGTAACGTGTGCACATCCAAAATACCTGTGACATTCCCTGTAATTTTATATTAGCCGCTGCTGACATCAGCGACATTATCTGCGGTATATCTCCTGTGTGACGTTTCCACATCCTAAATACCTTTTTAAATTTTTTTGCGCATACACAGTGTGAGAATTTTCTCTGTTAGGCAGAGGCAAAACAAGTTCGTAAATCAAAATGTCAGTGTTTATTTACACAAAAGGCAAAAAAAAAATACTCATTACAGTCTTGGTGTTAATTCACACAATTAAGGCTTTAGGAGGCCTGTTTCCCAGCGTGCAGCCCTCATGCGGCTCTCAACCTTCCAGCACAGCACCATGCTTTAAATCCCAATACAGATAAACTCAGCTACTGAGCCCAGCTGCCTATTTAAAGGACAGCCAGGTGCTGCCAAAACCCAGACCGGCACTTAAACTCTGATATGGTATTTGATCCCACGTGGCTGGAAATCAGCCCTGCCGCCCATGTTGGGAGGAAATTACCTGCCTTCCCAAACAAAACCCCTTGCTATGTCACATACCCCCCAACCCCCTTTGTTCAACCCTGGGGGATGAACACACGCCAGACAGTGTACCGGGGACAGGGCATCCGCATTTTCCTTTAACCGGCCTGCCCTGTGTTCTACTGTAAACTTAAAGTTTTGCAAGGACAAGAACCATCTGGTGACCTGAGCATTCCTCTCTTTAGCCTGGCTCATCCACTTGAGAGGGGAGTGGTCGGTCACCAGACGGAACTTTCTCCCCAACAGATAATAGCAGAGAGACTCGAGTGCCCGCTTGATGGCCAGGCACTCTCTCTTCACTATACTGTACCGGGTCTCAACTGGAGTGAGCTTACGGCTGAGGAAGACAATGGGATGCGCCTCCATGTTGACTTCCTGAGACAGTACAGCACCAAGGCCTACTTTGGAGGTATCGGTCTGTACTATAAACTCCCTTTTGAAGTAGGGTGTCACCAAAACCAGGGACCCACACAGGGCCCACTTCAAAGCGGAGAAAGCCTTGAAGTCAGACCAGTGCGACCAGGAGGTCGGTTGGATTGCAGCAAATAATGCTTCCATCCGGTTAAGCACCACCCTGTCTTCCACCAAGTCCAGTCTCAGTAGTCAAGAGTCTGGTCAACACAATCCTCACCCTGATCCTCCTTCCTTCCACCATGGAAAGTCTTTCCAAACAAGTGATCCCACAAGTGATATTCCGAGGAGCTATTTTCAGCGCTATTCCTTCATTTGGGCCTCTCAACAAGCACGATTGAAGAGGGACATGAGATCTTCTGCACTGATTCCCAAACTTTTGAGCATCCACAGTCGCAAGAAGATGACGGTGGGAAACGTCAATTAGTGTTTCACGAGGTGGATAATGTGCCCATTTCCGCAAGACATCGACAGCTTCCGCCGGTCTGTCAACGCTGCAGCAGCGCTTACAATTGCCAGATCACTGACTGTTGTGCAACGTGAGCACACGCTGGAACTCCACGCTACACATGGCCAGGCTTTGTGATCAGCAGAGGGCAGTAGTGGAATACCAGCTGCAACATGGTCATCGCCTTTCCAGTCAGTTTCCGCTCTTCACAAGCGAGGAGTGGGCATGGATGTCTGAACTCAGTGAGGTTTTAAGAAACTTTGAGGAATCAACACAGATGGTGAGCGGCAATAACGCTATTATCAGCATCACCATCCCACTTCTGTGTCTACTCAAACACTCGCTGCTCACAATTAAAGTCAACGCTTTGCATGTGGAAGAGGTGGAAATGGGGGATGATATTACACAGGGTAATAGCCAGACCACCCTCAGTTCGTCTTCTCAGCGCAAATTGGATGATGATGAGGAGGAGGAGGAGGAGCAGGAGACAGTTGCCTCCGCTACAGAGGGTAGTACCGATGGAAGTTTAATTCCATCCGTTCAGCATGGATGGGCAGAAGAGGAGGAAGAACATGCGGAGATTAAGAGTCATCCTCCTGATGTTGACAGCGAAGTCTTGCCTGTTGGAACTCTGGCAAACATGGCTGACTTTATGTTAGGCTGCCTTTCCCGTGACCCACGCATTTTACGCATTTTTGACAACACCTATTACTGGTAGTTCACCTTTTTCGACCCCCGCTACAAAGAGAACTTCTCATCTCTCATTCATGTGGTGGAGAGGACAAGCAAAATGGTGCAATACAAGAAGGTCCTTTTGGAAAAATTGCTTCAAAAATTTCCAGCTGACAAAGCTGGCGGCAGAGTACGTAGTTCCTTGGGGAACCAAGGAGGTGAGACGAGGGGAACACACAGCAGTTCCAACAGAGACAGTGCAACACTTTCCAAAGCCTGGGACAGTTTCATGACACCCTGCGAGCACCCTCACCCTGATGCGCAGCCTTGTGTCATAAGGATGGAAACTACTGGGTGTCCAAACTGGACATGTGACACAAACTGGCACTCTAATGTTTTTTGTATAATGTACTGAATACACTGTATTCCCATGCACCCGTTCCACAACAAAAAAGGGTATATGGTACAATCTTCCTCTTCTTGTCCTCCTCCTCTTCCATCATATGCTTGTTAGTCTACCCTCGCTCCTAATGTTGTAGAGGGTCAGTTCACCTGCAGGCCCTTGCATAAAATGTTTTATAGGGTCAGCTCACCAGCATGCCCTCACCTACAATCTATTAGGGGGCCAGCTCACCCGCAGGCCATCGCATATAATGTTTTAAAGGGTCAGCTCACCAGCAGGCCCTCACCTACAATTTTTTAGAGGGTCAGTTCACCTGCAGGCCGTCGCATATAATGTTTTAGAGGGTCAGCTCACCAGCAGGCCCTCACCTACAATCTTTTAGAAGGCCAGCTCACACACAGGCCTTCGCATATATAGTTTTAAAGGGTCAGCTAACCGGCAGGCCCTCACCTACAATTTTTTAGAGGGTCAGCTCAACTGCAGGCCCTCGCATATATTGCTTTAGAGGGTCAGCTCACCTGTAGGCTTTCGTATATAATGCTTTACAGGTTCAGCTCACCAGCAGGCCCTCATCTACAATCTTTTAGAGTATCAGCTCACCTGTAGGCTTTCGCATATAATGCTTTAGAGGTTCAACTCACCACCAGGCCCTCACCTACAATCTTTTAGATGGTCAGCTCACCTTCAGGCCCTCGCATTTAAGGTTTTAGAGGGTCAGCTCAGCAAAAGGCCCTCACCTACAATCTTTTAGAGGGTCAGCTCACCTGCAGGCCCTCTCATATAATGTTTTAGAGGGTCAGCTCACCATCAAGCCCTCACCTACAATCTTTTATAGGGTCAGCTCACCTGTAGGCCCTCGCATATAATGTTTTACAGGGTCAGCTCACCAGCAGACCCTCACCTACAACCTTTTAGAGGGTCAGCTCACAAGCAGGCCCTCACCTACAATCTTTTAGAGGGTCAGCTCACCTGCAGGCCCTCTCATATAATGTTTTAGAGGGTCAGCTCACCAGCAAGCCCTCACCTACAATCTTTTATAGGGTCAGCTCACCTGTAGGCCCTCGCATATAATGTTTTACAGGGTCAGCTCACCAGCAGGCCCTCAACCATAATGTTTTACAGGGTCAGCTCACCTGCAGGCCCTCACCTACAATCTTTTAGAGGGTCAGCTCACCTGCATGTTCTCGCATATAATGTTTTAGAGGGTCAGCTCACCAGCAGGCCCTCACCTACAATCTTTTAGAGGGCCAGCTCACCTGCAGGCCCTGACATGTAAGGTTTTAGAGGGGTCAGTTCACCTGCAGGCCCTCGCATATAATGTTTTACAGGGTCAGCTCACCAGCAGGCCCTCAACCATAATGTTTTACAGGGTCAGCTCACCTGCAGGCCCTCACCTACAATCTTTTAGAGGGTCAGCTCACCTGCATGTTCTCGCATATAATGTTTTAGAGGGTCAGCTCACCAGCAGGCCCTCACCTACAATCTTTTAGAGGGCCAGCTCACCTGCAGGCCCTGACATGTAAGGTTTTAGAGGGGTCAGTTCACCTGCAGGCCCTCAACCATAATGTTTTACTGGGTCAGCTCACCTGCAGGTTCTCGCATATAATGTTATAGAGGGTCAGCTCACCAGCAGGACCTCACCTACAATCTTTTAGAGGGCCAGCTCACCTGCAGGCCCTGACATGTAAGGTTTTAAAAGGGTCAGTTTACCTGCAGGCCCTCGCATATAATGTTTTACAGGGTCAGCTCACCAGCAGGCCCTCAACCATAATGTTTTACAGGGTCAGCTCACCTGCAGGCCCTCACCTACAATCTTTTAGAGGGTCAGCTCACCAGCAGGCCCTCACCTACAATATTTTAGAGGGCCAGCTCACCTGCAGGCCCTGACATGTAAGGTTTTAAAAGGGTCAGTTCACCTGCAGGCCCTCGCATATAATGTTTTAGAGGGTTAGCTCACCAGCAGGCCCTCAACCATAATGTTTTACAGGGTCAGCTCACCAGCAGGCCCTTACCTACAATCTTTTAGAGGGTCAGCTCACCAGCAGGCCCTCACAATTAATGTTTTTGAGGGTCAGCTCACCAGCAGGCTATCAACCATAATGTTTTGCAGGGTCAGCTCACCCGCAGGCCCTCGCATATAATGTTTTAGAGGGTCAGCTCACTAGCAGGCCCTCACCTACAATCTTTTAGAGAGTCAGCACACCTGCAGGCCCTCATATATAATGTTTTAAAGGGTCAGCTCACCAGCAGGCCCTCACCTACAATCTTTTAGATGGTCAGCTTACCTACAGGCCCTCGGCTATAATGTTTTTGTGGGTCAGCTCACCAGCAGGCCCTTAACCATAATGTTTTACAGGGTCAGCAAACCTGCAGGCCCTCATATATAATGGTTTAGAGGGTCATCTCACCAGCAGGCCCTCACCTACAATCTTTTAGAGGGTCAGCTCACATGCAGGCCCTTACATATAATGTTTTTGAGGGTCAGCTCACCAGCAGACCCCTAACCATAATGTTTTACAGGGTCAGCTAACCAGCAGGCCCTCAACCATTATTTTTTCAATGGTTAGCTAAGCAGCAGGCACTCGCCAATCATTTTTTCAATGGTCAGCTCAGCAGCAGGCACTCGCCAATAATTTTTTTGATGCTCAGATCAGCAGCAGTCACTTGCCCCCTAATGTTTTAGAGAGTCAGTTCTGCAGCAGACCCTCACCCCTAATGTTTTAGATGGTCAGCTCAGCAGCAGGCCCTCGCCCGTAATGTTTTAGAGGGTCACCAGCAGGCCCTTGCTCCTAATGTTTCTGAGGGTCACCAGCAGGCCATCAATCATAATTTTTCAAGGGTCTTTGATGCCCTCCTTTATGTGTAATAACGGGTGTATTGGAGTGCCGGTTCCTTGTAATTTTTGGAAGCCCTTTCCCTTAGTGCATAGGCTTTATGAGTGTAGGAGTCCCACTACCTGAACAATTGTACCACAATGTGAATGAGGCTCTCCATTATGTGATATACAGGTTGTATCGAAGTGCCTCTTCCTTGTAATTTTTGGCACCACTTGCACTTTATATACAAGTAAATATACAGGAAAGAATGATTCCTAACAATTTTTCCTCTAAAGTTGATTGTATCTTCGGTTTTGTGCGTATTATTGTCAGTCTGTAAAAGTGGCGTACTACTCAGACAACATTGTTCCCAGCAGCGACCTGGGAGTCCAAGATGCATCCAGACTCCTCGCAATGCTGTTCCCGAACCATTTCGGTGGTGTTTCCATCAATTTCTGACCTTTTCCTATGAACCAGACACCCTCCTCTCTTCATAGCAGGGGTGCTTGGTTTAATGCTCGGGTACTCCCATTGACTTCCATTGTGCTCTGGTGCTCGGTAGAGCACCCAAGCTTCCCGAGGTGTTCTACCCGAGCACCCGAAGACCCGAACACTTTGGTGCTCGATCAACACTAGTAGCAATATTTTCATCTTCAAATAGCAAAGAAATGATAAAAGCAACAGAGCTTCCAGACCTATAGTTACAGTACATATCCACCTGGATCTTGTGTGTCTCTGTCCATTGCACAACTATACCCTGCTACAGCCCCAAAACAGTACTTAGTTGGTCCTGGGTTCTGTTGCCATGTAACGTGGTGCTTTCTCCTGGACTGTGTCTGATGAACTCATCTAGGCCTAGTATTTAAAATCTAGCCATGCATTGCCTGAGTGTCAGCACAGATCAGCTTTGTTCTAGTCCTACTGGCTACTGTTCTGGTTGTATCTGGTTCAAGCAATCTTGCTCCTGGTTATGACTGGTCTTGGATTTTGGTCTCCTGGTTCCTGTATCCTTGTTTTTTTTCCCCGGATCTAATTCCTTGTTGTCTTCCAAGTTCTGAATCTTTACCTTGACCCTGACACTTACTTTCTTTTGCTCTAACTGGTACCATGCACCAGTTGTGCTGTCTTTGCTCTGACATATGGCTCCATATGACCAATTTTCCTGGCTTCAATCTTTGGCTCCATCCCTGACTTCTCAAGCCTTGTCATATGGTCTGCTGTAGCCTCTCCCATTACCTATAGAAGCCAATAAATTATCTTGGTGATTAAATATTTCTTGACAATGCTCCTGTCTTGTCCTCTGGCCTGTTGCAGCTTGTGTGCTCTCCTAGAATGATTCTCTGCATATCCTATGGTCCTGGCTAGAGATGAGCAAATTTTAAAAAAATTTGATTCACCCGGTTCGCCAAATTTTCTGAAACTATTCGATCCAAATTTTTTCGTGGTGAATTGCGTTAAACGGCTATTTCCTGTGCCTTGCAGTAACAAGTCTGCTGTGGTAGTAAAACAATACTGTGAGTCAGGATAACATGCAGATGACAGGTGCCGCTCTTAGAATCACTGCACACTTCATTTATTTGGGCAGTTACGGGGCTAAAACTGACCAAATAACTCAAGTATGAACTCAGCCTTACAGGTCATGTTAGCGTCAAGAAGAAGCGCATTGCTTTTACACCATCGTAAGCTAATTCCACATTGATGTCTACAAAATCTGCTCTATTAAACTCTTATATAAGTAGAGCCCCCCGACAGAGCGGAGAGGGGGTCAGCAGTAAGTTTGTGTTGACTTTACTGAATATTTTGCCCTTCCTCTGATCCATCAGAACAATAACTCCAAAAAAATGGATCCTGTCTGTTGAGCATCCACCTTCACTCGGTCAGCATTTGGTCAGTAATCCATCAGTATTTCTAATGCCCAAAAAAACAGGAGTGGATCCAAAACAGAGATGACACAAATGAATGAAATATTTGCATGTCTTCTGTGTTTTGCACCCACTCCTGCTTTTGGCTACCAAATCATAAGCCAATTCTGATGGGACCATACAGGTCTTACAGCTGCTACACAGACAAGATCCATTGTGTGTATCATTTTTCCCTCAGGCAGATCAGAAGAATTGTCAAATAAATGGTGATGTCATCCAGGCCAAAAAGGCAAAATAGTGGCCAAGTCATGGAGTGGAGAGGGTGGGAGAACAGCTTGAGAAGTCCACAGAGTGGCCCAAAGACATTGTGGTGAGGTGGAAGCAGCATGAGGAGGCCACAGAGTGGCACAATAACAGAGTGTAGAGATTGCAGCAGCAGCATGAGGAGGCCATAGTGTGGCAAGGTGACATAGTGTTGAGATAGCAGAAGCAGCAGCAGCATAAGGAAGCCAGAGAGTGGCACAATGATAGAGTGTGGAGGTGGCAGCAGCAGCATGAGGAGGCCACAGAGTGGCAAGGTGACATAGTGTGGAGGTGGCAGCAGCAGCAGCATGAGGAGACCACAGAGTGACCCGGTGACAGAGTGGGGAGGTGGGTGGCAATAACAGTACCCGCTGACAATGGTGGGTGGAAGAAGGAGCACTTGGCATCAGATGTGTGGCATCAGGCGGGTGGCAGCATCAGAATAGTAGATGAGGCAGGTAGCCAGAAGAAACTGGTCTCTTTTGTCAAGGTTTGGGTGAGGCAGCATGGATGACCTAATCTGATGCATCAGGCATTGGTGGGTGGAAATCCTGGCTGATCCAAGCCTGATTCATCTTGACAAAGGTCAGTCTCTCCACATTTTTGGTGGACAGGCGAGTTCTCCTTGCGGTAACTATGGTGCCCGCCGCACTTAACACAGCTTTTCCAGAGCAAACTCGGCCAGTTGTGGCCACAAATCCAGTTTGGCTGCCCAGTAGTCCAGCGGATCTTCGATGATGGGTGGCAGGGTGCACTCCAAGTATGCCACCAGCTGCTGATTCAGTTTCTGCTCTATGTCTAGCTGCTGGTGAGTAGTTTATTCACTATGCGGGTGAAGAAAGCTGCTCATTAGCGACTCAAGACTCAGGCTGCTGCTGATGGAGCTGGTACTGCTCTTGCCACCCCCACCCCAGCAGCCATGGCAGTGGAACATGAGCGGGCCCCCCTCAGTTAGACCTGCGAGAGGATGGACGATGGTGTAGATAGGCAGCAGCCAACTGACTAGATAGGATGTCTGTATAGTAGTTCAGTTTGTCCTCCCTCTCAGCGGGTGTAAAAAAGGCCCCCATTTTGGACCGGTAGCAAGGGTCTAAGATGGTGGAGAGCCAGTAGACATCCCTCTGGCGAATGGTGTCCCACAGGATTGGCGCATGGCATATGTGGTGCCAATATTCAAAAAGGGGCCAAAAACAGAGCCTGGAAACTATAGGCCGGTAAGTTTAACATCTGTTGTGGGTAAACTGTTTGAAGGTTTTCTGAGAGATGCTACATTAGAGCATCTCAACGGAAATAAGCAAATAACGCCATATCAGCATGGCTTCATGAGGGATCGGTCATGTCAAACTAATTTAATCAGTTTCTATGAGGAGGTAAGTTCTAGACTTGACAGCGGCGAATCAATGGATGTCGTATATCTGGACTTCTCCAAAGCATTTGACACTGTACCACATAAAAGGTTAGTATATAAAATGAGAATGCTCGGACTGGGAGAAAACATCTGTATGTGGGTAAGTAACTGGCTCAGTGATAGAAAACAGAGGGTGGTTATTAACGGTACACACTCAGATTGGGTCACTGTCACTAGTGGGGTACCTCAGGGGTCAGTATTGGGCCCTATTCTCTTCAATATATTTATTAATGATCTTGTAGAAGGCTTGCATAGTAAAGTATCAATTTTCGCAGGTGACACTAAACTGTGTAAAGTAATTTACACTGATGAGGACAGTATACTACTACAGAGGGATCTGGATAGATTGGAGGCTTGGGCAGATAAGTGGCAGATGAGGTTTAACACTGACAAATGTAAGGTTATGCACATGGGAAGGAATAATGCAAGTCACCGGTACATACTAAATTGTAAAACACTCGGTAACACTGACATGGAAAAGGATCTAGGAATTTTAATAAACAGCAAACTAAGCTGCAAAAACCAGTGTCAGGCAGCTGCTGCCAAGGCCAACAAGATAATGGGTTGCATCAGAAGGGGCATAGATTCCCGTGATAAGAACATAGTCCTACCACTTTACAAATCGCTAGTCAGACCACACATGGAGTACTGTGTACAGTTCTGGGCTCCTGTAAACAAGGCAGACATAGCAGAGCTGGAGAAGGTCCAGAGGAGGGCATCTAAAGTAATAACTGGAATTGGAAAAATACAGTACCCTGAAAGATTATCAAAATTAGGGTTATTCACTTTAGAAAAAAGATGACTGAGGGGAGATCTAATTACTATGTATAAATATATCAGGGGTCAGTACAGAGATCTATCCCATCAGCTATTTATCCCCAGTACTGTGACTGTGACGAGGGGACATCCTCTGCGTCTGGAGGAAAGAAGGTTTGTACACAAAAAGGATTCTTTACGGTAAGAGCAGTGAGACTATGGAACTCTCTGCCTGAGGAGGTGGTGATGGTGAGTACAATAAAGGAATTCAAGAGGGGCCTGGATGTATTTCTGGAGCGTAATAATATTACAGGCTATAGCTACTAGAGAGGGGTCGTTGATCCAGGGAGTTATTCTGATTGCCTGATTGGAGTCGGGAAGGAAGTTTATATTCCCCTAAAGTGGAGAAAATTGGCTTCTACCTCACAGGGTTTTTGTTTTTTTTGCCTTCCTCTGGATCAACTTGCAGGATAACAGGCCGAACTGGATGGACAAATGTCTTTTTTCGGCCTTATGTACTATGTTACTATGTTACTATGCAAGCAAGTGAGCATGCATCGGGCCATTCGCGCAAGTAATTTTCTCACTTCACCACACGACTGCTAATAAGCCCTTTTTCTGTTTCCCCACTAATACACAACAAAAAAAGGCTTTAGACCATATAACTGCGGCTGTGAATGGCAAATAATTATATTTTTTTGCCACTCATACATGCCAAAAAGGGCTTTCATTTTCTAACTTCACCACATAACGGCTAATAAGCCCTTTTTCTTTTTCCCCACTAATACACAACAAAAAAAAGGGTTTAGACCATATAACTGCGGCTGTGAATGTTTTTTTTTTGCCACTAATACATGCTAAAATGGGCTTTAATTTTCTCACTTCACCACACAACAGATAGTAAGCCCCTCCCTCCGCAATACACGACAAAAAAGGCTTTAGAACATATAACTGTGGCCATGAACAGCAAATAATACTTTTTTTGCCACTGATAAACGCCAAAAAGGGCTGTAATTTTCTCACTTCACCACACAATGGCTAATAAGCTATTTTTCTATTTCCCCACTAATACACGTCAAAATAGTAACAGATAGTAAGCCCCTCCCTCCGCAATACACGACAAAAAAGGCTTTAGAACATATAACTGCAGCCGTGAACGGAAAATAATATTTATTTTTGCCACTAATACATGCCAAGAAGGGCTGGAATTTTCTCACTTCAACACACAACAGCTAATAAGCCTCTTTTTTTCCCCCACTAATACACAACAAAAAAAGGCTTTAGAACATATGCTCCGCACAAGAGCTAATAAGACCACAATAATAAGAATGGTTTGCTGGAATTACAGAGGTATTGTAAACCTGAAATGAGCAGCAGTATAATGGCAATTTGGATCCGCAGTCAGTACAACAAGGTGTAATAGGATTGTTCCTATTACCCAGGCTGTAAACACTCCATTGCACCCCGTTCTGCTTCAATACTCTGGAATAATTCCTCCCTGTTCTTTCCCTACACTTCTAATGCTCTTTCCCTGAACTTCTATTGAGCAAAATATAAGTTTTCAAGTCTTTCCTAGCACTCTCCCTGCACTAAGTACACTGGAAAATGGCTGAATCCAAAATGGCTGAGGCTATTTAACGGGCTGTGACATCACAGGGCTGGCTGGCTGCTGATTGGCTGCATGCATGGCATTGTGGGTGATCCCTCGTTCCCAGAGTTCCTTGCTCCATGTCTTAACATATGTAGCAGCCAGTTTAGGAAAAAATGTGAATCGTTACCACGAAGCGTGAGTAAATTCATATTCGGTGCAAATTTAATAATTCCTGAACTTCGGATCGAATTCCACTTCGTCATCTTCGATTCGCTCATCTCTAGTCCTGGCAATGCAGCTTTATCTAGCTGCCAACTGTTGTCTATACTGGGGACCTGAACCTGGGAATAGATCTCCCAGCAAAAGAAGTCTATAAGGGGAATCTGTCAACTCTGAAAAAATAAAATAAACTAGAGTTAGTGACGTATATTTTAAGTGATGCCGAGTCTGGTTGTGACAGTTTTTTTTATCAGAAGCATTTTCATTGCAACGCTATGGTCTGATGAATCTGCAGCAAAATACATTGAGAGAACTCCCATACTCATGCACATAATGGAGAGGACTGAAAGTGGATTCCTCTCAATGTATTTTACTGGTGCTTTGTGGGAGCATAGTGTCAGAATGCAAATACGTATGAAAATAAAAATTCTATTTTCAAACAAAGTTTGCATAATGGCTATGGTTCATTGTAGAATCAGCTTCCTTACTGTCTTTCTTAACGCCTTAAGTAGCGGGCCCATCTTTGGTTTAGCATTTTAGTTTTTTTCCTCCTCAAGTTCCAATAGCCATAATTTTTAAAAAAATTTCCATTCATATAGCCATACGGGATAAGTTGTATTATTTTAAGGGCAGCATTTAAAATCTGCCAGTACTATATGCAGTGACCTCACTTCCCTTACTTCCTACTATGTTTGTTTTCTTCTAGAGAGCACAGAAAGCTGATAATAAGGAGGAAAATCAGATCTACAGAAACACAGGAGCTTCTCTTCTACCCAGAAGCAGTGTAGAAGCAGTTCTTCTATCAGGCTCATGAAGACATACCCCCACTTCCTGTAAACTATCTTATGTGTCTCTGTTACCGTCATCCAACCATCCAAAGATAAGAACCTGAACACAAGGAAAGCAGACTAAACTACATCATGCAAGATGCTCACTAGAGGGGTACTAAACCATGGAGGGATAGTAAACCTTTAATCTAAAGTAATATCCCTGGATCAACAATGGAGATATATCTCCAGGAATGCCCACAGGATCATAGACATAGAAACTAAACCACTTTACTAGCAAGGATGATCACTGAATTGTCATTGATGGAAAATTTATAAAAACTATAAAACCTAAAACCAGTAAACCAAAAGATATGGACAGATAGGCACTCTGCTTCCCCTGGGAAATGTGTTCCTAAGGGCAGCACACTACCCACTGGCAACACTAAAACTACAGTTGCAGTAAGTAATTAGAGACTGTTAAAGCAGTTGGTGTGGACCAATGTGCCAACCAACAGATTTGGCTTTGGGCTACTCCTAATGGTGTTATTCTGGCAGTGCCCTGGTTTTCATCCTTAAACCCCTGTACAGGGATTTGGACTTTGCTGCAGGGAACCCACCTCACCACTTCCCCCGGAGTAGTCTCTGTGTAATTGACAGTTGACCAACCAGGGTCAAGAGACCCCATTGCAGGGCATCGAGGGATCAGGAAGAATCATAGTCAGGGGCAACCTGAGGTCAGGGCAGGCAGAATATGAACAATCCAAGTCAGGTCAGGCAGCAGAGGGTCATCATCCAGGAGATAGGCAGAAGTCGGTACACAGGCAGACAAACTATTACAGTATACCTTTGCTGGAACTTACAAGCTAGAAACTTATTAACCAGGCATCTTCCCATGGGGAAAGCTACCTTAAGTACAGCAGGGTTGCCAGCCTGAACTTACAAAACTGGGAACTATGGTACAACGCACCAAAGTGTAGTCATATATATTGTAGGGTTAGGGGGTTTGGCATCCTAATGATATTAAACAAGTATTATATGGAGTACATGGCATGGTAGAGTACAGGCATGAGAGTCTGTGATTGGCAGGTGGTTTGTGGTATCCTGAACATGGAATTGATTTGTAACTTTTTTCCCTCTGACATACGATTAATGATGGAGTTTCCAGCATTATGCACAAAAGGATTATGTTTGTAAGTAATTACATTTGATAGCATCCACAGGTGTTTAATGTTCTTCACAACCTCATATTCAGTACTGTTCAATGTTTGGAAGAGTTTCAGAACATTCTTCCCACCTTCAGCTCTAGTACCGAATACACATCAAATATTAAAATGGAATACTTTAAATACTTTGGACTGTGCACAAATTTCTTATCAGTTTTTCCCCTTTTCTGCTATGAAAAGCAGAGTAATTTCAATAGGTCCATCCCTGTGAATGACAGGCAGCTTGTTGTGTATTGTAAAATGTAATCTAACCTGACATGGAAAAGACAGATTTGTTTCAGGTGTCGAAAGGAGTTGTACCATACCACACTGTAATACAGACCTGAAATGCTTTTATTTCCAGATCAGACAATATCTGCATGTATAAAATCAGCACTTTTCTAAACTCCCCCACCTGTTCCTGAGGAATGAGTCCACACACCCTTGCAATGGTTTCTAAATTGTATTATTCTGAATTATTTTCCGATTGTTTTTATTCTTCCTAATGATTACATTTTCATATTTTCTGACAAGAAGGTTAGGAAAGACAGGAAAGGTCGTGAAATGAGAACTAAACCTCCACCAATAACCATGAATGGAGGTGCCTTTAAACTTGGTACAGGGTAAGACATTTGGAAATATATATATATAGCACTATCTGTATGGCACCACCAACACAGCTATTCCTGGGGTCTGCAGCCTCCTCTTCCACCCCCTCCTCAGGGCAGTATAAACACTGACTGAACTTATACAAGTCATAAACAAGGAGACTCTCTTGACTATCTGCAGTAGGACATGGTGGTGTTTTCTTGCCAATTCATAGGAAAAAAAGAAGGTGCCCTGCTAGGCAGGAGCAGTGAAGACTGAGAAGTCGCCACTGAAATCCTTCTTTAGGGCTGCAAGGAGGAGGAGAAGAGGGAATGCTCTTACCCCTGGATCCATGGCACAGCGTCAAACTCAGAAGTCACCTCCACGTCATCCTGCTGCGAGTAAGAGGAGGAGTGAGCCATCCAATCCACAATCGCATCCACTTTCTCCTAATCTATAGTGATGCACCTTTCCAAAGCCAGCAGGGACAACTGCGACCTAGTAGTACTACTACATCTGGCCAGATAGTTGGTGCTGTTACTACCCACATTGTGGCTCTGGATCTTTCATTTGGAACCTTTCCATAACCCAGAAATTTTTGGGTCTCTCAGATAATGTTGTGCACTACCCTGTGTTGGTGAGGTAATCACATTTATATGCTGGTAGTTTTAATATAATCAACAACCCCCCTCAAAAAGCGTAAAAACATTTTTGGATTGAAGATGTGTGAAGATTGAAATAAAGGGAAACGGATTTAGGCCTAAATTCATTATCACTCCCAGATACATTTATGTGCTGGCCTGTGTATTGGTGTACTGATCACCTATATGCTGGTTAAATTAAATGGAACAAGTCCCAAATGAATGTAAACAGCCTTACACTCAATTTCATGTTAACATTTACAGCCTTATTTTCACCCAGGTAGCCCCCCTGAGGATAGCATCAGAGCATCTCATGCTCTGATGCGCTCCCTTACCCTGCTCTAAATCGCGCAGGGCTAGGTCTCTTTTGTTTTCAATAACACACTGCCGGGCGGAAACTTCCGCCCGGCAGTGTGTTCGGTGACGTTATCGGCTCTGATGGGCAGGCTTTAGCGCTGCCCTAGCCGTTTTACTGGCTAGGGCAGCGCGAAATCCTGCCCATCAGTGCTGGTGATGTCACCAGGCTTCCTGGCAGCCCCATGGAGAGCCCCAGTACGTCACCGGATCTCCAAAAAATGCCTTTGCCCTGCGCAATTTAGTGCAGGACAAAGGAGAGCATCGGAGCATGAACTGCTCCGATGCTCCTGTCAGGGGGGCTGCCGGGGTGAAAATAGAGGTATCTCCGGGTTCAGCTCTGAACCAGGACAACCCCTTTAAGTAAATTGAACAAGTCCCAAAAAGTATATAATTCCAATCATGTGGAAACTGAATACACGGAAAGGGACAATTGAGGCCTGACCCTTAATATCGTGCTAACACTGACAGGTAAGTTGTTACCCTAGCCTGTGTACTGATCACCTACATTAACCCGAACCCCATTGAAGTCAAAGGGGAACCAAACTTTGGAGCACTAAAATGGCTCTAAAAAAGTCACGGAAAGGGCTAGAGGGCTGTAAATGGCAGCAAAATGTGGTTAAGAGCATGGAAAGTGCTCTGCAAACAAATGTGGATAGGGAAATTAATTGAAATAACATAAAATATGTAAAAATAAAAAATAATAATCTTGATCTAGGAGAAAGAGGTCCATATGGAGTAGGAGGTTAAGGAGGCGGTGGATGTGGCGGTGTAGGTGTAAGCGGTGGTGAAGGAGGAGGTAGCCAACACTGATTTTTTAGTTTTGTTTTTTATTTTATTTTATATTTTCAAATTTGGGTAGACCCCAAAACATTTGGAAATCTAAAAAATAAAACAAAAAGAAAGTGCGCTGGAGTACAACAATGGCTGGGTGAGGCCGGTATACATGTCTATTCTGCACAAGGTACGGCCAAGTCCTTTGGGATCCCTGCCTGGTTCATTTTAATGAACGTGAGCTTGTCCACATTGGCTGGGGACAGGCGGCTGCGCATGTCTGTGATAACCCCCTCCTGCCGTGCTAAACAAACGTTAAGACAATACACTGGCTGCAGGCCAGGCCAGCACCTCCAAGGCGTAAAGGGCAAGCTCAGGCCATGTGCCCAATTTGGGGACCCAGAAGTTGAAGGGGGCAGACCCATCAGTCAGTACGTGTACATGTGCACACATACTGCGCCACCATGTTGCATGTCCCCGTGATGTCCATGATCCAATTGGATATCTTCCCTATCAACTTTCGATGTTTTTTTATGCGCCTACCATGGTGATCACGGTTAACGGGAAATCAGGGTTCCATCCCGGAGAGCGAGCCTGAGAAAGAGATACCACATCCAAGTTAGATCAATGGATGAAAAGTGATCGTGCGGAAATGTGGGACAAGTTGTTAAAATGGAAGCATCCAAGTAAAAGAGGGGGCGTGCGGCAATTACCCACTCCCGACTTGGGGAGATAGTGACGATAAATAACAATACAATATTTTATATTTTTTGCATCAGTTCTTGATCTGAAATTAGGCATAATCTGATTTTATTAAAGTTTTATCAATACAATTTATCAACGAAGAAACATAAAGAACAAATATTATCTAGTCTAGGCAGCACACCTTCTGCTAGTGCTCAGCAGTGGATCTCTAACTATCCCCCATGTCTACTTCCACTGGTAGCTTTTTATGCTGTAATACCATCGTGACTGCCTACATGCAGTTGCTGGACTAAACAAATCTCTAATAGTGGTCAGGGCTTCATACAACATTTAACTACCTACATGTAGAGGATCAATTAAAACACCATGTGATAAGAACCGTAAATCTACCATTCTCAATGGTGATGAGAGGAGAGACAAGATTAAGACTAAGCAGAAATGGAGAAGTATAGAAGAGAGAGGGAGAAATTCCAGCAAGAGGGAATGAAAAAAAAAAAAACGTATAACCCACCAGGTTTCCTATGTACCATATACCATGAGGAAGGGGGGGGGATAAATTAACCATCAGATGATCAACTAAGTTAGTAGAGATGTATATTATACTGTGTCCATGAATACCATCCATGGGTTCTAAAGTGCTAAAAACGCTGAAGTGTGTTCATGCGCAGCCACAACTGGCTCTTCCATTCGAAAAATGCGCCTGATTTCCTCTGACCACACACGTGGAGCGGGCACTATAGTTGACCTCCAGTATCTGGGAATGACCATCCTAGCTGCCACTAGTAAGTGTCGCAGGATGTCCTTTTTGCCAAAGTTCCATATTTGAGAGATAAGAGAGTGCATTGAGCAGTATTAGGTATTCGTTTCCCCTGAAAAGTACCCATAGATCTGAAACATGTGCACCATAGTACCCTGTTCCCTGATCTGAAATTAAATAAATATTATTTTCATTCTCCATATAATTATTTTTGGACTTCTGCACTTTCTATTAAACATACAGTGTAGCACAACATCTGAAACAGTTTTACATCAGAAAAATATTAGGTCATACTTAGAAACATTTACTCAGCAATAACTCTTCAGGAGGGGGGAAAGACTGTGGTACCATGGATAGAATAAAGTATAGGGGTTACGTTTTATTGCTGTCAATTTTGGTAGTAAACTGGAAAATGCTAAGTAAAAGAAACGCATGTAGAATTGTATAAAACTGCTTTAAATGAACGCATAACATCTATATGAGGAGAACTAAGCCAGTTTTGATAAATCTCCCCCGTGTGTTTTACAGTCTCTATAACGTAATTCTACCAAAATTACTAATGCGGTTGAATCATGATCCAGTCTAGAAAACGACTCTTCTTTCTGTGATTCCTGCAACAATCTAGAGTCTATCACAAGGGACTGATTGGTAGAGCTTCTCTTTTCTTATGGTGATTAACTGCACTGGATTAATTAATGGATCAGTTTAAAAATACCATATTTTACACCTGGGCTTAAAGGGGTTGTGTCACTTCAGCAAATAGCATTTATTACATAGAAAAAGTTAATACAAGCCACTTACTAATGTATTGTTATTGTCCATATTGCCTGCTTTGCTGTTTTGATTCATTTTTCCATCACATTATACACTGCTTGTTTCCATGGTTATGACCACCCTGCAATCCATCAGAGGTGGTCGTGCTTGAACACTATAGAAAAAAGCTCCTGCCTATGTGAGCTTACACGGTCCCGGCCACCAGAGAGGCCATCACTTTTTTCTTTAGTGTGCAAGCACGGCCACCGCTGATGGATTGTAGGGTGGTCCAGGGCTGGTGCAAGGATTTTTGCCACCCTAGGCAAGAGGCAATTTTGCCGCCCCTTGACTCCGCCCCTTGACCACGCCCCCTTTTCGGCCACATATTGCATGCAACATTTTACTTGACCAGCTAATTTTAGATATTCTACAGAAGTCCCATTACAATCCCCCCTCCCCCCAATTTGCCTTTTGAGCAAATAAAAATAGTAAAATAGAACATTTTAAACATTTTAATTGCAAACATTTCCTCATATGTAAAACATAAAATAGCAGCATTGCACATATATCAAGTGCCAACAAGATTTTCCAACATAACATAAAAATTACAATATAAATAAATAGAAATATTAAAACAGTATAGAATGGTAAAATAAATAACCCAAAAATGAAAAACACTTTGATACAGGAGAGATATTAAAGACTAATATTCCAAATATCTCAAATACAGTATAAAAAGGTCAATAAACTGAAGTACAAAAGTGCAAATTGTGATTAAATTATAGTGCAAAACAACAAAGTGCCAACTAACATAACAGTGCATAACAGTACAAACCTAAATACAATCAATAATGCAAGTGCCAATCTGTGATCTTTATGCTGTAAAAGCATAATGTCACCAAGGCCATTGGGTCTACAAAAAATTGACTTTTCTTGCTTTAGCGTTAGCAAAGTCCTTCAGCAATATTTCAAAATCAATATCTTGAGCAATGGCATTCTCAATAGACAGCATGGCAAGTCCCACCAGCCGTTCTTGAGACATTGAAGACCGCAGATAATTTTTTAGGATTTTCAGTTTTGAGAAGCTTCTTTCACCTGAAGCCACTGTGATGGGGAGTGTCAGCAGTATTCTAAGTGCTATTGCTACATTTGGAGCAAAACCATTCCTGACGGCATAAGCCAGAACGTCAATTGGCTTCATGCTTGGTGATACAACAGGAGCCAAAATACTGAGCTCTTCATACAGCTGCATTCCATCAATATCTTCATCCTTTGAATTTTTATCAGTTAATACTGTTTGTAGCTCCATACAGCTCTTTAAGAGTTGCTCCCTATCCATGTCTTTAAGCTTCCTAATGTCATACAAAAATTGAAAGTTGTTGCTATGATCTTTAAGCTGTTCAAATCTCTCTTGAACAGAATTGATTACAACATCCAAGATGGTATAGAAACACTCAACCTTAAACTGTTTTTGGGGATCTTGGATTGGTTCATCTTGTCCCTCGTAGGAAAAAAGTCTCTTTTTTTTTCTGTGCCTATGCAATGTAGAAGGGAACACAGGATCAATTTCCATTTCTGATGCCATCGTTTTTGCTTCTGTAAGCAACTCCTCAAATCCAGTGTCAGAACGATAATTTTCTAAGTAGCTCTTGCTGGCTTCTAAAAGCTCCACCACATCTGGCAAGTAAACAGTTTGACTTTGAAGAAGTTTGCTTACTCTGTTTATGCGATTTAATATGCTATACCACATTGCTGTCAAACACACAAATGTAAAGTTGTTTATCTCTTGTGCCAATGATGCAGCCTCATTTCTTGCAAGAGAAGAAAATGCTGCATCTTCCTCAATTTCTATAAGTGTGTCATATATTTCTGACATTTGAAATCTAAAAGGACGAATGGCATCAATTCTGCTAGACCATCTTGTGTCCGATAGTGGCTTCACAGTCAGCCTACTGATGTTCTTCTTTAGAATGTCCCAACGATTTGTTGAGCCAGACAAAAACACATATATTTTCTGCAAAATATCAAAATATGAACTGGCTTGCCTACAACTCATAGCAGCGTCATTGACAACAAGGTTTAAAGAATGGGCACTGCAAGGAACATAGAATGCACGCGAATTCAAATCTCTGATTCTTTTCTGGACGCCAGAGTGCTTGCCTTTCATGTTAGACCCGTTGTCATAACCTTGACCTCTCATATCCTTTAATGGTATTTTAAGTTTCTCAAGCTCTGCCAGAATTGATTCAGTCAAACTTTCTCCAGTTGAACTATATACTGGGATGAATCCTAGAAACCTTTCTTCAATTTTCACTTCAGGGCTTGCAGTTATTGAGTCCCCTTGTGTGATCGACACAAATCTAACAATGACGGTCATCTGTTCCACAAGAGCAACATCTGGGGTGCAGTCAAGGATAATAGAATAGTATTTGGCATCTGTTAAAAGTAACACAATCCGTCTTGTTATTTCTTTGGATATGATGCCAATCAATTCATTTTGGATATCCTTTCCCAGGTAATGGCAATGAATTTCTGCATTCGTTATTTTTGTAAGGTGGTTCTGCATCACGGTATCAAAGGTAGCCAGCATCTCCACAAGTTGCAAGTAATTGCCATTGTTTTCACTGTAAAGTGTATCATTGCTTCCTCTGAAAGCCAAGCATTGCTTACCAAGATATTGGACGATGGCTACAAGGCGCTGGAGAACATTTTGCCAGTGCTGAGTTTCTGCTGTTAACAATCTCTGGTAAGACTGGTCAATAGTTCTTTCTGATCCAAGCCTCATCAATAACTCATTCCACCTTCCTACAGAAGCAAGATGAGCTGCAGACTGTTCATGTGCGTTCAATATATGAGATATATTTCTCCAGTCATCGACACCTCCATCAGTCAGACTTATTTGTTGCTTTGCAAACAGTTTGCAACAAAAACAAAACACTCTGTTTAGCGTGGTAGAATAAATTAGCCAATGTCGGTTCTGAACTTCTCCATTTCCAAGGTGGCGTTTGTAATGGACGGCTGTAAAACGTCTCTTAGACGCATCTCTTGGAAATGCAAAGTCTTTATTTGGCTTTGCTGGGCCTTTCATTACGATGGTATCCCGAAACGAGGTAGTAATAACATCTGGCCAGTTCGCTGGATCAGAGATATCCAGTGGTAATGCAGTGAGCTCCTTTTCTTGTTCTATTGGTTCTGGTGATTTTAGAGAGGTCACTTCTTCAGTATCTGTGCAACTTTTCTCTATAACAGATTGATCAATAACAGTTGTTGATGTTGAAGCAACCACTGTCATGCTTGTTGAAGGTCCTTCATCTGTGTCCATATGCACTGGATCGTCTTCAGCTACACAATATGATTCCTCATCAGCTTGTGTGGCTTGCTTTTGACCAACACTAAAGAATTTGCTTAACGATCCAGCCATTTTTTTGGCTTCTTCTTCTTGAAGTTTTCTTTTCCTTTTGAAACCTGCACCCGACAACTTCTTACGTGGTGGTCCAGACATTGCTCAGCATAAATCAGTCTACTGCAAAGGTAGCGTCGGCCCTAACCTATCCACAGGATAAAGGATAACAAGTTAATAGTTGGGGTTCGGACTGCAAGATCCTTCACTAATCACGGAAATTGTCTCCCATGGAGTGCCCAATTATGAGCTCATCTATGTTTGGAGCCCCCATAGAGAATGAACCGATTGCTGGCTGCGCATGTGCACTGCCGCTGCATTCTTTCAGGAACAATTGTCTTCCATTCTAAGCACCTAAGGGGGATCCCAGTGGTTATATATATATATATATATATATATATATATATATATATATATATATATATATATATATATATATATAAAAGAAAAAAAATAATCTTTAATAGTTGCCGCTTGCCGCAGAGTGCACTTTGAAAAGCTAGTAAGCGAAACGGACATCGGGCCATTCCTCCAGCCAGGTTTGTCATCAGTCATTTTTTATGCTTGTCACGGCTGTTTATGTGTTTGTACCAGGATTTATAGCGATACTTTACTTCTATGCTGGCTGTTCTCTTGACTCTGTATAGGCTCTATTTTGTATATGCCTTTGGGCGCATCTATGTATTTGCAAATAAGACCAGCCAGCACATTCGTTTTTTAACCTTTTTTCAAAAATTGGTTATCCCTTGGTGTATCACACATGCAGCGGAGACTTTATGGAATCATCACTATTGTTATATTTACTGGGTTGGAGGCTTTTTTTATCGACACTCCTCTGCATGGGTTTTATTATATTATGTATGGTAGCATATTTGTTCAATACAGATTTACATGGTCATCATCCGCGGGTTTGTTTTTACTTTTTATAGGAGGTTTACGGACCGGTTGTTCACCGTGCAGTGTATATTTGCTGGGTTCAGCTATTGTTGGTATATTGCCGCCAGATGTGGCGCATGTAGTCACGCTTCCTCCGCTCTCCTCTTAGCCTCTCCTGAGTGTGCACCCTGAAGCACATGTTGTGATATGGTCCATATCACAATATACAAGAGGATGATATACAGTATAACATCTTCCTGTATATAGTGATATAGTGGACCACGCTGATATAACCTGGGTATCTCTGGTATATTATTATATGTACAGCTGGTATAAGTCATTCATCTTAATATATCTTAATATACCAGAAGATGTATAACTTATGCCAGCTCACATATAATATACAGAATATACGAGGTTGTTAACTCTGCCGGATAGTAACTCTTACCTGATCTTGCTCTGGCTGAAAGCTGCTGAACCGACCTGCTGAATGCTGGAGACTGGCTGGGCTCAGTGTGGGCTCTGGCTGCCTGAATAAGTGCTGCTCCTGGGCCTGGCTCAGGCTGGCAGAAATGTCTGGCAGAGAGAGAGAAGGAGGTGGGGTGAGTGACTGTAGTATAGAGTCAGTCTACTGGGCAAGTGGGCAGTGGCAGACTAGCAGTGGCTCCAGTCCCACGCCCCTCTGTTCCCAACTTACTGCCGGACCTGCAGACCTGATAACTTTGTGACGTCACATAAGCGCGCAGTGTGATCCGGCGTGACTGTCCGGCCTAAAACCGGACGTCTGGCCACCCTAAGAGCAGAAGTGGCAGAGATAGTGAGGCCAGCAGCAGCCATTTCATTCAGATTAGAGACAAAGCTGTAGTGGCTATAATCTGACTAAGGGTCCATTCACACGTCCGTTGTTTCTTTCCTGATCTGTTCAGTTTTTTGCAGAACAGATCTGGACCCATTCGTTTTCAATGGGTCCTGAAAAAACAGCACAATGTCTGATTTTTTTTCAGTACCCATTGAAAATGAATGGGTCCAGATCTGTTCTGCAAAAAACGGAACAGATCAGGAAAGAAACAACGGACGTGTGAATGGACCCTTAGTCAGATTATAGCCACTACAGCTTTGTCTCTAATCTGAATGAAATGGCTGCTGCTGGCCTAACTATCTATGCCACTTCTGCTCTTAGGGTGGCCAGACGTCCGGTTTTAGGCCGGACAGTCACGCCGGATCACACTGCGCGCTTATGTGACGTCACAAAGTTATCAGTGCTGCAGGTCCGGCAGGAAGTTGGGAACAGAGGGGCGTGGGACTGGAGCCACTGCTAGTCTGCCACTGCCCACTGGACCCTAAAATGGATGCTCCTGGCCTCAGTGAGTGAGTGAGAGACCTCATATCAGCCAACTCACCCCCCAGTCAAACCTCATATTAGCCCGCCCCACAGAGCCCCCGATCAGACCAGTCAGACCCCCCACACTGCCCTCCATTATGTATTTGTGTTTGCCTCCCAGTGCCCCCGCTAAGTAATATTGCCCCCAATTATGTAATTTGCCCCCACATACAGTGCCCTCCATTATGTAATTTGCCCCCTTAGTGCACCCACATACAGTAATACTGCCCCCACATACAGTGCCCTCCATTATGTAATTTGCCCCCAGTGTCCCCACATACAGTGCCCTCCATTATGTAATTTGCCCCCTTAGTGCCCCCACATACAGTAATACTGCCGGGGGTAACTTCCCCCACATACAGTGTCCTCCATTATGTAATTTGCCCCTCCAGTGCCCCCACATACAGTAATACTGCCCCCACATACAGTGCCCTCCATTATGTAATTTGCCCCCACATACAGTGCAGTCAGACTCCATTATGTAATTTGCCCCCACATACAGTAATACTGCCCCAGATACAGTGCCCTCCATTATGTAATTTGCCCCCAGTGCCCCCACATACAGTAATATTGCCCCCACATACAGTGCAGTCAGACTCCATTATGTAATTTGCCCCCACATACAGTAATACTGCCCCAGATACAGTGCCCTCCATTATGTAATTTGCCCCCAGTGCCCCCACATACAGTAATATTGCCCCCACATACAGTGCAGTCAGACTCCATTATGTAATTTGCCCCTCCAGTGCCCCCACATACAGTAATACTGCCCCCACATACAGTGCCCTCCATTATGTAATTTGCCCCCACATACAGTGCAGTCAGACTCCATTATGTAATTTGCCCCCACATACAGTAATACTGCCCCAGATACAGTGCCCTCCATTATGTAATT
This sequence comes from Bufo gargarizans, assembly GCF_014858855.1. NCBI lineage: Eukaryota > Metazoa > Chordata > Amphibia > Anura > Bufonidae > Bufo > Bufo gargarizans. The sequence continues at coordinate 68,812,067 of NC_058086.1, read as the reverse complement.
TGCCCCCAGTGCCCCCACATACAGTAATATTGCCCCCACATACAGTGCAGTCAGACTCCATTATGTAATTTGCCCCTCCAGTGCCCCCACATACAGTAATACTGCCCCCACATACAGTGCCCTCCATTATGTAATTTGCCCCCACATACAGTGCAGTCAGACTCCATTATGTAATTTGCCCCCACATACAGTAATACTGCCCCAGATACAGTGCCCTCCATTATGTAATTTGCCCCCAGTGCCCCCACATACAGTAATATTGCCCCCACATACAGTGCAGTCAGACTCCATTATGTAATTTGCCCCCACATACAGTAATACTGCCCCAGATACAGTGCCCTCCATTATGTAATTTGCCCCCAGTGCCCCCACATACAGTAATATTGCCCCCACATACAGTGCAGTCAGACTCCATTATGTAATTTGCCCCTCCAGTGCCCCCACATACAGTAATACTGCCCCCACATACAGTGCCCTCCATTATGTAATTTGCCCCCACATACAGTGCAGTCAGACTCCATTATGTAATTTGCCCCCACATACAGTAATACTGCCCCAGATACAGTGCCCTCCATTATGTAATTTGCCCCCAGTGCCCCCACATACAGTAATATTGCCCCCACATACAGTGCAGTCAGACTCCATTATGTGATTTGCCCCCACATACAGTAATACTGCCCCCACATACAGTAATACTGCGCCCCAGTGCCCCCACAGACAGCGCACAGCCAGACTCCATTATCTAATTTGAAATTGCCGCCAAACCACCCCCCCTACATACTTGTGTCACTCGCTGACGTTGATGATCCTGTTCCTGTGAGGTGTCTTCTTTGTCTAGTGATCTTTCCCTACCCCCGTAATATTTGTATGCCTTCAGTCGTCACTTCCGGTTGTGACGTCCCGCCGGATGTGACGATAGGATAGTGTGTATTGGCGCGAGATCCCGCGAGACCCGTGACCTCCTCCGGTCTCGCGGGATCTCATGCTGAATCGACTTAACAGGGGCCGGGCAGCATCACATCCACTATGAAGATCCGGCTGGAGGCGGCAACTACTCCAACTAGGAAGGAACACCCAAACAGGAGGAGGAGTCAAGAAGCCGGCGCAGATCATTAATGCAGAGGAGGCGCAGCAGAGTCAGATGATGTCAGCATGGATCACAGGTAGGGGGCGTGGCGCGGGCGGCGGCTAGTAGGAAATTGGATGGATGATCTCACAAGTAGGGGGGCGTGGCACGGCGGCGGCGGCTAATAGTACTCGGCATTCGGACTCCAGAGCGCCGGCGCCCCCAGGCAGAGTGCGCTCTACGCGGTGGCCTACTCTGCTTATGGGTGGCGCCGGCCCTGGGGTGGTCATAACCATGGAAATAATCTGTGTAATGCAATGAAAAATGAATCAAGCCAGCAAAGGAAGCAGTATGAATAATATTAACCACCTCCTGTCCGCCCATAGACTATAAACATCCGGGAGGTGGTTCTCTATTTCTGAATGGACGTTCCAGAACGTCCGTTCAGAAACTGCAGCTGCACGCTAATCGTGCAGCTGCTGATCGGGTTGCCCGCTGTCAGTGACAGCGGGCAACCCAGAGAGAAGGCAGGGACAGTGCCCAGGTGTCCCTGCCTTCTAGATCGCTGCATACACAGTGCTCACCAAGCGCTGTGTATGCAGAGCAGGAAGCGCTATGCGCTTCCTGTTCAGGCCAGGCGGTCATGTGATCGCCGAGACCGGAGAGTGCAGGAGCTGTGTGAGGTCTTTCAGAGACCTCGATCAGCCCTGCACCGAGGCTGTACAGCACTGTACTGCGCTGTACAGCCTCTCTGGGGGGTGCATTTCTCCTGTAACTGGGGCTACTAAATCAGCCCCAGTTACAGGAGAAATCAACAGTGAAAAAAAAATAGTTAAGTAAACGTCCCCCAGAGGTCTTGTATGACCTTATGGGGGATGAAAAGTGTAAAAAAAAAAAATAATAATAATAAAGTGTTAAGAAAAAAAAAAAAAAAAAAGGTTTCACATGTAAAAAAAAAAATCCCCAAGTAAGGAATAAATATTTTTTTTTTTAATAGAAAAAATAAAATAGACATATTTGGTATTGCCGCGTCCGTGACGGTCGGCTCTATAAATATATCACATAATCGACCCAGTCCAATAAACACCATAAAAAAATAAAAAATAAATAACTTTCAAAAAAAGCCTTTTTTGTCACCTTACATCACAAAAAGTGCAACACCAAGTGATCAAAAAGGCGTATGTTCCACAAATTGGTACCAATTAAACAGTCACCTCATCCTGCAAAAAATGAGCCCCTACATAAGAAAATCTCTCAAAAAATAAAAAAAACTATAGCTCTCAGAACATGGACACATTAAAACATAATTTTTTTGTTTCAAAAATGCTTTTATTGTGTAAAACTTTAATAACTAAGAAAAAGTATACATATTAGGTATCGCCACGTCTGTAACAATCTGCTCTATAAAAATGTCACTTGACTGAACCCCTCAGGCGAATGCTGTAAAAATAAATAAATAAAAACTGTGCTAAAACAACACATTTTTTGGTCACCTTGCCCCATAAAGTGTTATAATGAATAATCAAACAATCATATGTACCCAAAAATAGTACCAATAAAACTGGCACCTTATCCCCTAGTTTAGAAAATGGGATCACTTCTTGGGAGTTTCTACTGTAAGGGTGCATCAGGGGGGCTTCAAATGGGACATGGCATCTAAAAACCATGTGGAGTTCCTTTTCTTCTGATCCGTGCCGTGTGCCCATACAGCAGTTTATGACCACATGTGGGGTGTTTCCGTAAACCGCAGAATCTGGGTAATAAATATTGAGTTTTGTTTGGCTGTTAACCATCGATGTGTTAAAGAAAAAATTGGATTAAAATGGAAAATCTGCCAAAAAAGTGAAATTTAAAAATTTGATCTTTAATTCTTGTGGAACGCGTAAAGGGTTAACAAAGTTAGTAAAATCGGTTTTAAGTAACTTGAGGGGTGTAGTTTCTACAATGGGGTCATTTATGGGGGTATCCACTATGTAGGCCCCACAAACTGACTTCAGACCTTAACTGGTCCTTAAAAAGTGGGTTTTGGCAATTTTCTAAAAAATTTGAAGAATTGCTTCTAAACTTCTAAGCCTTCGAACATCCTAAAAAAATAAAATGACATTTCCAAAATGATGCCAACATAAAGTAGACATATGGGGAATGTTAAGTAATAAATATTTTATGAGGTATCACTTTCTGTTTTAAAAGCAGAGAAATAGACATTTAGAAAATTGCGCATTTTTCTAAATTTTTGGGAAATTTTGGATTTTTTCATAAATAAAGGTGAAATATATTGACTCAAATTTATGACTATCATGAAGTACACTGTGTCACGAGAAAACAATCTCTGAATTACTTGGATAAGTAAAGGCATTCCAAAGTTATTACCACATAAAGTGAGATATGTCAGTTTTGCAAAATTAGGCCTGGTCAAGAAGGGGGCAAATGACCCAGATGAGAAGAGGTTTAATATATTAGTAAGTGCCTTGTATTTACTTTCTATACATGATAAATGCCATTTGCTGAAGTGACACAATCCCTTTAACTTAATTTCTCCCTGTTAAAAAAACATCCCTCAGCATGATCAACCCTATTAAACAAGGCATACTTCCTGTTAGGGCTGATCATGCAGAACTAAACAATGCTTCTGCATTTGAAATCAGTGGTCCCCTTGTAGAGAAATCTGCACTTTATTGCATATGCTAATGAGGTGTTCGGAGCACAGAGGGTTGGGCCTAGCCCCTTGGAGAATGACTTCACCACCGGCTTACCCTCTTAGCCCCTTGAGTGACATAGCCAGGCATCCTGACTGTCTTCCTGCCTTGCCCTGTATTTCCACACATGAACCGGGGAATGTTGAATTAGCACATGTGCAGTTCAGATCCCAACATTGTGGAGACCCTGCTGAAAACCATATTACACATGTGTCATTTCAACATTTACTGGCAGCATGTGCAGGATTACAAGGCCAGGCAAGAAGACAGCGTGGATGCCTGAATTTGTCACTCATGGGGAGGGGGAGTGGCAAAGGGGAGAAGGCGATGGTAAAGCGGTGCTCTGAGGGTATAGTCATGCCTCTTAGTGCTCTGAGCACCGCACTAGTATAATAAATAAAATGCAGATTTCTCTACAATGGGGCCACTGATTTCAGAGGGAATGGTTAACTCCATATGATGAATCCTAACAGGAATTTGACCAGGTCTAATGCTCTTTTAATCCGCAATTTTTAATATTTTTATGCTCTTAGTGCAAAACTTAAATGGGCTTCAACACGGTATGTCATTGATGGCCTCACCTCTGGGACTCTGCCCTATCTGGAGAACAGGGGTCCCATGGCAAATTTTCAGCAAGCAGAGGCAGTTAGCAGTGCCTGTATCCAGACAGAAGCTGAATAGAGAGGTAGCTCCAGCATTCTCCACTGAAATCTATAGGAGTTCCCGAAACAGCTGAGCAAATTTAGTGCAAAAATGCAGCAATGTTCACTTTGATGTATTGGCCTATTTTTTTTTAACACAACAGCTAAAATGTAAGTTTGTGAGCATTTCTGAAATTCTTCTTTATACAATGCAGTGGTGTATTTGGTTCATAAAAAAAAAAAAAATAATCATAGTAGTCTGTAGTAGTGGATTTTTTGTTATACGTATTCCAATGAGAAAAAAACTCAAATTAAAAATATAGCAACTCAAAGAAAAAAAGATAAATAAACAACAAAAGCAGTTCTTTGGCAACATTTCATTTCAATAGCACCAACGTTGATATTTTACAAAATGTATCCTTTCAAGACACGGCCTAATTTAAATTTTTTTAATTTCCTTTTTCCTTCACCCTCTTCCTCTTTCAAGATCCACAATTGTTTTAATTTTCTGTTCACATAATCACACAATCAGTGACACATCAGTGAAAAAAAGCGTACATGTTTCATCTGTAAAGATGTCCGAGAAGGATCTGTGGTTGGTCCATGTGTCCGTTTTTACCATCCGTGTGTCATCTGTAATTCACTGATGTTGCTAAACTAACAATTAAGATCCAAAGAATCTCCGATTAGTCTTCAGTGAAAAACAGACACTCCACAGATGCCATCCGTGTTGTGTCCGTGATTTTCATGGACCCATAGACTTCTATGGGTGTGCTTGGTCTGCATCACGAATCCAAGTAGTTCATGTCTCTGTGATTTTTTTACTGACCCACGGTCAATAAAAAAAATCTGAAATGTGAACAGAGACATTTAAGGCCCCATGCACACGGCCGTTGTTCACAGCCGTGTGCGGGCCGTGGAACCGCGGCCTGGATCCCTCCTGAGAGCAGGAGCGCACAGCGTCACTGGTTGCTATGACGCCGTGCGCCCCCTGCTGCCGGCACAGTACAGTAATACACTGGTATAGATCGTACCAGTGTATTACTGTACTGTGCCGGCAGCAGGGAGCGCACGGCATCATAGCAACCAGTGACGCCGTGCGCTCCTGCTCTCAGGAGGGATCCAGGCCGCGGTTCCACGGCCCGCACACGGCTGTGAACAACGGCCGTGTGCATGGGGCCTAAATCAATGAGTACGTGTTCTGTCCTTGGAAAATGCAGACAGCACACATCAGTGAAAAACAGAAATGTGGACGAGGCCTAAGGGTTCATTCACACGACCGTATATTCTGCTTCCAGTCCGTTTTTTTGCGGACTGTATGCGGAACCATTGATTTCAATGGGTCAGCAAAAAAAATGGAAGGTACTCCGTGTGCATTCCATTTCCGTGTTTCTGTTCCGCAACATTTTGAGTCTTATCCTATTAGGGCTTGTTTACACGACCGTATGTGTTTTGCGGTCCGTTTGAAACGGATCCGTTGTTCCGTTTTTTGTATCCGTAGTGTTTTCATTTCCGTTCTGTTGTCGTTCCGTATTTCAGCAAAAGCTCTCCGTATGGATTCCGTATGCGACCTGTTTTTTGCGGAACACAAACGGAAACAGAAAATTTATAATCATTACTGTAATGTCCTGTAATGTTTGTAAACAGTAAACACATGGGCAAAGTGGGCATGGATCCTCAAAATACGGATGACATACGGATGTGTTCCGTATGCATTCCGTATTTTTTGAGGACCCATTGAATTGAATGGCAGTACATCCAAACGGCCTCACAACCGCAGACCACGTGTAACCACACCAGCCCACATGATTGTCTGAGACCAGCCATCTGGACAGCCGCAGTAACAACCGGTTTGCATAACCAAAGAATTTCTGCACAAACTGTGTAATTTTTTATTAGCCGCTGGTGACATCAGCGACATTATCTGCGGTATTTCTCCTGTGTAACGTTTCCACATCCCAAATACCTGTGATATTCCCTGTAATTTTTTATTAGCTGCAACTGACATCACCAACATTATCTGCGGCATTTGTCCTGTGTAACTTTTCCACATCCCAAATACCTGTGACATTCCCTGTAATTTTTTATTAGCCGCTGGTGACAGCATTGACATTATCTGCGGTATATCTCCTGTGTGACGTTTCCACATCCCAAATACCTATGACATTCCCTGTAATTTTTTATTAGCGCTGGTGACAGCATTGACATTATCTGCGGTATATCTCCTGTGTGACGTTTCCACATCCCAAATACCTATGACATTTCCTGTAATTTTTTATTAGCCGCTGCTGACATCAGCGACATTATCTGCGGTATATCTCCTGTTTGACGTTTCCACATCCTAAATACCTGTGACATTCCTGTAATTTTTTATTAGCCGCTGGTGAAATCAGCGACAATATCTGCGGTATTTCTCCTGTGTAACGTTTCCACATCCCAAAAACCTGTGACATTTCCTGTAATTTTAGATTAGCCGCTGCTGACATCAGCGACATTATCTGCGGTATATCTCCTGTGTGACGTTTCCACATCCCAAATACCTTTTTTTATTTTTTTGCGCACACACTTACAAATCCTACTTTCAAGCATATATAACATTTAATATGAAGAAGTCGAGCAGTAAGGGACGGGGCAGTGGCCGTGATGTTGATGGTGCACGCAGAGGCCGTGGCTGCTGCCAGAGCACAAGAAAATCAATCATCCACGATACCTAGCTTCATGTGCCAGTTTGCAGAGTAGCGCAGGACAACGCTCTCGAAGTCAGACCAGTGCGACCAGGTGGTCGGTTGGAATGCAGTAGATAATGCTTCCAGTCGGTTAAGCACCACTCTGTTTTCCACCAAGTCCAGTCTCAGTAGCCAAGAGTCTGGTCAACACAGTCCTCAACCTGATCCTCCTTCCTCCCACCATGGAGAGTCTTGCTAAACAAGTGATCCCACATATTCCGAGGAGCTCTTTTCTGCGCCATGCCTTAATTTGGGCCCCTCGACAAGCCCGCTTGTAGAGGGACATGAGATCTTGTGCCCTGATTCCCAAACTCTTGAGTATTCACAGTCAGAAGATGACGATGGGGAACAGCAATTTGTTTTTCACGAGGTGGATGATGATGAGACACAGTTGCCAATAAGTCAACGGCAATTAGTGTCTCAAAAGGTTGATGATGAGGATGAGACATAGTTATCAATAACTGAGATTGTTGTTAGGTCAACAAGTCAGGAGGATGAGCAGAGTGAGGAAGTGGAAGAGGAGGTGGTGGACGATGAAGTCACTGACCCAACCTCGGAAGGTGGCAAGCCAAGCGAGGAAAGCAGTACAGAGGGGGAGCGATCCACAGCACTGCAACAGGCTGGAAGAGGCAGTGGGGTGGCAAACGGAAGAAGGCGAGCCACACCAAACAGGCCTGTAACTGTTCCCCGGAGCATACCCTTGTGGAAATCTCCCTTGCCAAGGGGTAGGTGTTCCGCAATCTGGCGCTTTTTTGAGGAAAGTGAGGACGACAAAAGAATTGTAATTTGCAACTTGTGCCATACAAAAATGAACAGGGGCGTGAACACTAGCAACCTCACCACCACCAGCATGATCCGCCACATGTCATCAAAGCACCGTTATAGGAAGGCCAAACGCCTGGGTTCACAATCTGTGTCTGCGGGTCACACCAATGCCTCCGTTTCCCCTGTATTACATGCTGGCCAATCCCCTGTCCGGAAGCCTCCCGCCCTGCATCTGGACCTTCGCAAGCACCATCAGCGACCACATCATCATCCGTGTCCCAGTGCAATGTACAAATGTCCTTACCCCAGGCATTTGAATGCAAGCGCAAATACTCAGCCACCCACGCACAGGCCATAGCACTAAATTCTCAACTTTCCAAATTACTGGCCCTGGAATTGTTGCCATTTAGCCCTTCCACAGCCTGATGTCGGCGGCCGTCCCTCATTACGCAGGTCCCAGTCGCCACAAATTTTCACGGTGTGCCGTGCCCGCCTTACACCAGCATGTGTCCCGTAACCTGTGCCCTGACTAACGCAGTTACTGGGAAGGTCCACTTAACCACTGACACATGGACAAGTGCTTTCAGCCAGGGACGCTACATTTCCCTGATGGCACATTGGGTGAACGTTGTGGAGACCAGAAGCGAGTCGTACCCTGGGATGGCACAGGTGCTACCGACGCCAAGGATTGCAGATCTTAATTCCATCAGGGTTTCCGCCACCATCTAAGTTAGTGGCCACATTTCCTCCTCTGCCTCCTCCTCCACTTCCACCTCAGAATTTTCCTCTTGCAGTACCAGTCAGCCATCAGTCGGTAGCTGGAAGCAGTGCAGCACTGCAGTGGGGAAGTGTCAACAGGCTTGATTGCTTAGGTGACAAACAGCATACCGCTGCAGAGCTGTGGCAGGGGATAAGAGACCAGACTGAGCTGTGGCTCTCACCACTTAAAGTAGAACCAGGCATGGTTGTGTCTGATAATGGGCAGAACTTGGTGCGGCTTTGGAGCTCGGCAAGCTCACACACATACCATGCCTAGCCTACGTCATCAACTTATTGGTTTCTCAAAACCTGCCCCAATTTGGAGAAGGTGCACCACGTATGAGCCCATTTTTGCGCCACGTGTGAGCCCATTTTCACAAGTCATCGACAGCTCCCGCCGGTCTGTCAATGATGCAGCAGCGCTTACAATTGCCAGCTCACCGACTGTTGTGCGATGTGAGCACGCGCTGGAACTCCTTGTTCCACACGTTGGCCAGGCTTTGTGAGCAGCAGAGGGCAGCAGTGGAATACCAGCTGCAACGTGGTCGTCACCTTTCCAGTTAGCTTCCGCTCTTCACAATTGAGGAGTGGGCATGGATGTCTGACCTCTGTGAGGTTTTCAGAAACTTTAGGGAATCAACACAGATGGCAAGCGGCGATAACATAATTATTAGCGTCACCATCCCACTTCTGTATCTACTCAAATGCTCGCTGCTCACAATTAAGGGCGACGCTTTGCATGTGGAAGAGGTGGAAATGGGGGAAGACATTACACAGGGTGATAGCCAGACCACCCTCAGTTCGTCTTCTCAGCTCAAATTGGATGATGATGACGAGAAGGAGGAGCAGGAGACTTTTGCCTCCGCTACAGAGGTTAGTACCGATGGAAGTTTAATTCCATCTGTTCAGCGTGGATGGGCAGAAGAGGAGGAAGAGGATGAGGAGATTGAGAGTCATCCTCCTGATGACAACAGAGAAGTCTTGACTGTTGGGACTCTGGCACACATGGCTGCCTTTTCAGGGACCCACGCGTTTTACGCATTTTGGACAACACCGATTACTGGTTGTTCACCCTTCTCGACCCCCGCTACAAAGAGAACTGTAAGTATACTGCTCCCCCGCTCCCCACTACACTTTACCATGGCTGCCAGGACTTTAGCGTCCCGGCAGCCATGGTAACCATTCAGAAAAAGCTAAACGTCGGATCCGGCAATGCGCCGAAACAACGTTTAGCTTAAGGCCGGATCCGGATCAATGCCTTTCAATGGGCATTCATTCCAGATCCGGCCTTGCGGCAAGTGTTCAGGATTTTTGGCCCGAGCAAAAAGCGCAGCATGCTGCGGTATTTTCTCCGGCCAAAAAACGTTCCGGTCCTGAACTGAAGACATCCTGATGCATCCTGAACGGATTTCTCTCCATTCAGAATGCATTAGGATAAAACTGATCAGGATTCTTCCGGCATAGAGCCCCGACGACGGAACTCTATGCCGGAAGAAAAGAACGCAAGTGTGAAAGAGCCCTAACTCAGATTTAGACAGATTTGTGAACAATATTTGAGAGTAAAGGATCTTTTGTGTATGTAAAAAAATTTTCAGATCTTTGAGTTAGCTCATGCAAAATGGGAGCAAAACCGAAAGTGTTGCGTTTATTTTTTTGTTCAGTGTAGTTTTTATTTAGTTTTCCGACTTAAATAAAAAAATCAAAACCTTTGAAAAAAGAAACATTTTCTTTGCATCACTTTTTTCTGACAGCCAGAACTTTTCTATATTTCAATCTTTTGGTGGGGCGAACTGTAGCTTTAATTGGTACCATTTTTGGGGTACATAAGACTTTTTGATCATTTTTATTGAATATTTTTGATAAAGTAACCAGAAAATGGTGGATTTTTTTTTTTACAGCATTCACCACACAGGAAAATATTTTTTTATAATTTGAGAGTTTTAGGATGCAGTGATACCCATTATGTTTATTCTTTATTGTTAATTAATTTTTATATGTAAACTAGGGAAAGGAGGTAGTTTGAATTTTTATATTTTTTAACCTTATTTTTTTCCCACAGGAGACTTGGACATCCAATCATCTGATTGCTTCTCCAAAAGACTGCAATGATTCACCATTGTAGTCTATTGGAGATTTTCCTCAGCGAGTGAGCACAGTCCATACACTTTAGGCTTCGTTTCACATTTCTGTTTTTCACTAACATGTGCTGTCCGCATTTTCTGCGGACAGCACACGTACCCATTGATTAAATTTGTGTCTGTTCACATTTCATTATTTTGGGTCAGTACAAAAATCACGGGGACATGCACTACTTTGATCCGTGATGCAGACCAAACACGCCCATTGAAGTCTATGGGTCCGTGAAAATCACTGACACACATCCGTGTTGTGTCCAGGTTGCTACCGTTTTTCACTGAAGACTGATAGGAGATTCTTTGGAAATTAATTTTCAGCTGAGCAACGACAGTGAATTACAGATGACACACGGATGGTAAAAACGGATACACGGACCAACCACGGATCCTTCACGGACATCTTCACGGATGAAACGCTTTTTTCATGGACGTGACGCTGACACGGAAATGTGAACGTGGCCTTACACTGCAACTGTACGTTTTGGTGGGCGAAATGGTTAATAACCCCACCAATATGGATTGCAAGAGATTGCATTGAACAAGTATTCTTTTCTGTGTGTAGAAAGAGTTCTTCAAGCCAAACACAACCTTTTAACAATAAAACCAGTGTTATTTTGTATTTTCACCAGTTGTTCTTGAACCTTTCAAGGATGCTTAATAGGCCAACTAAGAGAAGAATTAGTGGCTCATTGTGGAATACTGACAGCTTATTTAAGAACCCATCTAATTTTATGGCTTAAGTGCTGCAAGTTAATATTGGGTAACATTTTCCAGCTGCTTCAAAGAACTAAATAAAATTAAATGAATCCCAGCCCACCCATAAAGGGGTTTCTGCAGTTAGTATTTGGTAGTCTATTTTCAATATATTTCCCTATACAGATCACAGCAAAACGAAATCCCTATGTTCAAACTTAACTTTAAAGTGATATAAAACAACAACAAAAATTACAACTTAGTGACTGATTTTGTTTGCAAATGAACCCTCTGATTGTAAAGTGCTGAGAATGATGTTGTCGCTATATAAATATTATTATTATGTTGTCGATATAAAGATTATTACTTATATTACTATTATTAAAGGTTATGTGAACAGCAAGGAGGTTACATGTGAGCAGCCTTTGTACATACAGATGTGTCCTTCCTTGCCTTTGCTCTTGACTGAACACACTATGAGATTCTGAGATCACCAGCTTTTTACCAAAAACTGGATTTTGTGATATTGTGTCAGAGGATATCTATCCTATTTGTGTCTAGGTGCTGCCAGACAGTGGTTGTGTTGTAAATTGCAATCTGTCAAAGGTTTTGCTGGCATATTGCAATGTTGTATAAAATTAATTTCATGAGAAATTGTAGTCCTTAGGCCTCACGACCGTATGTATTTTGCGGTCCACAAAAAACGGATCCGCTAAAAATACGGATGACGTCCATGTGCATTCCGTATTTTGCGGAACAGAATAGCTGGCCCCTAATGGAACAGTATTATCCTTGTCCATTATGTGGACAATAATAGGACAAGTTCTATTTTTAGCGGAACGGAAATAGGGAAATACGGAAGCAGAATGCACACGGAGTAGCTTACTTTTTTTGCAGACCCATTGAAATAAATGGTTCCGCATACAATCCACAAATAAAAACGGAACGGACACGGAAAGCAAATATGTTTGTGTGCAAGAGGCCTAAGGTAAGGGTGTACATGTAATCACCAAGGGTTCACAGGAATGCTCGTTCGCGATTATTGGCTCATATAATTGAGTAGCCGATCAGCTGCCAAACGAGCATCAGGATGAAAGATGCCCAATTATCAGCAGCACATCTCACTGTGTAACCAGAGAAGTTGCGGTCGATAATTATTAAAACAGGATAAGGAAGGAATGACCGCAGTAGAGATGATTCCACATTGAGTTGGATCCGCCTGTGTAATCTGGCCGCTGCAAATGAGTGCCAGTAGATGTGTTCTTATCCATGGATGCTTGCACTGCCTGACGATTGGGCACCGTAATACCACCCTAACCTGTGGCAGATCTCATCATAAAAGGTAAGGACAAGAGAAGGACATTGGTACAGTCTGAGAACTGTATCACTAGCCTTACTTTGAGAAGGACTTAGTGTAGGGATGTCCATGTAGCTGCTAAAACACTACTTCACAACATATTTCATCTACTATTTCTTTGTGTTTTTTTCCTTAATGATTGCTAAATATAAAATAACCCTTGGTGATCATGAGAGCCTGACTATCTCTTACAATCAGAGGTCTACCCCTTACTGTAGCTATGCTAAGCCCAAAGTGGTTTCCATTTTTTTTTTTTACTTATGTCAAAATACAAAGAAACAGAAACCTAAAATAACTCTCTTTTGACCTCTGTCTGGGAAGGTGGCCTATGGAAAACACACATTGTGTCAAAGTAGCCTAACTTATCTCTGTGCTTTTCTCCTTTTTTTTTTTTTGAGTGTTTGAGGAAACCACACTGACACAAAGAGAACATACAGACAGATGTTGAGCTTTACCACTGAGTCATTTCCATTTTAGTGTGAAATTTTCAATAGCACTTTGATTAATTAACCATCTCCATTACAAAATCAGATTTGTGTACTCACAACCAGGTTTTGACCTCTGCATGAACAACAGACACCCTGCCATTTTTTCATCAATTTTTGACCATTTTTAATGGCCACTGTAACTGCCATTAAAAAATTGATGATTTTCATGTTTGTATTTTTTATTTAAATCCCAACCCCTGCAGTATACATAATGTCCCATAGTGGTCTCTAGCATTAAAAGTGTCACCAATAGTGGCCCCTAGCAGTAGTAATGTCCCCCATAGTGGCCCCCAACAGTAGTAATGTCCCCCATAGTGGCCCCCAACAGTAGTAATGTCCCCCATAGTGGCCACCAACAGTAATTTCCCCCAGAGCAGACCCCAGCATAAAAAATGTACAAGGTTTTTATATCCTGAAAAAAATAAAATTACTCAATCCACTTACACACACAGAGGCAGTCGTTCCCCTCCTGATGCTGAAGAACCTGCACTCCCAGAGTGATCATCATCAGCTGGGAGCGCAGGTCCTTTAGCATCAAGAGAGTAGCGACTGTCTCTGCTTGTGCAAGTGAATCAGGTGAGTCTTTTTTTTTTTTAGTATGTTAACCCCTAAAAGTCCATTTTACAGTAGTATACAACACGTTTTTAAAGGCCGTTAGATGGCTTCACTCTTGTCTACCGGTCATTAAAAACAGTCCCATTGATTCCAATGGGGTGCGTCTGGCCGTGAAGAGCCCAATAGAAAAGAGCTATTCACTGGCTGCTAAAAAAAAAAAACGCCAAGTTAATAGCCCCAATGACTTTAATTGGTTCTAAAAAACGGCCATGTGACAGCTGTTTTTCACTGTGGTGGGAATGTAGCCTTACCGCAACCCCATGTGTTTTACCAACCTAAAAGGGAATTTATGTAGTAAACGTGGAGTCCTCAAGAAGGCAATGGAGTACGTGCCTTAGCTGCCAATATTCTTGAATAACTTAAACCTGTGATGCAAAGCTTTATCTCCTCAAACGACTAACTCAACAACAAATGCCAAGAGTATAATAATCTAAAAGATTCAAACAATGGAGCAGTTATGATGGGATAAATGTCCGTTACATAACCCATCACTCACAACATTACTGATACGCTTGATTTGTGTCAACTATAATTACTCATGTATTTTGCCATCAATAAGCCATTTAAAGTGCAGACAAAAATTGAAAAGATAGATCTTTCATTCATATTAATGAATCATGTCCCAACACACATATTTTATAGCGATTGCTGCCCTAAGCAGCTGCTGTTCTCAACGGTTCCCAGCATGCTCCTCACTAATGTTGCAGGCTGACAATGAGCTGTCTATACTGAAGACAGATTTTGAAAGGAAGTTATGGTCAGCTAAGCCTATAACTCATGATGTTGACAGATGCCATCATTTTAATGGCCAGAGCCAGTTTAATGTGGCTGTTGACAGTCAACAATTTGCAAAGAAAGAGTGAAAAATCCCCTTCCTCGTTGTATCTGCTTATGATCCAGTAGCTGATTGTATAAATGTTATTCACCTAGACTTTTCCATACGGTCAACTGGAGAGAATCTCTCACTTCGAGGCCTTGCAAATCCAAAATAATAAAGGAAGTGGACTGTTGGCTTTCATGCATAAAAAATAACTACAACTGGCAACGTTAACACATAAAACAATTGATGTAAGTTTAATCACGGGGGATTTCATCTTATGCGCAAATGAAATCTACAAAATAAAATTTACCATGTATTTTCCATGATCTACTGTGAAAGTGTCAGTGGCATCTGGTGTTTATCTCACGCGAAAACCTCATAATTCACGTCCTGAGACTAACTACACAGCCAGAAAATCTCTATACAAGTTCAATGTCTACCCAGTGTCAAGTGAGAAGTATGCCAGACTACACACAAATAGTTTACTTTATATAGTGAGAAAATCGCCGGCTGGCTTCTAAATACTTAACATTGTGCTGGATGGACATGTTCTATGGTATTAAGCGACGAATATTAATCAGCTGGAGAAAGGAAAAGGCCGAAATAGAGGAAGAAATGGGGTCCACACCTCCAGCATTGCTAATAAACAAAAGTCTTCAAAAAAACTACTATGAGGTTCTTGATATATATTTTGATCAAAATATAGAAGCTTTTTTTCCACTTTATTGCAACTTCATTCAGGACTGGAGACCGACCAGATATCCAAACGATATAAAACAAAGCCAATAGCACAAAAAGCCTTACTTGGAGTGCTGCCGTATATGGACTGAAGAAAAGTCATGTTGGACTACAAGAGCTCTGAAGAACCAGATTCCTCATTCATAAGATGCCACACATTTCAAACTAATCTTGTGCTGAGGTCTTCATCAGGTATTGGTACTAGGCTAAAATGTGTAGCATCTTAGTTCTCTAGAGCTTTTGCAGCCCAAATCCATATTCAGTCCATATTAAGCAGTTCTCCAAGACATTTCAGACCAATTGTTGGGAATATATTTGCCTAATCTAATATACCAGCTCTAGTAATAAAAGTTTTCGGACTTTTTAAAAAGTATTTCTGTTGCCAGATACAAATTTGGAGCTAAACTATAGTAACCCAGCATGGTCAAGATGCTTCTAGCTCCATTTTTGGTGTTACAGTAGCATAGAGGACTTCTGCAAACAGCTAATAGGTGGGGGTACCAGGTTCTGGACCACCACTTATGTTATATTGATGACCTATCCTGATCATAAGACATATACCTATAACCAGAAAGTTCCCTTTAAAATGGTTGTCTCAAGATAGGCACTGTCTGGGAACAACATATAACGGTATAACATAGGGTTTCTAGTGGGATTACACGTTTTACTGTATATTTGAGGCAGAATGGGTTTTTAAAAACCGCTGCTACCGCTCTAGCGCTTACCAGGTCTCTACTGGTCTCTCCTTCCTGTTTTCGACTTGACACACAGGAAGTGGCAGAAGATGCCTGCTTAGCCAATCTCTGGCCACAGCCTTGACCTATCTCAGCCATTTATTATTATGTACAGCGCTATGGAATTACTGGCTAAGCAGGCATCTCCGTACGTTTCCTGCTTGTTGAGTGCAGACCAGGAGGAAGTTGGTAGGCATCGGTTTTTTATTAACCCATTCTGCTCTATATGTGAAAAAAACATAATCCTGAAGGACAACCTCTTTGACTCATACATGTAATAAGTAGAGATGAGCGAAGTTTAAAAAAATTAGATTTAGTAATCAGACCAATAGACCCTGTATGCTTTGAGTAAAATCATACAAATATACCCTGTAGGTTTTGGAGTAAAACAGACCAATAGACCCTGTATGTTGTTTTGAGTAAAAATCAGACAAATTTAGAATCACACAGTTTTACCATAAAAGACTATTAACTGATTGGTAGTAGAATAGCCCCATTAATCTGGGGCATTTATTACATACCACTATCATATCGGTTTTGGGTTTCTTACTGGTTCCCAATTCTTGGTTGCTGGATCAAATAGACAATAAACTGATCCAGGGAACCATTGCTCTGGTGACATGGCATATGTCACCGTAAGCGGTTGACAACCCTTGGAGAACGTTCTTTTGCCTCCAGACTTATTAATACCCTGATAGGGGTTTATGAATCATATACTGTCATTCTGTTATACACTTGGTCTGTTAGGTTATTGCTTGTGATATAAGGGGCCCTTTTCCCACACATATGTTTTAATCTTATATTGATTAATAAAAAGTTTATTATTTTGTCTTTTAGTATCTATACAAGCAGTGATATAATTTTTAAGTGAATTGGATACAATATTAGTTTAACCTCTTCTTGTCAGTGAAACGTTCAAGATAGACATTGATGGAATCTCATTAAGATCGACATCGTCTGTGTCACGGAACGCCGAGGCGCCGTCGGCGTCCCGTTGCTGTGCAGGAGAAAGGACGCGCACAGCGTCCTCGCCTCCTAGGTGACAGGGGGAGGGACGGACCAGCCGCGCACGTCTCCTCCGCGCGGCCGGCGGCCTCAGTTTCCCCAGTAACCAGGGGAGGTCTGAGCACCGAGCTGGACACTCGGTGCTCGGCTGTTCTCCCTGGTGCGGGTCATGTGGTGCTGGCCACGTCACATGACCTCAGCCTGCCAGTATATAACAGGCAGCCTGCTGGCCACAGGTTGCCTGTTAATTAGGTATCTGGCGATTGTTTGGTTTCCTGCATACTTACCTGATCCTGTGTTCCCTGACGATCCTCTGCCTGCTCCTCCTGTACTGCGCTACTCTCCTAGTATTCTGACCCCGGCTTCCACCTGACGATTCTTTGCGGACTCCTGTTGTACGTCGTTTCTCTCCTGGTATTTGACCTCGGCTTCTCCTGACTATTCTCTGCTTATTCTTTGGTACTGCGTAGCTCTCTAGGTATTTACCCGGTCCGTTCACGATCCGTTATTTGTCTTGTCCGTCTTCCCAGCACGTATCCTAAGTTAGGGACTGCCGTCCAGTTGTCCCCTGTCATCAGGACTTGCGAGGCAAGTAGGCAGGGCTAGGGGTGAGGGTGGAGCGCAGTGGTCACTATCCTCCCCCTCCGTGTGTAGTGTACGTGACCGTCACAGTCTGACTGCTGTATGGTCCCATGTCACATTGTCTGCTTTGAGGTTAGACACCCTAGTGATATGTTGCCATTGTCTGAGTGGAAAAATCAATTTACTGTATATTTGATTAGTCCCTTTACATGGGATGATGAACTAGCAGATTTTCGGGAAGAAAGCGTTACTTTCCGACAATCTGCTGATAGCTAGGGGAGGAGTCCAGTGCATTTCGCTCATTCATCTGGTATTTGATGGTGCATTTACACTGCCAGATCATCGCTAACGAGAATTACTAGTAACGCTCGTTAGCGATAATCTGTTCAATTGTTGGCCCATGTAAAGGGCCCTAAAGATGGGACAACCAACCCGATTTTATCCCATTGTTGGATCCAAAACAAGTGATACTGGATGAATCTAGACAAAATGTGTTGAAGTTTTGTAGTCTGGGTAGATTAAAGGATAACCTTAGGGCCATAAATGAAACACTTGCACTATTACACAGTATTTAGGTCTATTAGATGGTTTATTCAAATTCAGCTATCATGAGATAATAACCAGTAAGGCTGGTAGTCGGCATGCATAGTATTGATTGTAAAGGTGTTGTTAAGGTACATAAATGGTACACAATCATAAGAGGGCAATGTGTGCTACATTGGATCCATGGACACTTGTTATGTCATGGATCTGGCTCATAGAAAAGGGTCCTGTATAAAGCATGTAATGCCTGCATGCACACTACTGTATTTTTATTCCACATCCGATCCACTTTTTTTGTGCGGATCTCATGCGGATCTCATGCAAAAAAGCACTTATATTATAAAATGTTTACGTATATTTTAGTACAGATGTTTTTATCTTACTGGTGTAACTAAAAATCATAAGGTTTGCTTATTACTAGTGTTGAGTGAATCAAAGCATCTGAAGTGGAATTCGATCCGTCACGAATTTCCTCGCACTTCATGGTAACTAATAAATTTTTTCTAAAATGGTGGATGAAAATAAAAAAAATGATACTCCCCTCATCCACTTGATCGCGGAGAGGCAGTCCGCTTCCATCTTGATTGAAGAAAACCCACCAAAGGACCAGTGACGAGCGTGAAGACATGACCACGTGATCACACTGGTTGCATGTGGTGGCATCATGATATCACCACATGATCATGCAGGCCACAGGGTGACATTACTGATGACATCACTGCGTGTGGCCATCGTGATCATGTGGTGATGTCTTCACACTCGCCGCAGGTCCATTGGCTGATTTTCTTCAATTAAGATGGGAGCGGACGGTCTCTCCATGAACAAGTGGATGAGGTGAGTATAAATATATTTTTTTAACCTCAGATTAACCCCTGAGCACCTGAATGTGAGTCTCAGATGCCGCAATCAGCATTGAACACGACATCTGGGGAGTTAAATGACAGTGGACGGCGCAATCACCACTCCCCATCATTGCACCCACTCCATACAATGAAAAGCAATTCGTGACAAAGTAATTCTAATTTTTCAAAACTTCGCTCATCTCTACTTATTAGGCCTCATGCACACGAACGTATTTTCTTTCCGTGTCTGTTACTCCGTGTGCATTCCGTTTCTGTATGTCCGTATTTCGGTTCCGCCAAAAAATTGAACATGTCCTATTATTGTCCGCATTACGGACAAGGATAGTACTGTTCTATTAGGGGCCAACCGCAAAATACTGAATGCACACAGACGTCATCCGTATTTTTTGTGGATCCGTTTTTTGCGGACCGCAAAATACATACAGTTGTGTGCATGAGGCCTTACATGTATGGAGTCAAAGAGGTTGTCCTACAGGATTACGTTTTTTTTACATATAGAGCAGAATGGGTTAATAAAAAAAGAAGTATTACTCTCCTCACCAAACCCCTACCCCTGCTGTGCCGATGTCTATTAACTTCCTCCTGGTTTGCACTCAACATGCAGGAAATGTACGGAGATGCCTGCTTAGCCAGTAATTATTATTAAAGCACCAATCATTCCATAGCGCTGTACATAATAATAAATGGCTGAGATAGGTCAAGGCTGTGGCCAGAGATTGGCTGAGCAGGCATCTTCTGCCACTTCCTGTGTGTCAAGTCAAAAACAGGAAGTAGAGACCAGTAGAAACCTGATAAGCGCTGGAGCGGTAGCAGCATTTAAAAAAAAAAACATTTTGCCTCAAATATACAGTAAAACATGTAATCCCACTAGAAACCCTATGTTATACTGTTATCTGTTGTTCCCAGACAGTGCCTCGTTGAATACAAATAGCACAGAACTTAAACAAGACCTGTCTGCAATTACAATTTTTTTACAATTTCTAAAATTTCATGTTTACAAATGGCCTGAAATCTTGTAGAACTGCAGGACGAGAGCACCAGCTGACAGGGATGGCAAAAGTCAATTGTTGTTTGGATAAACAGAATTGAGGCAAATGTGGAATGTGAAGACATCTGGAAGTGTTTAGTGACTACTGTAAACAGCAGAGTCCTTCTAGTGTTGAGCGCGAATATTCGAAAAGCGAATTTTTAATCGCGAATATCGGCACTTCGAGAATTCGCGAATATTTCGAATATAGTGCTGTATATTCGTAATGACGAATATTCGTTTTTTAACACAGTACACATCAGGTGACCATCCCTCCCTTCTTCTAGCTTGTGGGCCAATGAGAAGGCTTTGTCACAGCTTAGCAACATCCCTAGCAACCGATAGAAAAGTTGCCTGCCCCTTACTATACAAGTTGCACATATTGCGAAAAAATATGCGTATCATTAATTGCCGAAAATTCGCAAGCGCAAATATATTGGAGCATATGAAGCTATTCTAATGTTCTGCCGTGTCAACCATTTTCTCCAGTCTCAGGAAACTTATACCAGCTTGAAAAATTTAGCATAATAAGTAACCCACGCCGGTATTTTGCGCGCATTACGCGAATAATACATTGCCGATTTTTGCAATCAAGAATATAATCTCGAATTTACTACGAATATTCTACAAAATATTCGCGAAATATCGCAAATTCGAATATTGCCCCTGCCACTCATCACTAGTCCCATCATCTAATATTTCATTTGTCATATAATGCCAGGAACAAATACATTTTTCTCCAGTAGCAATTCATAACTAGTTGCTCCCTAGTGAGATTGTCTTAAAGAAATACTAAAATAATGAAGCTTCTTGTGTGACTTCATCTACATTTAGAAAGGAGTTGGTGGTTCCTGAAGGCATTTTACAGAACTAAGATACAGTGCAGAAAGGAAATGCTTCACACCATTCCTGTTTGTCCTCCTGAAAATGTATAAATAAAATTAAAAAAACTAAATGTGATTAGTGATGAGTGAAGTATTTAAAAAAGAAATTGGCTGCCTCGCCGAATAAAAAAAAAAAAATTCATTTTGTGATGAATCACTTTGTCACAAAGTGCATTTCTTTGTAAGTAGTGGGTGCGACTGTGCCGCTCCCCATCATTGTAGCCCTCAGATGCCGCGTTCATAGCTGATCGTAGATATCTGACATTGATATTACAATTGATATTTAAATTATAAATAAAATCCTACTTACCTCATCATGTGATTGCGAAGAGCAGGCATCTCGATTAAAGATCTCGCACAAAATCTAGCGTGCCCCGTGATGACGTCACCATGCATGGGATTTTGTGCGGGATCTTTAATCAACATGGCAGCAGACGGCTCTGTGCACTGAAATGGATGAGGTAAGATTTTTTTATTTTTTTTTACTGCCATTCAGGGTAAATCGATAAGTTACCACCAAGCACAAGGAAATTTAGCTTTGCGGCGAATTGTATTTTTCCTTGAAATTCGGATCCAATTCTACTTCGCAGACTTTGATTTGCTCAACACTAGATGAAGAGTGAATTGACTCAGAAAAAAAAACCTCAAAAAATTTGAGTCAAATCTGACTCCAAATTTTTGGCATTTCTGGCAAACTCCTCAAAATGGCATTTGCCATTTTTTCATATCAGAAGACAGAAAAGATGAAGGAGGAGGATCACATGACCCCAGGTATTTTGTGCAAACGCACCAGAAGGCATTTGTTACCAAAACACAAAAAAAAATAAAAAATATTTTTTTCCAACCTTAAATGTTTTCCAACATTAAACATTCTTTTACTACCAACGGCCATATAGTTAGTTGTCATTTTATAGATTACTAATGCTACCTTGGCATGAAAAAGATTGAAATGAGTTGCATACAGACCTAGGAAAACCCAGAATGTCAACCACAATTTTTCTGGCCAATCGGAGCACTTTCAATTCTGGTCAAATTTATTTGGGCCTGAATCTAATCATCTGACCGGATCTAAATCGAATTTCAAGAAAAGATTCTAGGAATCTTCCTAGAAGTGATGGAAGTGATGGACACAGTAAAAACTCCTTTGAAAACCACCCAGGAGAAAACCCAACAAACTGCAGAACTTTTTATCACATGTGACTACATTATATAGAAGAGATGATGCATAAATGAGATACAGGGGAAAACAGTAAGGGAGCACTCCCTGCTTCACAAAAGTAACATCAATGTTTGGTTTACAGATTTGGGATAATGTTTACGGTAGTTGATAAATTAATTAAGTGGAACACTATGGACTAATATGTGACTACTTGGTTGTAGCAGCTGTAACCCCAATTTGTAGAACTGGTGTCCTCGTATGTGACCAAGGAACTGCGGTTCTCTTTATCGTTTACTTTATATCCCTAAACAATTCTTACAGTTACGCCACAGAACATGGACGATATCATAATAAGCGGATAATAAACACAGTGATGTCACACTACAGGGATAATAAACACAGTGATGTCACACTACAGGGATAATAAACACAGTGATGTCACAGTACAGGGATAATAATCACAGTGATGTCACACTACAGGGATAATAAACACAGTGATGTCACACTACAGGGATAATAAACACAGTGATGTCACAGCACAGGGATAATATACACAGTGATGTCACACTACAGGGATAATAAACACAGTGATGTCACACTACAGGGATAATAATCACAGTGATGTCACACTACAGGGATAATAAACACAGTGATGTCACAGCACAGGGATAATAATCACAGTGATGTCACAACTCAGGTAAATAAATACAGTGCTGTCACAGTACCAGGATAAAAATCACAGTGATGTCACAAAAGAGTAAAAAATAAATAAAGTGATGTCACAGTACCAGGATAAAAATCACAGTGATGTCACAGTCCAGGTATAATAAATGCTAAGAATGGTAATAATCACTAGGATGTCACAGTAAACAGTGATATCATTGCATACAGAATAGGAATGTCACAGATATGTGATAATGAATGGCCAAAGTGAAGTAACAGTCAATACAGTGATGTCACAGTGTAAGGATGGTGAACACAATGTCACAGTACAGTAAACGAAGTAATTACTATACAGAGACAATCACATTCACCATTTAATAAAAAAAATTATAAAAATAATTTGACAGTGCAATCTCAATAAAAAAATAACACAGTACAATCCCACTTCTAAAGCAATTGTGGTTCCTCCAGGCTGCTAATATACAGTCGCCATGGGGCTTATTAATACATCCTATTAATACTAATTGACATTTCTAAATCGTATTACTTAGAGAATCCACTTTTGATGAAACCTTGCTGAATTAGGAAATAAGAGCTGCCTGACGAGCAGATCATTTCAGCTTCATGACATATGGAAGAAGCCGCTCCACACGTTTCCATTCTCCAATCCAGGTAAACACCAGTGCAGATCCTAGCCCAGCCCAGAGCAAAATATAATGGGTATAAATCTACAGACAAGGTGGATTCCTTAAAGGGGTTGTCTCACTTCAGCAGTGGCATTTATCATGTAGAGAAAGTTAATACAAGGCACTTACTAATGTATTGTGATTGTCCATGTTGCCTCTTTTGCTGGCTGGATTCACTTTTCCATTACATTATACACTGCTTGTTTCCATGGTTACGACCACCCTGCAATCCAGCAGTTATGGTCGTACTTGTACACTATAGGAAAAAAGCGCCAGCCTATGTGCACTCCCACAGTCCCGGCCACCAGAGAGTCCGGAGCTTTTTCCTATAGTGTGTAAGCACGACCACCACTGCTGGATTGCTGTGTGGTCATAACCATGGAAACGAGCAGTGTATAATGTGATTGAAAAATGAATCCAGCCAGGAAAGGAAACAATATGGACAATCACAATACATTAGTAAGTGCCTTGTATTAACTTCCAATACATGATAAATGTCACTTGCTGAAGTGAGACAACCCCCTTAACCTTCACTACTGCCATATAAACTGTACTGGACAATATGGTGGGCACTGTGTGATGGGGGTTGGTATATTTATGCAAAAACTCATAGTTTGAGTCAGAGTCAGTATAAAATTATTTCCAACAGTTGGAAAAATTTACTTTTACATTACAATTGACATTACAATTTAAGTTTACATTTACAGTTATGTACAATTTACACAAGCACATTGAGACCATACATTTATTACCAGTGCTGGTTAGTTATTTGGTTCAGAAATGTATAAACTGCATTGGTCATGAAGGGTTAAAAATGGAAATGACTAGAGGAGCGACAAGCCTCAGTTACTGCTGCTTTAAATTGTCCCAGGGGCAAACTTAGCCCTAACCCTGCCATAAGTGAAGCTTTGGAGATATATCACCGCGTGTCCTTCTACTTTCAAGATAATGAATATCTTTCTATATCAACCTTGGCTAAATACTTTTCTTTATGTTGCCTCGTCTGCTTTCAAACTCATTCGCTTAAATAGTCCGTAGATTTTCCTTTAATCAGGAGCGAGTTGACAGCAGCATGGTCTCCATGAAAAGTTTCTGCTGCTTTAACACATGGAGCAAATTCTTTGTAAATAGGTCACATGGGGAAAATTACCGTTACATATAACAGCCGCCCTTCGGAGATACAAAAGCCTGCTTGGATAGGGAAGTAATTACTGTACATTTCAGCTAATTAAACAAATCACTGTGTGCGCTACATGAAAAGATGGACCTGAAAATCAATCACATCATTCTTTATACATGAGATTTTCTGGTAAGTGTTATTAAAAGATCAAATATATAAGCATGAGTTTTATACATGAGTTATTAGCAATGTGTATTTGAAGATTTGACAATTCACAGTCATATCATTGACACTGGCCGCCAAAAGCTTTGAATTAGCAAGAAAAAGTCCACAAAATGACCGACCATCGATACTAGAGATGAGCAAATTATTTGAAAATTCAATTCGTCTGCTTCGCCAAATTTCACCCAAAAATTTGCTTTGTGACAAAGTGCATTTCTTTGTAAGTAGTTTGCAATGACAGGGAGAAGCGACTGCGCCGCCCCTCGTCATTGTACCCGTCAGATGCCACGTTCATACATGATCGCGGCAGCTGATAGCAATAATCTGGTGTTAAATAAAAATAAAATAATTATACTTACCTGCTCGATTCACTTGCGACGGGCAGGCCGTCGCCATCTTGCTTGATGATCTTGAGCAAAATCTCATGCGGCCCGAGATGAGGTCATCACACCGGCCAGCGTGGTGACGTCCTACGTCACTGCGCACAGGATTTTGGCCAAGATCTTCAAGCAAGATGGTGGTGGCCGACCCGTCGTGAGCAAATGGAGCAGGTAAGTATGATTTTTTTTGTTTGTTTTTTGCACTATTTCAGATTAAATAATTTTGCTACCATGAAGCACGAGAAAATTCGGCTTTGCGGCGAAACAAATTTATCAATACACTAAAAACTATTTTATCTATAGTGTTGTAAGAAGGTACAAGGAATCATCGTGGATAATAGGTACGTGTCACCGAAGTTCCTGGCCTTGGTGGAGTAAGAGCCAGTTTTTATGTGTCAGCAGAAGTTGCTGTTTGACACCTTGGTACTTAGCATGGCTGTAATAGCTGATCCGGGACGGCTCTTGCTGGGAGTAGTCAAAGTGCTGGGTGGGTGACTACTCCCCACGTTCCAGGCCGGGTTTAGCCAGGCATAAAAAACATCCAGCACTGCCAGGTGGAGAGGATTACCTCCGTCTGACAGTGGAGCTCAGGAGGTCTGTGTGCTGGGATCTGGTGCCTGTGCTGGGCTGGAGAGCGGAGATCCGTGTGTTAGGGGAACAGGCCGTCTAAAGCCTGTATTTGAACTTTTTGAGGCAGAACTGCCACCAAGGTGAATTTTGGTTTATAAACTTGCCATTGGGTGTGAAGTAACACCAACGCTGCAAAAGTGACATTTTGTTTTTGGCATCATGTGTGAATAAACACTGAAGTTTGAATGACGAACTTGTATTTTGCCTCTGTACTGCGCCCGCTTATCCTAACTACCAGAGCGAATCCCCACAGTGTATATACTGTATTGTGGGCAGAGATGCTCAAATCAGTTCTAAAATTCAGGAATACAAATGATTCCAAATAATTCAAATTTTTTGTGAGTCGTTTTTGGGAGATTCGAGGGAGCTCCACGCTCTCTGGACCCTGGTGATTTGGATAGTATTTTTTATTATCATATAAAGCAATAGCTATTTTACGCACCTATATAGCGCTGACATATTCCACAGCACTTTACAGATATTAGCATCAAGCTGTCCCCAATGGGGGTTACAATCTAAGCTCCCTATCAGTGTGTCTTTGAAGTATGGAGGATACCGGAGAACCCAGAAGAAACCTACGCAAACACAAGGAGAACATACAAACTCCATGCAGATGTTGTCCTTGGTCACATTCAAACCTAGGACCCCAGCACTGCAGGGCACCAGTGCTAACCACTGAGCCACCGTGCTGCGCATATAATATAATAATATACTGTATAGCAAAACAGCACATTGCTGGAGCTTTTAACTCTCTTTGTGACTACACATATATTGACGATTCACTAATGTGATAGAACGTCTGTTTGGTAATTGCTTCCAGAATTATCTACTGACAGAGCAGTGTGCAATCTGATCATATATTGTGCAACATTAGTAAAATATGATTCTGTGAAATGTACAATAGGTAATTGTTTCCAGAAAGAGTTCTCATGCTCCATGTCCTCAGGTCATTGTCTACACAGCTTCACCATATCACGGCCTTCATAAGGCCATTTTTATATGGTCGCAATATGGGCACAATAACTAGACATTGGTTTGAGGTTTGGTTCCATCTGGTTTACTTTGAGTTGGTAGGAAAACCAACCAACTCAAAGTGAACCGTACCAATCCACCTACCACTCAAAAACTGATTTCAGAAGTGGGAATAACCTCCTTCTTATCTATACTATAAATCGGTGGTTGCCTGAAATGTACAAGCTGCCTTTCATAAAATACAGAAAGTGGAGTCATTGCACGTGAAAATATCCCAAAGGGCCACAATCGTAGGACCAGTAAATTGGCTAAAACCTCGTTCTAACCTAATTCAACTGACATGCAATGATTTATGATGTCAAGCTTCCCTTCAAAACATAGTAGTCTTCTAGATCTTCAGTGCAAGCGCTACCAGCTGACGGCCTAGCAGAGGGATAATTGCTCAATGTAGAGAAAAATGTCAATATAATTGCATAGTGATTGCCTGTGATGGTTATGTCATTGTGTAGAGTGCTGATAATGACCCGCTTTTAATAGGGCCATTAGCAAATATTGAATTCATTTTGGGACCACACAATATGCAATATATTTCTACTTAATATTTTTTTAGTATAGTTGCCCAGGATCTTACGTCACATTGTCCTTGTACTAGGACCACACCACACACTATTTATGCAGCAAAATTGTGTTTTTCTATATTTTCCTGTTATGCAAAAGAATACTTACTACTAGGCTGCTTCTGATGATGTCATCAGAGCTTACCTGGTCTCTCACTTATTGCTTCTAGCCTGTTACATACTCTAGATAAACAAAAGTACTGAGACACACATCTTAATCGTTGAATTAAGGTGTTTTTGTTTAGTGCCATTGCCACAGGTGTATAAAATCCACTTTTTAGCCATGCAGTCTGCCTTTACACACATTTTTGAATTTAACTGTGTTACTGGAATAGGAGGCCAGTGTTGCTACAAGTCAGTTCGTGAAACTTCTTCTCTCCTAGATATACCGTTATCAACTGTGAGTGGTATTGTTGCAAATTGGAAGCATTTAGGATCCACAGCAACTCAGCCATGAAGTGGAGACCATGTACAGTTACAGAGCAGGTTCACCAAATGCTGAGGCACATAGTACAGAAAAGTCGCCAACACTCTGCTGAGTGACAAATCTGGCAGTCTGATGGAGGAGTATGGATTTGGCAAATGCCAGGATATAAATATGAAAAAGTGAGCGAGCGCTCAAGCGTTTGGTCTCAGATTGAAGTATGCAGAAAATTTATTTAACAGTACATATACCCATAAAATTTCTAAGACAATAAAACTCTAAAACACAAAAAAAAATGGCATATAGCAGTATATAGTGTCATACATAAAAAGTTTTGTTGTTCAAATAATTCTATTAGCACAACTTGTATTTGCCACCATTTCAAGTCTGCTTTGGAACTGCATGAAGACTTCCTCTATAGCTACATCCACGGATAGAAGGTGAAATGTCACTTCAGATACACACTTTGCACTTGTTATAAAATCGCAATATGCTCATATATTCTCTGGTGAATTCCAACCACTTTGCCAATATATAAGTAAAATCTTTATCGGTATTTGGCTTACCGTATAGTCCAATGTCTTCCGGTCGCTTGGTGTAGAGCTCGGAGTATTTCCCGGCATCTCTCGTTGCTCTCCTCAAGCTAAGCAAGTTCAGATCTCGCGGGAGTAGCTCAAAAGATCGCGGGAGCTCGTACGCTCTATACCGCGAATATCTTTGAGTTTTAGAATCGGAAGAAGGTAAATTCGTTCTTTTTCCTTTTACTTCAAGATTCTTTCTGTATGGCCATACAGTATTCTGGAGGACTTTTGTTGCGGGTACGTCCACTTATTACACCAGACGCGTTTCCGGATGATTCACTCTCCCTTCCTCAGTGGTCTGCATACTTCAATCTGAGACCAAACGCTTAAGTGCTCGCTCACTTTTTCATATTTATTACCTACCAACAGAGGGTTGGGTGTTCCCCTCTATCTGAGCTTGTAGCACCATACCATAGCTAATTACGAGCTATTGTAATTAAATGCCAGGATAACATTACCTACCGGACTGTATTGTGCCAATTGCAAAGTTTGGTGGAGAAGGGATAATGCTATGTGGTTTTTTTTTAAGGCCTGGGCTAGGACTCTTAAGTCCAGTGAAGGGAAATCTTAATTCTTCAGCGTTCCAAGACACTCTGTACAGTTGCATGCTTCTAACTTTGTGGGAAGAGTTTGGGGAAAGCCCTTTTCTGTTCCAGCAGGACTGCAGAAGGCAAGGTTGATGAACGCATGGTTCATTCAGTTTATTGCAAGAACTTTACTGGCCCTCAGAGATTACCTCAACCCTATAGACCTTTGGGATGAACCAGAATGGAATTTGCAAGCCTGGCCTTCTGGTCCAACATCAGTGCCTGACCTCACACAAGATCCTATGGATGGACGGGCAAAAATTCCAACAGACGCACTCATTTGAATAAAAAGCCCTACCAGAAGAGTGGAAGCTGTTTTAGCTGCAAAGGTTTTGACTCCTGGCCTGAACTCTGCTTTCAATTGCTATTTCTGAATATTTGTACTTGATTGGTCCTTCTGTCATTGCTGCCACTGTCAACCAATGACAACTCTAAGGATCACAGCCTGGAGATCCCACTGGATCTGTAGCCTCAAGGTTCCACTTTCAAGGAGCTTCAATGATGTATGAGGGTCTGATGAAGGATGACATCCTAAACAATCATATACAATGCCACTCAACTCAGTAAGAACAAATACAGGACACTGATAATTTAGTTAATTCCATGCTTGTTAACTTTTAATAAACATACTTTGGGAGACTAGACTGTAATATCGCTCTTTACACACCAAGTACAAGACTCCCATAATGACATTCTAAGTGCCACCCTTAAAGCGATTTTCAGGATTCCCTTCTATTTTAAATAACTACCCTGCCAGACTTACAGTATGAAGGAAAACATACTTAACTGCTCCATGCTGCTCAGTTCCGGTGTCCTAGGTCCACCACTGTCTTCTCTGCATTTCAGTCCCCTCGTATAACCTTCAAGAATGGACATGGCTACATGTGCCGCTACGGCCAGCAGTGGCATATCCTCCATATGGCACGTCACCTCAGTCATTGGCTGCAGCGGTGCATGTGCTTCAGTGCATTCCAGAAGTTTATATGCAGGGACCAAAGCCCAGTGAGGACAGAGGTGGACCCAAGGACCGTAACCAAGCGGTAGGGAGCGGGTAAGTATAATTCCCTTCACAAGGAAGGGAAACCCCTGGGCAACCCCTTTAATAGTATCAGAGTGACTCCATAAGCTGTGCCACTCAGGTCACAGAACAGAGATGTTTGTGGGAGTGTTTCCATAAATTAGAAAATTCTGCCTAAAGACCCCACAAGGCTGAGCTCACATGCATACAGTTTCTATTAAAGAGGTTAATGTGATTAATGTGAAAATCCAAAATCATATAAAAAAAGTTTCTTTCTAACAAACGTATAACCAGCCCTGTACCTTACATGGATCCAGAGATGTGTCCCTATTCATTGCTCCAATTGCTCTTCTAGATTTAGCAGCTATGGGGGGGCGGGGGGGGGGGGGTGCACTTCTTCAGGGGGCGTGTTCTTTCTACTGCAGCTGGTTGCAGTTGAAGAATGGAACTGAGCATGTGCTTCCATCTCAGTGAGCAGGACAGAGAAATTAGAAAAAGAGCAAACAGCAGGTGGCGCTGTACAGATAGATTACAGTGAATAACTCAAAGGCTATACAAAATGTTTAATTACATGCAATAACAAAAGTATTCAAATCCAGGAGCTGGTTTAGAAAAATGTAGAATATTTTTTGTGGGACAACCCCTTTAAAGCGCTTGAAAGAAATATGAATGCAGTTGCAGCAAGCTCCCTCTAGAGGTCACTGTAAACTGCCTATTGCAAGAGACTTACCTGTCCTGTTGGGAGTCTTGGAGTTCTTCCCTATCCTGGGAGAGTAAGCAACTAAAATAAATTCACACGTTACTCGTCAATATATTCTAGAGGTTAATCAAATAGTCCTAAACTTATGATGCTGCATCCTAGAATTTCTGCGGTCTGCTATGACAGTTACACTTGACTCCGGCAATAAAAAAATATTGTTCTGATCCGTATTCCCATTCTATTACTCAGCATACGTAGCACTTTCCAACCAAGCCTAACTTCATATTTGATCATTCCTCCGTACGCGGCAATCCAATTTGTCATTTCCCTTGTGACTCAAGCCACGTAATGAATATGTTCTTGTTTTAGCCAGGCAGTAAAACTCCAATTTCAATAAATCCAGATTAAAAACCCAGAATTTTTATTTTAAATAAATCAGAATTAAGCTTAAATAACCGGCTGCAATTACAGCTTTAGATTCCAAATGTTTTCAGCTAATCACTTTAAGAAACAAACAAGAGCCTGAATGTATATTGCCTGCAGTTGTTATTGGAAACCTATACATAGAGATGGCTAAATTAAGTTGGTCCCAGTGCAATTATGATCACTCAAGCATGCTTTCAATGTATCGTGCCAAATTAGCTAGATTTGAGCAATTTCACTTCCTGCAACAAATCTCCGGGGCACATTTGAGAAAGTACAGACTGTTTACTAACACGATCCTATTTCATGAGTGACTCTCTGCAGAGTCCGCTCTACCAGCCTAAGCACACACACCTGTCAAACAGTCACACCGCCGACCGCTTTTTTCCCCCCTTCCAATGTGGTAGAAGAACTCACTTTTTGGACTCTTTTTTTGTTTTATTTTTACAACCCTTTTAGTGCCACCAAGGATTTTGTTACACCGAAGAAAGTGAATAAGGAGGAAAGATTCAAATTATTTTTTATTAACGCTGTCAGATGAATTGGCGGTTGTTTCGCAATCACTGTCCTAGGAACTCCCTCCCATGCCCACCGCCTACTTGTAGAAATGCAATTTTATAGGCTGAACCAATGAAAGAGTTTGGTCGAGTTTAGTCGATGCACAAAGTATTTTTCGCTATATTTAGTCTAGTCACCTTGTCTATATTTATCATGTAGAGAAAGTTAATATAATGTATTTAGATTGTCCATATTGCTGTCTTTGCTGGCGTGATTCATTTTTCCATTACATAATACACGGCTCGTTGGCTACGACTAAGGGTGTTATATACAGCCGAAACGCGTCACGCATTTTTTATGTGCTTGGCATACCTGGATTTTTTTAAGGGTATTCTTCAATAAAGGATTCCATTATTTTGAAATTTACTTTTTTCTTTAGTTTGCATTTCATGGAGTGCCGCGCTTTTCCGTGCCCTGGACCTCTGCATTGGAGCGGGCTGTGATTATCTTTTTGCTTGTTTCCGTGGTTATGACCACCTTGCAATCCAGCAGTGATGGCCGTGCTTGCACAATATTGGAAAAATCACTAACCCATGTGTGCTACCACGATCCTGGCCACCAGAGAGGACAGAGCTTTTTCCTAGAATGTGCAAGCATGACCACTGCTGCTGAATTGCAAGGTGGTCGTAACCATGGAAACAAGCAGTGTATAATGGGATTAAAAAATTAATCAAGCCAGCAAAGGAAGCAATATGGACAATCCCAATACATTAGTAAGTGCCTTGTATTAACTTTCTGTGCATGATAAATGTCACTTGCTGAAGTGAGACAACCCCTTGAAATATTGGCGCATCACCAAATACTGCATATAGGCTATTAAAGAAATAGTGTTCAGTATTGAAAGTAAATGGGTTTTCCAAGTGCTTTATATTGATAACCTATCTCTCAGGACAGGGTCTCAGTATCAAATTGCTGGGGGTCTGACTTCCAGCACCCCTGACGATCAGCTGTTTGAAGAGGTTGCAGCTCTCCGGTGAGTGCTGTAGGCTCTTCCTAGGCCACTGATGACAAGTTCATCAGTCACATGGCCTAGGTGCAGCACAGTCCCATTCCAGTGTCAGCGCTGTGCTTGGTAAGCTGCTAGGAGGAGCGCAGTTACATTTTCTTCATTTAATGTTGCATGCAACTTCATGGTCTTCCATATGTTCTAACTGTTTCTAAAATTCTTATAGGTTGAAACAATTAAAATTGTAATTATAATTGTAATTGTCAATTAAACTGTCTTTATTGCTACTTATTGTACGCTCTACTAGGGCGATCAGTGCTGCATATTTTAAAGAACTTTATAGTTTACATATCAAATGATTCGGGGGTAAAAGTTAGTGTTGAGTGAACCGAACTCCACGGAGTGGAATTCGATCCAAATTTTTGGGAAAATTTGATTTGCCGCGAAGGCGAATTTCCTCATGCTTCGTGGTAATGAACTGAAATGGAGTAAAAAACAAAAAAAAATCATACTTACCTTTCGCACAATATTCCGGTCGCAGAAAAGTTTGCGCTAGATCTTCAAACAAGATCGAGCCGGATGGCTCTTCACAATAAGATAGATGAGAGTAAGGCCTCTTTCACACTACCGTATGGCTATTTCAGTGTTTTGCAGTCCGTTTTTCATGGATCCGTTGTTCCGTTTTTTGTTTCCGTTGTGGTTCCGTTTTTCCGTTCCGTTTTTCCGTTCCGTTTTTCCGTATGGCATATACAGTATACAGTAATTACATAGAACAAATTGGGCTGGGCATAACATTTTCAATAGATGGTTCCGCAAAAAACAGAACGGATACGGAAGACATACGGATGCATTTCCGTATGCATTCCGTTTTTTTGCCGACCCATTGACTTTAATGGAGCCACGGAACGTGATTTGTGGCCAAATACAGGACATGTTCTATCTTTCCACGGAACGGAGATAAGGAAACACGGAAACGGAATGCATACGGATTACATTCTGTTTTTTTTTTGTGGACCCATTGAAATGAATGGTTCCGTATACGTAACTCAAAAAACGACCCGCAAAACGAAAAAAAAAAAAAAACGGTAGTGTGAAAGAGGCCTAAGTATGGTTTTAAAAAAAATAAAAATCTTTTACACTGGATTATTGCTATCAGATGCCGCAATCATGTATGAACAGGGACATCTGAGGGGTACAATGACGAGGGCGGTGCAATCTCCGCTCCCTGTCATTGCACCTACTACTTGAAGTAATAAATTATGAAACAAATTTCTTTGTAAAAGTCAGCTAAGCAGCCAAATCGAATTTTCCAATACTTTGCTCATCTCTAGTAAAAGTATCAAATATTTTAGTTTGTCCAGAGCTTCATTGAAATTTCGATGCACTCAGACATCCATATTGTTTTATCAATATCACATTCATGGAACAGCTTAGGGTACTTTCACACTAGCGTTTTTCTTTTCCGGCACTGAGTTCCGTCCTAGGGGTTCAATGCCGGAAAAGAACTGATCACTTTTATCCCCATGCATTCTGAATGGAGAGTAATCCGTTTGGGATGCATCAAGATTAGTGTTGAGCGAACTTCTGTTTTAAGTTCGGCGTCTAAAGTTCGGCTTCCGGTTAGCGGAGAATCCAGATATGGATTCCGAATACCGTTGTGGTCCGTGGTAGCGGAATCAATAATGGCCGATTATTGATTCCGCTACCACTGACCACAACGGAATTCGGAATCCATATCGGGATTCTCCGCTAACCGGAAGCCGAACTTTAGACGCCGAACTTAAAACAGAAGTTTGCTCAACACTAATCAAGATGTCTTCCGTTCAGTCATTTTGACTGATCAGGCAAAAGATAAAACCGCAGTATGCTAAAAAATTGGAAGACTTGCCTGAATGCCGGATCCGGCATTTTTTCCTATAGGAATGTATTAGTGCCGGATCCGTCCCATGCGCAGTCAGAAAAAAATGGTGAAAAAAATAAATGCCGGATGCGTTTTGCCGGATGACACTGGCAAGACGGATCCGGCATTTCAATGCATTTTTCTGACCGATCAGGCATTTTTAAGACTGATCAGGATCCTGATCAGTCTTCCAAATGCCATCAGTTGGCATACGTTTTGCCGGATCCGGCAGACAGTTCCGGCGATGGAACTGCTTGCCGGATCACTCTGCCGCAAGTATGAAAGTAGCCTTATACTGTTTGACATCTTTTCTTCTACTGTTTGCTTCTTTTCATTCCATTGACTTTTCGTCTATGATATTGAAACTTGGAAAGGATGAAGGAATGTGCTTTCTATGGTAAATTCCCTCCTTTAATTAGGCAACTCTCTTGATCCACATCAGGAATCATGTTGAGGCATCACGTTCACTTTCAATGATTTTTGCAATTGCTCGGGGGCTACCTGTGTTTCTGGGAGACACCTGCAGGCCACATGCAAGCTGTTTCCTAATTTTGACCTTTGTACATTTTTAATGACCAAAGAGCACAAGCCACTGACCAGACCTCTCCACATGTTTGCCTCTGGCACACTTCTGATGGAACTTGAGGGTCTGCATATACACAATGGTTAGCTGATAACGCTGGCGTTAAACTTTTTAACAGAAAAAAAATTGTAAACACAAGCTCTTTCAGGTTTGTGAAAATGCATTTGGTAAATCTAGCGCTAACTCTGTGTATCATTAAACACAACATTTACAATAGTCAGACACAAAGGGACATTTAACCAGCAGAAGACATTTCAATCATATGTATTCTTATTACTCTAGTGAAAAGTAACCTGGTTGGAAAGTTATTTTTCTGGTATGGTTAGGGTTGTATGTAGGACTAGTGGTGAACTAGGACTGGTTAAGGCTGGTAATGGAAACTACATAAAATAAAAATAATGTAAAAGAAAATTGTATTTAATCCCAATTTTTATATTACTCATAAACTACAGTATGATGACTAGGATATCTACCTATGACAATTAGGACTAGAGATAAGAGAATTGATTCTTTAGAAACAAAATTTGATCTGAATTTGGCAAAAATATTCAGTTTTGTTAGAATCAGAATTTTTTCAGATTTGATTCAGGCAATTTTTTCCAAGAGAAAGGAAAAATCTTCCAGGCATTTAAAGTAGTTTCAATTTTGGTAGAATCGATTTGCACCTGAATCGAATTGACAGGTCGATTACGATGAATTGGACCTGAAACGAATTTTAAGAAATTCACTCATCTCTAATTAGAACCATTGTCAGTTTTTATGGTACTTACGTGGAATCTCATGTTCAGATATCTTAAACTCTGAAAAATATTAGTAATGTTTTAGAAATATGCTTTATACTAATAAAAAAATAAAGAATAATAATTATAGATGAGCAAATTTTTAAAAAAGTTCGATTTGTTTTGAATTTTTGAAAATTTCAGTCACGAGCTGCGATAGGGAGGGAGAGCTCACGAAGCCGCGTTCATACATGATCGCGGCATCTGATTGTAAGAACAGTGTGAAATTAACATACATTTTTTTTTTAATCAAACTTACCGCGTCAATTTGCTCGCGACGGGCCAGCCACCTCCATCTTGCTTGGAAATTTGGAGTGAAATCTTGCGCAGCGTGAGATTACGTCATCACAGCCGGCTGGCGTGGGGACATCATACGTCACCACTCACGGGATTTTGGCCAAGATATTCAATCAAATGGAGCAAGGAAGTATTTTTTACACTATTTCAGGTTAAATCGATTCGCTAACATGAAGCACGAGGAAATTCGTCTTCGAGGCGAATCGAATTTATCCCGAAATTCGGATTGAATTCCACTTCGTGGGATTCGATTCGCTCATCTCTAATAATAATAGCCAAAAATGTTGACTATATCATCATTTACTGTATACCCACTAAACCTCTAATAACCTTCATGTATCTAAATGCCCTAAGGCAGGCATGCTCAACCTGCGGCCCTCCAGCTGTTGCAAAACTACAACTCCCAGCATGCCCGAATAGCTTACAGCTATCAGCCTACAGCAGGACATGGTGGGAGTTGTAATTTTACAACAGCTGGAGGGCCGCAGGTTGAGCATGCCTGCCCTAAGGATATCTAGGCAAAGACAGTCATCATGGGTCCCTCGCAATAAAGGTCATAGATCTATTGCTTATAGTTTGGATACATAATTTCTTTGGCCAGCATCTATATCATTTATCTATTTTCCTTTTTTACATACATATGTACTATATATGTACTATAGATATGTATATATACTTTTTAAATTCAGACATACATTTACACCTTGCCAAATTCTAGTCCTCCAAGTCAATGAGGTGTGACAGTCCAGACATGTCCAATTTCTTGTAATTCCTACGGCTTGGCTCCATATTTTTTAGGTTTGCAAATAAGCAACACTTTGTTTAGTAGAAGGAAAGGCCAAACACCTAATAAATAGTAAACACTGCATCAAATGGAAAGCCGTCTCCAGGCTGCATCCATAAAACTGTGCAAAAATGACGTCAGACACAACCCTGACTAAATCCACCAGAGATCCATACATGAGATAAGGAGAACT
The DNA here is from genome assembly GCF_014858855.1 of Bufo gargarizans. Lineage (NCBI taxonomy): Eukaryota > Metazoa > Chordata > Amphibia > Anura > Bufonidae > Bufo > Bufo gargarizans. The sequence goes on along the minus strand of NC_058086.1, from coordinate 68,774,708 downwards.
GTCAGGCACTTAGAAGAGCATCTAAACAATATAGTAAATTTAAGAAAAGCCAAAGAGAACCAGTAACTGCACTTTGCAAAGTCTTATGTACAAGCTTAATCCATATAATCCCATTAAGCTTGCAAAAAGATTGAAAAATATTAACATAATACATTTTACACATCAATTTTATTTTTTTATTTATGATGGACAGTACAATATATAAATGCAAGCATACTTACATCACTGTAGATGCATTTTTATGTTGAGCAAGGTGAAAGCAACTTGGTATGGTATAGCTTGCTATATCTATTTTTGAAGCATGTTTTGAAACCAGGGGTTAGTTTTGCCGATGGTCCTTTTTGAACTTATGATCCAATTGGCACAATACAACCACTGAGCCACCATTCTGTCCCTATCCTTTTAACAGCCGACCGGCAAGTACTTTTTCCAACAGACACAGTGAACCTTGATAGATTTCCAATAACTTTATTGGAGTCTATGGTAGGTGCTGTAGGTTAGGCTAGGTTCACATCACTGTTTTATTCTCCTTTCTTCTGATCAGTCAGAAGAACAGAAAACAACCAAAGAAAATGGAGCCTGTATTTTAAGCATCCTTATGCTCATTTATGCATATTTTGCATCCGTTTTAGCCATTTCTGTCTGAGATCCATTATTTTAGATAGAAACAAAATCCACATTGTTTTTTTTCCTTATAAAATAATCGATCCAGAACAGAAATGGCTAAAACGAATGCAAAATGAGCATAACTGAGCATATCCGATGCTTAAAATACAGGATCCTTTTTTGTTTTTGTTTTGTCAGATCAGAAGAACAGAAAACAGAATGATGATGTGAACCTGGCCTTATTCATCGAGCAAAAAAAATACCAGAAAGTCCATCATGCACCTGTTAGGCTGTGAACACAAATAAGAACAAACATGAAATAAAAAAATTAAATTTAAATAAATGCATTGATGGTGTTGTGAATTTAAAAGTCTAAAAAATTAATTTCAATTATTAATTAATTTAATTATTAAATTTTTAGACAATATCCAGCACTGACTATAAAATGAATAAATACATGATCACGTATATTAACAGAACAATATAATAAAGCTAGAACTATGGGACAGATTCACATTTCTACTGAATTTCTAAAAATGCAATACATTTTATTCCATTATGTTTTATGAAGAGACTTTAAGAGCTAACTGTCCAAAATTATGAAAGCTATAGCCCCAGAGCCCGTCACAGTGCATTGTATCTGTCATTCACAGCCACATTATTGTCACATGTTTAGTACCAGGCAGCAGCAGAAAAGCTGATTTTACCTGTAAACACTCATTTCAGAAACCTTTTCAGATATCTCACCTATTACTTATCCACTACCTCTGCAGTAACCTGTGGACAATTCTGGAAAAGAATGTCATTAGAGTTAGGTGTTACACAGTGAGAGGTTTTGTCTGGGAAAACAGGTATTTTCCTCCCAGCATGTGCTTCCGGGCTGATTTACAGCCAGGTGAGGGCAAATACCAGACCAGATTTTAGTGCCGGTCCTGGATTTGGCAGCACCGGGCTGTCCTTAAATAGGCAGCTGGGCTCAGAAGCCAGGTCTCTGTCTTGGGATCTGGGAGCCTTGTGTCTGGATGAAGGCTTGCTACCTGTTTGGCGTGAAAACAGGTTGGTGCTGCTATGGTCAAGGACTCTTTGAGGCAGAATTGTCACATGGTGTGAATTACCCCCAACACCGCAAGGTGACTTTTTGTTTGATTATGACTGCTTGCTCTGTCACTTGCCTAAAGTGTGAATAAAACACTGAACTGTTTGATCCAAAGAACTTGTTGTTGCCTCTATACTGCGTCCCCTAATCCTGTCTACCAGAGCGAGTCCCCACATAGGGTAGAACCAGATCAATTCAGTTCAATCTGTCGCTTACACTATTAATGGGTTAAACGTATACCTGGTCCTTTATGAAAAAAACAAAGAAAAAAAACATATTTCATCTTCGTTCATGTCCGTTACAGTATCTCGCCCCTAAGGTCATTTCGTACAATTGATGCCTGTTTTTTGTCCAAATAACCAAGGGAAAAAAATATTGATCGGTCTATAATATTTAGTTTTATTGAAGTTTTGAAGTTTCCATTAATTTACCAGGGATCTATTAACTAACTTCTCAGAAACCCAATACATAAACGTCTATGTTTTAAAGCTGTAAAAGAGGAGATTTTGAAAAGAAATATGCTCATTCGACACATCTCAGACTGCCGACAGACTTTCACCCTACCTCAAAAATTGGGCATAAACAATAGAAGCACCAAACCCAAATCCATATTACTAATTTTAATCCATTTTTTGTGGTATGGTGCTGAGCTCAGACAAAGCAAATATATTGCAGTACTTAAAGAGTCAAACTGGCTGTAGCTTAGGGGCCCTTTACACGGGCCCAATGATTAGGGCAAATTATCTGGAAGGAACATTCCTAAGAAGACTCCTTCTTGATAATGGGCCTGTGTATAGGTGTCGCTTATCACTCGATGAAAGCAACATTGATGTGGACACCTAAATCTGGCCAGCTGATTGTACTGTGCAAAATGGAATCTGCTGTCCAGAAATAATGATTCTCTATGGGGGTGCGTGATCACAGCAGCACTTCCTCGTCCCAATAGAAAGGAGATGGTTGCTGCGTGTAAATGCAGCTCTCACTTACTGTGAGCTGACAATTATCGGGAACAAATTATTCGTTTCTGATAATTGCCTGATGAGTCTATCTGTGCAAATGAACAGGTTCTACAGCCACCACCAAATCAGGAGGGGATAGAGATTCTGTAGGAAACTTCACATGGCTGCTCCTCAGTTGTGCCGCTGTATAGAATCTCTTAGTAGCCTACTCTTCATCCTAGAAGCCAATTGGAAACTGATCCCTGCCCTATTAAACTAGTATTGTGGGCCTTAACTATTATTAACTTAACTTGTATACGGTTGTCCAATCAGTTATGCATTAGAGGGTCAGCAATGCGGGATGATACCTTAATATTTATAATTCTATGTAGAATATGCATCGTTGATTTTAGAAAACAAAACATATATATATATTATATTTATACACACTACTCAGTGCTTTCTATAATTTGCTAATACTGCAACTGCATAAAATCACCAACCAGGCTCATTTGACAGCAACAAGAAGACCAACACGTGAGTTCCATTCCTTGCAATGTAGTGAGATAATCTAGTGAGCTGTTCAAACTCCTTGCTAAAAGCTATGTACACAGACTAAGCAAACATTTTTGTGAGGTAATCCTTATTACAAATTTTGCTAAATATGTAAATACTTTAGCCTGGAAAGCTCACTAAGAGCTGCAATCTATTCTGGTGCATTAAACACAATATTGTATGTCAGCCACACTCTCATTTTCTAATGGTGGCTGATCCTTTTATGTTTTTGGGGCAAAAATCCTGTTGGCACTGTGTCAACCAACAGGTTTGACTTTGGACTCAACCTAGGAGTATTAGCTTGGCAATCCCCTTGTATTCACCCTTTAACCCGTATACAGGGATCTAGACTTCGCTGCAGGGGTCCAACAGACCATCCACCAGAGTGGTCTTTGTGTGATTGACAGCTGAACTACCATTGTCAGGGAAACTGGTGCAAGGCACCAGGCAGAATCATAGTCAGGGAAAGGCCAAGGTCAGGGCTGGTGGAGTATGTGCAAAATGGTAACAGTCCTAGGTCAGGCTAGGAAACATAGTATCAACACAGGAAATAAGCACAGGTAAGGCTGCAGGCGATCAATATGGGTAAACAGGCACAGGTCAGTACATGGGTAACAATAGAAGAGGACATCTTTACAGAAATTAGCAAAAGGCCTTATTGCTTAAGCACCCAACCACTAGGAACGGTGACTGAATCACCCCAGGGTTGCCAGCCATTGGCTTGTGAAGATTGGGATATGTGTGTGCTGTTCTTTTAAGAGCCAGAGGAAGCATGTGTGTGCACCCTACAGGTGCAGGAAGACAGGTAAGCTGGCAGGTGGGACGCGACCTGAACGAGGAGACCTGAGCGTGAGCCCGGCAGCTAGGCCAAGCTGGAGGAGGAGGATCTAGCCCACCGAGTAGGTTGAACAGAACAGCAGTGGTAAGCAGCCACCGCTGCTATAACAGGTATTCAATTCAGTGAAATATGCTTCTTGGTCTACAAGATAATACAAAATCTAACTAGCAAGAGACTTGGTGAGGTACAAACTCTGATGGATTGCCTAGTAGCACTTCATTTACTAGTTTCCCATTGAGTTATGGTCACAAGATACAATTTTCTCAGCTTACAATGGTCATCCTGGAACTAATTAATATGGTAACTTGAGGGACCACTGTAGTGGTAAAAGATCTGATGGACTTTCTCATCGGTATGATACTTGCTGCTGTCAGTGTGAAGACTCCTCTGCATTGGGCAGGGCGCATTAACTTTGATGGTGACAGCTCTCCTGATATCTGGGTGCTAGGTATAAATGCTTTTGTGTAAATTTAAATGCTAATTGTGCATCTGATGATGACCATACAGTACCAATATCAATAAATATCTGTAAAGAATAAATCAAGGCAACTGGGCTTACTGTAGATTTCTTGAACCTTCACAGACAATATCAATGAAGATCACCTACAATAATTTTAGTTGACCTTTTCCTGAATTTGCTCTGGTCAATTATAAACACAAGCTCTCAAAACTAGGGAATTGTCATGATAACTAACCAGTGTAAACCAGCATCAAGCCCCATGTACTTACCAATCTACAATTTGTTGCCACTGTATAATGGGTAGTAATTACACACATTATTAACCATATGCATTCGATACCATATGGAGCCTAAAATTATCAATAGAGCAAAAAAGTAGAACTTTGATCTTTATGTCATAAACAAATGTCATGTTCATGTCAAAGTGAACGTCTCATGTTTTTTGACGTGTAATTAGCTTTTCAGATACATTTTCTGTTCCACTTTTTCCAGCATGAACCCATATAGCACACTGACTAGGTATATTCAAAGCAATATAAACTCTGTTCTAACTCTGACCCTGACTGGCCTTTCTCAGTCAGACCATAACCTGATTTGAGATCAGACTGGAAGTTTAATTCGATGTGATTGAAATTTCAGGAAAAAATTAGAAACCCTGCACTTTCCGTGCCTAAACCAGTCACAGTCCAATTCTGGTACCAGCATTCCCTTTCCTGATTGCATGTCATTCATGAAACTTAGAAGGCAAAATATAGTTGCTTACTGCAAAGGCAGTTGGGGAATATCAGATGTGGGCAACCAACAAAAGCCATCTTATCAAATGCAATATATTGTATTAATTCCAACATAATAACTGAGGCCAGAACTAATCCCATGGTTTTCTATGGGTTTATTGCTGGCATCCTGATATCTCCTGAGACAGGTATGCAGTGTTTTTCTGTCTGGCCATGGAAGCTAGACTGATGCATCAGCTCAATGTATACAGCTCAAGTTGGAAACAATTGGCTGGACACAACTCAACTTTGGAACTTTCCACCATCCACATGCACTGCAATTATAGCAAACAGAACGATAACTGCCAAAAAGGTCATATATGCCCTTTCTTTTTGATGATGGGAATAGTCAGGAAGCTCATGGAGAATCAGCCCATCTGTATCAGGATGATGGGAATGGTAACTGCACATGAATCAGAACAACAATGAATGTGATAACAGTCCATACACATGGATCGTTCTATCCAACGGAAAACTCTTTTACGGTGAATTTCCAATTTTAAGACAACAGTACTAAAAGTTTTCATCAGAAAATCTCATAAGGCCTAGTTCTCTCATATATTATTATTGTACATTATCACTGCTTACCGTAGTGACTATAGAGTTAAGGCTGGATCTATACTTTCAGGGTTTTTGAAGCAGTTTATTTTAGCCAAAGCCAGCAATGAATTCAATAGGATATGCCATCATGGGGCCTGCATGTATCTCCAGAACTCACCTCCTGAAGTGAAGAAGAGTACACCACGTAAGAGCAGCCACCCTCCATTCGACCCTACAGTCCCCAAAAAAGTGGAGAGCTGGCTCGGCTATTCTGACAGTCAGATAGAGGTGAATTTAGAGGTGATTGTGATTATACGGTGAGCTGTCTATTCACAACTATAGGATTTCTAAAAAATAGCTGAGCGAGCACTCGGCTCTCCTTAACTTTTGGGGTGCCAGAGGTGGGACCCGCACCTATCTGACTTTGATGGCATATCTTAGTGATATGCCATTAAAGTCTGAGATGGACCAACCACTTTAAAGACAGAGATTAATTGAAAACCTCTAAAGATGCCTTGCAAACTAGATTAGTTTACAGTCTACCATTTATAGAATCCTGTAGACTCTCTTTGAGCTGCAGACTAGGGATGACTGTATCTGTTCTAATGAATCAATTATTCTCATCAGCCCCTCACAGGTGAAGAAGCTCCTCCTGCCTTTTGATTGACAAAACTGAACATGTCACCAAACCGTGACAATCTCAAGCATGCACTGCTGCTCTGATTAGCGGCCCAAGCACAGAGGCTCTGCTTCCGCCATTGGAGCGGCAACTGTGCGTGTGCCACTACATGTCTGGGTAGCGGCACATGAACAGCTGCTGCTCCAGGAAAGGAAGCAGAACTTCTGAGCTTGCACCACTACTCAGAGCAGCAGTGCAGGCTAGAGATTGTTAGGGATGGGTGAGATGTACAACTCTGTCAATCAAGAGGTGGGTGGTGCTTCATCTGCGGGGACAGCCCCTCACAGGTGAAAATCCCTTGCTGATGAGACTAACCGATTCGCTCATCTCTACTTCCGACCACATGATGTGGTAAATCAGCCTGTGTCTACTGATGGGTCTGAAGAGCAACTGCGGAGGTACTAATTTAAAAGGGTTTTCCGAGATTTTTCTTACTGATGACCTATCTACTGGATAATGCTTGACAAAGGCACTCCAGCCAAAATGTTGTATCTGGAATAAATTACAAACTTTGGACGTGCTATCTCCATTTATAAATGTTTTGCTTTGTGGAGTACCCAATCTACAGGGATATGGGGAAGCTTACCACATCCGTGGAGACACGCACCTGCCAACCATGTTCTAGGAGTGCTGTTCACTTGACTTCATTTCTTTCTTTTGGATAAGTCATCAGTTTCTGGTCGTTGGGGATCCATCACCCTTGACACCCGCCGATCAGCAGTTTGAGAAGGCACCAATGCTCCTATGAGCATTGATGCCTTCACGCAGCTCACCAAGCACAGCGCCAGGGGAAATTGGCCATAGACCTTACAGGGAAATCTCCCGGTGGGCCTATGCCCAGGGGGCTGCCTAAGCCCCCCTCATGGCCACTAGCCAGTGGCAGTTTTTGGGGATGTATTATGTGCTGATGGCAGTATTTTGTGATGGACTGTGGTATTTGGCTCTGTTGGGGTGGTATAGTGTGCCGCAATATGGTATTGCTGGCCCTTCATTCCATCAATTTGGACAGTACAAAACGGGGCCAGTATTTTTTTCAGGGCCACTTTAAGGTCCCAGTCCGCCCCTACACAGCGCCGTACATTGTATAGCAGCTGTGCTTGGTATCACACTCAGCCTCATTAACTCGAATGGGGCTGAGCTGCTCCTAGGCTACGTGACACATGAACATGTTGTCACTGGCCTAGAAAAAGCAGAAAGGCTGCAATGCTACTGCAAGTGCCGCTACCTTCTCAAACAGCTGATCGGTGGGCATCCCGGACGTCGGACCCTCACCGACTAGATACTGATAACCTATCCAGAGAATAGGTCATCAGTAAAAAAAATCTCGAAACACCTCTTTAAGGTCTTCCAGTGGCTAAATGGAATGATTGCCATAATTCTGAAATTACTATTCAATAAATTGCCTAATAGGTTCTTCGTGGAGACCCAATGTATGAAGATTCACATTACCCTACAATTGTTTGAGCTTACCAGAATTATTCCCTTATAAAGTGAAGGTTATAACTCATAGACATAGTGTGCCTTTAAGTCCATGCAGTGTTACTCATCACATATTTCTGAAGAACAACTTGCTTTTAAACAAATTACTCCCTGGAAAATGACCTCATAGCTTTATGAACTGCTCTGCATTCTAGTTAAGTGAAGTTATGACAAGTTCCATATTTTGAAATTGCTCTCTGCTTAACTAAATGGATTGAGACAAAATGCTAAATGAAACTAAGTGGGGATTACTGCGTTAGCAAGCAGAAAGCACAATTTGTCAGGCGAAAAAACAATGCCTATTGCATAAATATGATACTCACAGGGACTGACTGATGGCTTTAGATGGGAGCTGTCAAAGCCAATCTCCATGCATTTCATGGCTGAGTGCTTTTGATAGTTGGCATCAAAAACACCAGTTACCCAATAAAGATAACATCTTAAATCAATCATGCTCCGATCTCCACATGACAATTCCTACACACGTGACTTGATACAGGGACTGAATGTGGTCTTTGGTCTGAACTTTTTTGTCCTGTGATGATAGTATTTAAATGGACAGTTTAAAGCATAGCTCTGTCATTACTCGTATGAAGGTAATTTGTGTTACTCTTCAGATCATTCGTACTAAAATATTTCAGATGAGTCACTGTACACCAGGTTATTGGTAAAGATAAATGATACCATATCGGTTTTCTCACTATAGACACGATTGGGAAACATCAGGGACACAATCACTTGGCAATGAAAGTCTTATGGATGTCAAAACGTCAAAAGTTGTACACGTATCGTACACGGCTCTGTTGTTAGCAGTTATAAGATACCCAAGTTAATCAAGTTCAGCATTTTCTCATCTACAAATATGGAAATATGTATCCAAAGTCTATTTAACCCCTTCCCAACATGTGTTGGAACAGAGTGTGGCGCCATAGCAACTGGGTGCCTGCTGTATCATATAGCAGACACCTGCGGCTAATGTCCGCGACCAGTGGTAATGCCGATCGTGGACATTTAAACCTCTCAGATGCCATGGTCAAACCCGACCATGGCATCTGAAAATCTCGAAACACCTCTTTAAAGTCTTCCAGTGGCTAAATGGAATGATTGCCATAATTTTGAAATTACTATTCAATAAATTGCCTAATAGGTTCTTCGTGGAGACCCAATGTATGAAGATTCACATTACCCTGGATCACATCATACCTCACAGACCGGATGTTTAGCCTCTCCCACTCCCGCACCACCTTCTCGTCTCATTCCCTCTCTGTTGGTGTCCCGCAAGGCTCTGTCTTAGGACCCCTGCTCTTCTCTATCTACACTTATGGCCTAGGACACCTCAGAGTACCATGGCTTTCAGTATCACTCCTACGCTGACGACACACAAATCTACCTCTCTGGTCCAGACATCACCACCTTACTATAAAGAATCCCACAATGTCAATCTTCTATATCATCCTTCTTCGCCTCTCGCTTTCTAAAACTTAACATGGATAAGACAGAATTCATAATCTTTCCCCCATCTTGTTCAACCCCCCAACAGACCTATCTATTATGATCAATGGCTGCACACACTCCCCAGTCAACAAAGCCCGCTGCCTTGGAGTGACCTTGGATTCTGCCCTTTCCTTCCGACCGCACATCCAAGCCCTTTCCACCACCTGCCGCCTCCAACTCAAAAACATCTCCCGCATCCGCGCTTTCCTTAACTTTGAATCTGCGGAAAATGCTTGTACATGCTCTCATTATCTTCCGTCTTAGACTACTGCAACATTCTCCTTTGTGGCCTTCCATCTAGCACTCTCGCACCCCTCCAATCTATCCTCAACTCTGCTGCCCGACTAATCCACCTCTCACCCTATTACTCCTCTGCCTCTCCCCTCTGCCAATTCCTTCACTGGCTCCCCATTGCCCAACGAATTCACTTCAAAGTACTAACAAATACATACAAGGCCGTCCATAAACTGTCCTCTCCCTACATCTCTGAGCTACTTTCCCGATACACCCCCACACGCACTCTCCGATCCTCACAAGATCTCCTTCTCTCCTCTCCTCTTATTGCCTCTTCCCACAATCGACTCTAAGATTTCTCCCGTGCATCCCCCATACTCTGGAACTCGCTACCCCAACATATCAGACTCTCACCTACAGTGGAATCCTTCAAAAGAAACCTGAAAACCCACCTCTTCAGACAAGCCTACAACCAGTGACCCTGCTGCCTCTATACCGCTATGACCAACTTAACCCGCACCTACTGTGTCCTTCTCCCATACCATGTAGATTGTAAGCCCTCACGGGCAGGGCCCTCTCTCCTTCTGCACCAGTTTGTAACTCATCTTGTTTATGATTAGTGCAATTGTCTGTATTATCTATGTGCACCCCTTATCATATGTACAGCGCTATGGAATGAATGGCGCTTTAATAATAAATAATAATATTCATATTAGGGTGGGTTCACATCACATTTGATGCCTCCGTTTGACATACACATTAGGAAAAAAAGGATACAAAAATGCAGCACACCCGTTCTGGTATCCTGCAGAGTCCGGAAATTTTTATTTTTTTCACAATGGAACTATACGTTTTTTGTATACGTTAAACGGAATGGGAAAAACCCAATGTAATCCCCGCCTTAGAATCAATATATTGTATTTTTCTCTCCATAAGATGCTCTCCCCCCCCCCCCCCCAAAGTGGGGGGAAAACGTCACTTCGTCTTATGGGACAAATACTAATGAGCGCTTCCATTAGTACTGGAGGACCGGGTAGCAGTGAAGGCTCTGTACTCACCTCTTCCTGGTCCTCGGCTGTCGCCTGTGCTGTGGCTGCGCACAGTGTGAGGGCGTTCTGTGACCTCACACTGTGCGCATCAGGTCACAGCACAGCTGATGGAAGGGAGAAGATGAGCACTGGAGGTGAGGAGCGGCGGTGTCTGGCACAAGAGAGGTAAATTGATTTTTATTTTGTGATCTGAGGCTGGGGGGTGATGAAACATGGCTGGGGACCGCTTAAATATAGCTGGGGGGCTGCTGAAATATGGCTGGGGGCTGCTGAGATATGGCTGGAGGACTGCTGAAATTAGGCTGGGGGCTGATGAAATATGGCTAGAGGCTGATATGAAGCATGGGGGGCTAATATGAGGTATGGGGTCTCATCTTTATATTGGGCTCTGATATGAGACCTCATATGATTGGGGGTCATTCACATTGGGGTCTGATCTGACGTCTGATTGAAGGTTGTATTGTGGTCTGATTGAGGGTCCTATTGAGGGTCTGATTGGGGCTGTGAGCTCAGATCTGATTAACATTGCTGCTCTGATCTAAGGTCTAATAAAAAAATTTAAAAATCTTATTGTCCTCCTCTAAAACCTAGGTGCGTCTTATGGGCCATGGCGTCTTATAGGGTGAAAAATAAGGTATATTTAATATACAATATATATATATATATATATATATATATATATATATATATATATATATAATATATAACATATTAGAATCAGTTTCTAAATGAGTTTCACTGTACATATACAGGACACAATGTTATTTATGCCACAATTAAACCCCTTCAGCTTGCAGCGATTTTCCGTTTTTCCTTTTTTATTTTTTACTCCCCACCTTCTCAGAGCCATAAATGTATTTATTTTTTTCCATTCACATAGCCATATGAAAGCTTATTTAGTATGGGACAAGATATACTTTCTACAATTTAAGCTGGAAAAGAAAAATCCAAATATGGTGGAATTAGAATAAAAAATGCAATTCTGACAGTTTTACAGGTTTTGTTTTTACAGCATTTCCTATCCAATAAAACGTACCTGTTACTTCCACTTTCTGGGTCAGTACAATTAAAAAGATATCACATTCATATAGTTTTTCTTGCGTTTTAATATTGAATAAAAAAATTTTAAACTTTTTTGTAACTTTTTTTAAGTCACCCTTTAACAAGCGATCATTATGTCTAGTGTGTTTTTATTTTGGTGGAGTATTTTCCAAGGGCATCATTCTAGACCCCAATGCAAAATCTGAAAGTCCTCACCTATCATGGGCCACTTAATATGCTGGTGTCTTCTTGTATGACAAGGGTTCCCTAAGGCCTCCTGCACACGAACGTATTCGTTCCGTGCATTGTGGACCGCAATTTGTGGTCCCCAATGCACGGGCAACCTCCGTGCGGCCGCCTGGGACGGATCCAGACCCATTTAACTTGAATGGGTCGGCATCCGTCCGTTCCGCAAAAAGATAGAGCAAGTTCTATCTTTTTGCGGAACAGAAGTACGGAACAAAACCCCACAGAAGCACTCTGTAGTGTTCCGTTCCGTGCTTCCGTTACTCGCCGTTCTGCATCTCTGGATTTGCGTACCAATTCAAGTCAATGGGTCCGCATCCATGATAATGCACACAGAACGTTGCATATGCGGTCCTCAATACAGCAGCAGGACACCTAAGTTTGTGCAGGAGGCCTAAGGCTTGTGCAACTGCTACCTTTGCACCTCTGTTTTTTTGTGGACCCATTCAAATGAATGGTTCTGTATACGGTTTGCAAAGAAAACGGATCGGACACGGAAAGAAAATACGGTCGTGTGTAAGAGGCCTAAGAATGTGCCATGTAAGGATGTAGTAGAGTTAACACTCATAAATGTAATTTGGAAAATTGAGGTCAAGTGAAATAATTAAGCCACAACATCCATATAATATATATTTCTTTCATGGCTTGGATGAAATGATGAAGTGTGGAGAGCAATCTATGCATGTCTGGATTGGAAAATATCTAAAAAGTGTTGGCCAGTGACTTCCCTTTCTGAGTATCACTGTGGGCATCTGCTTAAAGCTACATGCACACGACCGTTGTGTGTTTTGCGGTCTGCAAATCGCGGATCCGCAAAACATGAATGGCGTCCGTGTGCGTTCCACAATTTGCGGAACGGCACAGACAGCCTTTAATATAACTGCCTATTCTGGTCCACAAAGCGCGGACAAGAATAGGACATGTTATATTTTTTTTGCGGAGCACGGATTGGAGCAACGGATGCGGACAGCACACGGAGTGCTGTCCACATCTTTTGCGGCCCCATTGAAGTGAATGGGTCTGCATCCAAGCCGCAAAAACTGCGGCTCGGACGCGGACCAAAACAACGGCCGTGTGCATGAGGCCTAAATCTGCAGTATTATCAAGGGAAGGCTGTTAGTTCTTTCTGTCAAAATAAGCCTGTGTTATATGTGGATTTTGTTGCAGATTTGCTGCAAATTTCACCGTTTGCAATACAAAGACCGTTGTGAAAATCTGCATCATTACCACAATTCTACGGGGCTGCCTAGTCATGCCCTTAAAATAAAAGCTGCCACTTCAAAGCAGCCTATGACGACATGGTTCCTCAGGACTATAAAACGGATTGCCTATCCTTAGGACTAGAGATGAGCGAACCAGACAACATTCGTTTGAAGTTCCCCAAATTTGTGAAGAATTTAGGAGAAAGAGAGAGAAAAAAACACACATACCGTATGTGTATTAGGTTTCCTCTCGCGCTCTCACACTGAAAAAAATTTGGGGTTTGACTAAGGCCCCATGCACACTGCCGTGTTTCACAGCCGTGTGCGGGCCGTGGAACCGCGGCCTGGATCCCTCCTGAGAGCAGGAGCGCACGGCGTCACTGGTTGCTATGACGCCGTGCGCTCCCTGCTGCCGGCACAGTACAGTAATACACTGGTATAGATCATCCCAGTGTATTACTGTATTGCGGCGGCAGCAGGGAGCGCACGGCGTCATAGCAACCAGTGACCCCGTGCGCTCCTGCTCTCAGGAGGGATCCAGGCCGCGGTTCCACGGCCCGCACACGGCTGTGAAACACGGCAGTGTGCATGGGGCCTAAATCTGAACTTTTTGAGAACTTCAGACTCAACCAGTTCACTCATCCTTACTTAGGACCTCAAGCAACTGCTATGATTAGCGCAGTAAAGGGGCCATCACGTTCCTTAGAGCGCCGCATCCAGTTCATTGTTTACATACAGTGAGGAACAGAAGTATTTGAACACCCTGCGAGGGGTCTGAAATTCACATTGTAGGTGCATTCCCACTCTGAGAGACAGAATAAAAAAATAAAAAAATCTGGAAATCACATTGTATGATTTTTAAAGAATGCATTTGTCTTGCACTGCTGAACATAAGTAAAGTCAGAAGGCTGGAAAGGGCTACGGGGCAATTGCCAAGCAGCTTGGTGAAAATAAATCAACTGTTGGAGCAATTGTTAGAAAATGGAAGAGGCTAAAGACGACTGTCAGTCTCCCTCGGCCTGGGGCTCCATGCAACATCTCACCTCGTGGGGTATCACTGATGATAAGAAAGGTGAGGAATCAGCCCAGAACTACAAGGGAGGAGCTGGTCAATGACATGAAGAGAGCTGTGACCACAGTTTCAAAGGTCACTGTCAGTAGAACACTACGCCGTCATGGCTACAAAATCATGCATTGCACGGAAGGTTCCCCTGCTCAAGTCATCACATGTCCAGGCCCATCTGAAGTTTGCCAATGACTATCTGGATGATCCAGAGGAGGCATGAGAGAAAGTCATGTGGTCAGATGAGACCAAAGTAGAACTTTTTGGTCTAAACTTAACTCGTCGTGTTTGGAGGAAAAAGAAGGATGAGTTGCATCCCAAGAACACCATCTCTACTGTGAAGCATGGGAGTGGTAACATCATGCTTTGGGGGTGCTTTTCTGCAAAGGGGACAGGACGACTGCACTGTATTAAGGAGATGATGAATGGGGCCATTTATTGTGAGATTTTGAGCAACAACCTACTTCCCTCAGTCAGAGCTTTGAAGATGGTTCGTGGCTGGGTCTTCCAACATGACAACGACCCAAAGCACACAGCCAGGATGACCAATGAGTGGCTCCGTAAGAAGCATATCAAGGTTCTGGAGTGGCCTAGCCAGTAGCCAGTCTCCAGACCTAAATCCAATAGAACATCTTTGGAGGGAGCTGAAACTCCGTGTTGCTCAGCAACAGCCCTAAAACCTGACAGATGTAGAGGAGATCTGTGTGGAGGAGTGGGCCAAAGTCCCTGTTGCAGTGTGTGCAAACCTGGTCAAGAACTACAGGAAATGTTTGACCTCTGTAATTGCAAACAAAGGCTTCTGTACCAAATATTAACACAGATTTTCTCAGGTGTTCAAATACTTATGTCCAGCAGTGCAAGACAAATACATTCTTTAAAAATCATACAATGTGATTTCCTGAATTTCTTTTTTTAATTCTATCTCTCAGAGTGGGAATGCACCTACAATGTGAATTTCAGACCCCTCCGTGATTTCTAAGTGGGAGAACTTGCAAAATCGCAGGGTGTTCAAATACTTCTGTTCCTCACTGTAGGTACAGCTCGCTCATACTAATGGCGGTACGGTAATGCAGCTCACCAGATTCACACTATTAGTATATACTGTATATACGTGTCTAGAGCGTCTTTAAACAGGGGTTGTGGAAGTCCAGGGACTAGAGAAAAGGGTCTAGTTTTCTGCCATTCCTGTTGTCATACCAGATACAACCCATGGGCAAGGGTGGCGCTGTTTCTGAAATAAAGCAGTCCCTTTTTTCTAACCTCTCCAACTGCCTCAAGTATTCACTCTTACTTCATTAACGAGTCTGACTTCTACTTTTTTTTTATTACCCTAATTAAAGACCTATGAAACATGTGATACCAAGAACGGATTTAGAAGCAATCTCTTCTTCAAACTTCTATTAAAATACCATTTAAACTGTATAATTAGCCGATGGCTGTTTTAATGGCTAGCAGCATTAAATAATGCAGAGCTTTGAAATAATGATCCTTTAGATTCCTTCTAAATAACACTTTACGGTCAGAAACAACACCGTGTTTGTGCTCCCGAGATTTTTCTGTAGAAAAAAAAAGCCATCATTGAAAGGCAGCTTTATGCCGCCAAGACTTAGCACTTGTTTTCATTGAAATTGCTGCAAATTAAAAATCACTTAGAGAAAGTGGTTTAATTTGTTTGTAAATTGTCAGGGAAAGTCGTGTTACAGGACGGACTTATGAGCTAGACTTCAGTCTGTTATTTTCTGCTGAGTTTGTTTTTATTTTGGTGGAGTATTTTCCAAGTGCATCAATCCTAGACCCAAATGCAAAATCTGAAAGTCCTCACCTATCATGGGCCACTTAAAATGCTGGTGTCTTCCTGTATGACAAGGGGGGGGGGGGGGCTTTGGGTTCCCTAAGGCCTCCTGCACACGAACGTATTCGTTCCGTGCATTGTGGACCGCAACTTGAATGGGTTGGCATCCGTCCGTTCCGCAAAAAGATAGAGCAAGTTCTATCTTTTTGCGGAACAGAAGTACGGAACAAAACCCCACAGAAGCACTCCGTAGTGTTCCGTTCCATGCTTCCGTTACTCGCCGTTCTGCATCTCCGGATTTGCGTACCAATTCAAGTCAATGGGTCCGCATCCATGATAATGCACACGGAACGGTGCATATGCGGTCCGCAATACAGCAGCGGGACACCTACGTTCGTGTGCAGGAGGCCTAAGGCTTGTGCAACTGCTACCTTTGCACCTCTGTTTTTTTTGTGGACCCATTCAAATGAGTGGTTCCGTATACGGTTTGCAAAGAAAACGGATCGGACACGGAAAGAAAATACGGTCGTGTGTAAGAGGCCTAAGAATGTGCCATGTAAGGATGTAGTAGAGTTAACACTCATAAATGTAATTTGGAAAATTGAGGTCAAGTGAAATAATTAAGCCACAACATCCATATAATATATATTTCTTTCATGGCTTGGATGAAATGATGAAGTGTGGAGAGCAATCTATGCATGTCTGGATTGGAAAATATCGTATTCGTTCCGTGCATTGTGGACCGCAACTTGAATGGGTTGGCATCCGTCCGTTCCGCAAAAAGATAGAGCAAGTTCTATCTTTTTGCGGAACAGAAGTACGGAACAAAACCCCACAGAAGCACTCCGTAGTGTTCTATTCTGTGCTTCCGTTACGCACCGTTCTGAATCTCCGGATTTGCGTACCCATTCAAGTCAATGGGTTCCGCATCCATGATGCGGAATGCACACGGAACGGTGCCTGTGTATTGCGGATCCGCATATGCGGTCCGCAATAAGGCAGCGGGACACCTACGTTCGTGTGCAGGAGGCCTAAGGCTTGTGTAACTGCTACCTATGCACCTCCTATTGCAGGGGTCAGCAACCTCCGGCACTCCAGGTGTTGTGAAACTACATCTCCCATCATGTACACTTGCTTGGCTGTTCTCTAAACTCCCACAGAAGTAAAAGTAGCATGCTGGGAGTTGTAGTTTCACAACAGCTGGAGTGCCAAATGTTGCTGATCCCTGTCCTATAGCAACACCCATTAGTCTCTGTGTATCTACATTTATTACCACCAGTGTTAGGGCATTCAGAAGTTTATCCACTCTAAGGGCTCATTCAGATTCTGAATGAGTCCGCATCCTTGCCACAATTTTGCGTAACGGGTGGGGACCCATTAATTTCTATTATAGTCGCAGCCATGTGCGGTGTGAAAATTGCAGAAAGCACATGGGCCAGTATTCATGTTTTGCGGATCCGCAAAACACTACGGTCGTGTGAATGCGCCCTAAAGTGAAATTAAGACACACATATGTTATATATATATATGTATAAAAAATATTCTACATTTTTCAAACCAGCACCTGTAATTGCATTTAATTAAACATTTTGTATAACCACTGAGTTACTCACTGAAATCTATCTGTATAATGCCACCTGCTCTTTTTCTAATTTCTCTGTCCACCTCACTGATATTAAACATAGGGGTAATAAACCATTTTTTCTCCTATTTGTCTGGATGAACAAAGCTACATCCAGGTTTTGCCAATTAAAAGTGATGCCCATATATCAGACTTATTTTAGGGAAATAGTCTTGAAAAAGGACACCATTGCCCAAACCTGTAAAATTTAAGTTTTTCTTCCCTCAGGGAAAGTCTTTGGTAAAGTTACTTTCTGGCAGTATTCCACTCTCAGGAATGGTGTTTTCCTGGATAAGGATTCTGTTTTGGCCTATTTTTTAGTAGCTCACAGAAACTGGTCTTGTCTCTAGCTTTGCTGGCTATGACTCTCTACTGTACGGCAGGGCCAGCCTTTCTCCTAAAGACTGCCAGTTTAACTACTTCCTATCCATGTATAACCTTTTGGGATACGAAGTGCACACATCTTAGTAAACATTTCAACAAAACCTTTAAAGAAGGAAACTCAGCGTTAATCCTTTAGCAGTGAACCATTGGTAGCCACTATATATAAAAATTGTTTTGTTGAATTTGTCCATAGCCTTTTAAGGATTTTTCAGTTAAAATTATTTTCCCTTTTTAATGCTGTAATTTGTTGGTTTTCAGCGCTGCAATTTTAAACCCTCAGTTACGACTGTCACTCACCAAAGTTCTGCTTGGTTATTTTTGGAAATGTAAAACCAAGCTAAAGAGAAAAGCCAAATTATAATAGGAATGTCACGTTGCATTTATCGTCAGCAATGTAATTTTCTGGTCACATATAAATATAAGTAAACTTAGAATTTTCACCCTTTTAGCTATGGTCCAAAGGGTCAATGCTTGGGAGTACATACAACAATATTACACAGTATGTAGCAAGGGAATGAGTATTGTGTGGTTATTTTAAACAGATTTACATGTACACATAGAATGAATTGGGGTCATTTATCAAACTGGTGGAAAGTAGAACTGGCTTAGTTGCCCATATCAACCAATCAGATTACACCTTTCATTTTCCACAGGAGCTGTAAAAAAAAAAAAAAAAAGTGGAATCTGATTGGTTGCTATGGTCAACTAATGCGGACTGCATTAGTTGACCATAGCAACCAATCAGATTCCACTTTTTTTTCCACTTTTTTCCACTTTTTTTAAACCAGTTTGATAAATGACCCCATACGTTTCTAGGATTTGAAAACTTAAAAAGCTCGGCTCAAATTTGAAAAATAATGACCTTTGTAAAGTTTGTATGTAATATAGCCACCTTACCAATTCCTCTCTAGTCCTACCAACCTTGTAGACTTGAAAAAGTTCACACTACCAAGGTGGTATTTTATACACGTACCGACCTTTCCCATGAGGAGCGTAAATGTACAGGAATCTGGTGAGCTGAATTTTTCCCTGTCCAATAGCAACCTTGTACATCTTGTCTGCCCCTCCTTTCCCTCAATACACCTCCATAGCAATGCCTTGTCAGGTGATCGTTGCACCTAATCCCCGGAGGCTGCAGGGACATGATTATGAACAGAACCTTCCCAGTGTCCACTAAAGTCAACTAATGTATTGTTGATATCAATGTCATATCATCAGAAATAAGGTTTGTAGAAGACCATTAGTGGGGGGATTGGACCAAAAAGTTAAGTACTGTAAGTAAAGCAAAACCTCTTTGAGATGACCACCCAAAATTGTATTGAAAGTGGTCTTCAAGATGGGTGGTCATCTCAAAGAAGATGACCATATGTATAATACAGGTATATGATGGAACTGAATATCTGTCATAGGAAATCTGCTCTTAGATAAGGAGGTGGTGTTCTCAAAGAGGTGTTGAGAGGTTTCATTGTACATTGCAAAATTTGAGGTGATTTAGTTTAGTTTTCTCCATAAAGGAAGTGTGCCACCGAAAATGTTATCTCCCAGTTAAAACCAGATAGTGACACATCTCAATTTTTTTCTAATCTGTTTTTATTTTCTGATGATAGTTTTTTTTTATTTTATTTCCTGAACATTATTATGGTGTGGCCATCTTGCCTGAGCTGTTCTTAACAACATTTACACAGCATTAAATATATTGCTTTATGGCAGCCCCATAGGCCAAAGACACAGGAAGGGACCCTATTGACTTCTATAGGAGCGTCTTCTAGGCAGGCTCTGTGACCTGTGCAGAGGACATTGTACAAGGACAGAATAGATAAGCTTTGACAATCATCTATTGTGAATGGTGGACCCTGTCTTATCTGTACACATAGGTGATATCATTACATGCAGAATTAGAATGACAGATAAGCAGTTAACTGCAGAAAACTGCAGTAAAGTGATCTGTACAAATCAAAAAGTGGCGCCAATTATTAGACATAGTGGCCCGGATTATTTTATGTAGTTTAAATATAAAAAGTGACATGGAAAATTTATAAAAAATGATTTATTTATGTTAAACATGTAAAAACATAAAAAACGTGATTTAAACAGTAGATCATTTTCTGATGACACATTCTCTTTAAGCCACCTCTCTCGAAGCTTGACCCTGAAGGTTAAAGAATTCTATGGAAATTTCATTCCACAATAAGGGCTTCTTTACTGATGCAAAAAAATAAAAATTCCCTCTGTTTATTACAGCCTCCCATGTACAATCCATATACTGAGCCCCGGGGTCATTAGCTTAAGAATCTACACTCTGTAAAAGGAAATATCTATTCTTCAGACATAATGACCAACTGGTTACTTGGTTCAAAGTGTTTAGTTATGCAAACTTCAACAAGAAGTGATTAATATTCCCTAGTTTTACAGTTCTGTCAGCGGTGAGTTTTTCTAGTCTCTACTAATGGCTTTCACTAATGATAACTATCTAAGCAAAACTTGAATATGCTTCGTATTTTGCTTGCCCCAAGTGTGAATGTCTAAACGTATGCACCATTTAACCTTGACAAATGCACTGTGGTGTTCTCTTGATTAAAATCACAAAGGTATGTAGACGTCAGTAAGAAATTCATCTAGGAAACCCTTCACAGACCATTAAGAACTTCTTTTAAGATGTTGAAACCCTTCAATCGAGAAAATATCACCGGCAGTCCTCTGAGCACAATGTTCTAATATTACTCAAGCAAACCAGCAGCAGATGTCAGCGAGCTCATCTTGATCATTTTATCTAATGCGCATTTACCTCATTGACACATTTACAACTCTGTTATGATAGTAAGTCGTTGAAAATGTTAAGTAAAACTCACCTCATTTTTTTTTTTATTGTACTTGTGTATATGTTACAGTATATTAAATTGCCAAAAAGTTTGACATGTGCAGTATATCTGTGGATTAATATGGACGATCATGAAGTACTGTTAAGGCCTCCTTCACATGCACTATTTTAAACACTGATAAAAACACCACGAATTTCAAGCTTTATGCATGACATTTTTTGCACTCTTTTTGATGTTCTTTTTGACTTTGCATTATATTTAACATGTTTTTCTTCTGGCATTTTTTAAGACCTATAGAGAAGCTCTTTAGAAAATGGCAGAAAATTTCCATGCTGTCTGTGTAAGTCATATCACTATCAGAACAATGAGGGTTCAACACTCAGCACCCCCACCAATCAACTGTTTTTGGCAGCTATTGGCACCGGAAACCAACAGTGGATGGAGACAGAAGGCTCCATTCACTATATAGCTACACACTACATCTTAAAGAGGACCTTTCACCGATTATGACACTGTAAACTAAGAATACAGACATGTAGAGCGGCGCCCGGGGATCTCATTGCACTTACTATTATCCCCGGGCGCCGCTCCGTTCTCCTGCTATGCCCTCCGGTATCTCCAGCCACTAAGTTATAGTAGGCGGAGATTTCAGTCACTAAGTTATGGTAGGCGGAGTCTGCCCTTGTTCTGCTCTAGCGCTGGCCAATCGCAGCGCAGAGCTCACAGCCTGGGAGGTTATTTTCTCCCAGGCTGTGAGCTCTGCAATGCGATTGGCCAGCGCAACAGAAGAACAAGGGCAGACTCCGCCTACCATAACTTTGTGAGCGGAGATACCGGAGGGCATAGCGGGAGAACGGAGCGGCGCCCGGGGATAATAGTAAGTGCAGTGAGATCCCCGGGCGCCGCTCTCCCTGTCTGTATACTTAGTTCACAGTGTCATAATCGGTGAAAGGTCCTCTTTAACTCCTGTTCAAGTGAGTGGAAACCCCCTTTAAAGAAATTTGTCACCAGCGACCTCCGTATCCAACTGTTCACATAGACACATGGCTATGGTTTACTTGATTAAAACACTGTTTTTGTTTTGTTGATCCGAGGCTCCGTTCTTCAGGCAGTTTGTGTGCCTTAACAGAAATCTACGACAGTTCAGAGCTGACATAGATTTCTGGCTTCATCTGCACCAGAAAACTGGCATAAATGTCGGGGTGGCAGGTCACACCCCTTTCCCACCCTTGTCACTTCCCCTTTACGGAAAGTGGCGAGGGCGGCATAAAAACCTAGAACTGCGACCGTTTTGCAAAGAGTCACAGTTAAATAGTCGCAAACACACAGTTTGTACCAGGAGGTACAAAGAGAAGGAAGCAAGCACGATCAAAACCAGGAGAAACAGGCACAGTTAATGCAGTTAGGCTACCTTCACGGTAGCGTTTTTACTGGATCCGGCAGGGTTCAGCAAAAACGCTTCCGTTACTGATAATACAACCGTCTGCATCCGTTATGAACAGACCTGGTTGTATTATCTTTAACATAGCCAAGACGGATCCATCATGAACTTCATTGAAAGTCAATGGAGGACAGATCCGTTTTCTATTGTGGCTCCGCACCTCAGGACGGAAAGCAAACCACAGCATGCTGCAGTTTGCTCTCTGGTATGAGAACGGAGCGGAATCCATTTTGGAGCATTCTGTTCTGTTCAGTTACGTTTTGGCCCCATTAACAATGAATGGGGACAAAACGGAAGCATTTTTGTCCGGTATTGAAAACCTATGACGGATCTAAATACACGGGGTAAATTCAAAGACGTGCTAAGGTAAGTTACCAGGAGAGTAAATATAAGCAGGAACAGCAGCCACAGGGTTAATCCAGAAACAAGTCAGAAGTCAGTTCCCCAGGAGAAACAATAGGATATTGCACAGTATGGAGCCCTGATACACACAGGAAAGTCTATCAGGAATCAGCAGTCGTAGATCCCCGGCTAGGTCTGGGATTGGACACAGGGTCAGAAGCCTGATTGGCCAGCTGGGACTTAGCTGGTCAGGATAGCAACCCTCCCAGCACAGCAATGCATAGTGGTTTGGCTGGATAAATTCCTGACCTGTTACTAGTAAATGTATTCACCCCACAGAGTAAATTTACAAATGACATCATTATTTGGGATGTCAGGAGAACAGAAATTTGCTGCATTGCCATAAAGAGACAGCTGCAGAGTAACAACATCAGTATCATACAGTTACAGTATATAATGCAAAATACATTTATGTGAGTCCTTTTTATATCTCCATAAAAAGGGGTTGTTTCATCAAGCCACCACAATCCCGGGAGATGATTGGCCCAGGTACAGTTTTAGAAACTCCCAAAAAGCAGGCAATATTGCCAGGGAACAGTGCTGTTGGCCATTCATTAGCATATAGTAGTGTTTTATAGAGTCAATCCAGGGATATGGCCAACCATGTAGTACCGCAATGAGTTTGGGTTACTGGAGGAATGGACAATCTTTATTAATGACTCTGCATTGCCTAATAGCGGGGGATGCCACGTGTTAGACCCCTTTCAATGACTTCTGTATGTCTTAATATGACATTCAAGCATGCAGTACCGGATTTACATAATGTGACACTGGCTTATTATTCATTGTTCCAAATATAAAAAAAAAAATATATATATATATATATATATATATATATAAACATATGTTACATCCAAAATTACTTGTTATTGGTCAGAAAAGTGACATCAGATTAAAGGGGTATCCCATGACAAAAGTAAACAATGAAAATCTGAAATATAGTACATGAAAATCTAGCTAGACCCAGCCCTGTACCTCACATGGATCCAGAGCTCATCCCATTCATTGGTCCAATTGTTCTGCTAGATTATCTTCAGGTTGGCAGCTCAGTGGGGAGGGGGGTCATTTCTAAGGGGCATGTCTATTCTGCTGTAGCTCTTCCCCTATCACAGCTCTTCCCCTATCACTTGCAACTGTCACAGATAGTGCTTGTGGCAGTTGAAGGATGGAACTGAGCATGGGTGACCACTTCAGTGAGAAATAAGGAAAAGAAGAAACAGCAGGTGGCGCTATACAAATAGGTTTTATTAAATAACTCAGTGACTATACTAAATGATGAATTACTTGCAATTACAAAAAGCACTTAGTTCCAGCTGCTTAGACCACCCCTCTAACCTCTTAAGGACACATGACTTACCGGTACGGCATGTTGTCCCGGTACTTAAGGACCTGCGGTTTGCGGCTTTTACATGCGGGGGACAGCGGTGCCATAGCGTCCCCGTGGGGCTGTAGGGGGGACCCGATGGCATGGAAGGCAGCACGATGCCTTCCTGAGGCATCTGCGCTGCCTTCCGGTGACGAGCCTGTGAGATACAACAGCAAGCGATCAAAAAGGTGTTTGCCCACCAAAATAGTACCAATCTAACAATCTAAATGAGCCCCTACCTGAGACAATCGCCCAAAAAATTAAAAAAAAACTATGGCTCAGAATATGGAGACACTAAAACATCATTTTTTGGGGTTTTAAAAAAGCTGTTATTGTGTAAAACTTACATAAATAAAAAAAATATACATATTAGGTATGAGACCATACCTAAGATAATCGCCCAAAAACTGAAAAAAACTATGGCTCTCAGAATATGGAGACACTAAAACATGATTTTTTTTTGTTTCAAAAATGAAATTATTGTGTAAAACTTACATAAATAAATAAAAAGTATACATATTAGGAATCGCCGCGTACATATCGACCGGCTCTATAAAAATATCACATGACCTAACCCCTCAGATGAACACCGTAAAAAATAAAAACTGTGCTAAATAAACAATTTTTTGTCAACTTACATCACAAAAAGTGTAATATGAAGCGATCAAAAAGTCATATGCACCCCAAAAAACTTACATAAATGAAAGAAAGTATACATATTAGGTATCGCCGCGTCCGTAATAACTTTCTCTATAAAAATATCACATGATCTAACCCCTCAGGTGAATACCCAAGATAATTGCCCAAAAACTGAAAAAATTATGGCTATCAGACTATGGAAACCATTGTGTAAAACTTGCATAAATAAAACAAAAGTATACATTCTAGGTATTGCCGCGTCCGTGACAACCTGGTTTATAAAAATACCACATTATCTAACCTGTCAGATAAATGTTGCAAATAACAAAAAATAAAAACAGTGCCGAAACTGCTATTTCTTGTTACCTTGGCTCACAAAAAGTGTAATATAGAGCAACCAAAAATCAAATTTACCCTAAAATAGTACCAACAAAACTGCCACCCTATCCTGTAGTTTCTAAAATGGGATCACTTTTTGGGATTTTATACTCATAGGGTGCATCAGGGGGGCTTGAAATGGGACATGGTGTTAAAAAACCAGTCCAGCAAAATCTGCCTTCCAAAAACCGTATGGCATTCCTTTCCTTCTGCGCCCTGCCATGTGCCCGTACAGCGGTTTACGACCACATATCGGGTGTTTCTGTAAACTACAGAATCAGAACCATAGATATTGAGTTTTGTTTGGCTGTTAAGCCTTGCTTTGCAACTGGAAAAAAATTATTAAAATGGAAAATCTGCCAAAAAAGTGAATTTTTTTAATTGTATCTCTATTTTCTATTAATTCTTGTGGAACACCTAAAGGGTTAACAAATTTTGTAAAAATCAGTTTTGAATACCTTGAGGGGTATAGTTTATAGGATGGGGTCACTTTTTGGAGTTTCTACTCTAGGGGTGCATCAGAGGGGGGCTTCAAATGGGACATGTTGTCAAAAAACCAGTCCAGCAAAATCTGCCTTCCAAAAACTATATGGCATTCCTTTCCTTCTGCGCCCTGCTGTGTTCCTGTACAGCGGTTTACGACCACATATCGGGGTGTTTCTGTAAACTAGAGAATCAGAACCATAGATATTGAGTTTTGTTTGGCTGTTAAGCCTTGCTTTGTAACTGGAAAAAAATTATTAAAATGGAAAATCTGCCCAAAAAGTTAAATTTTGAAATTTTATCTCTATTTTCCATTAATTCTTGTGAAACACCTAAAGGGTTAACAAGGTTTGTAAAATCAGTTTTGAATACCTTGAGGGGTGTAGTTTCTAGAATAGGGTTACTTTTTTGGAGTTTCTACTCTAGGGGTGCATCAGGGGGGCTTTAAATGGGACATGGTGTCAAATAACCAGTCCAGCAAAATCTGCCTTCCAAAAACCGTATGGCATTCCTTTCCTTCTGCGCCCTGCCGTGTGCGCATACAGAGGTTTACGACCACATATGGGGTGTTTCTGTAAACTAAAGAATCAGAGCCATAAATATTGAGTTTTGTTTGGCTGTTAACCCTTGCTTTGTAACTGGAAAAAAAATATTAAAATGGAAAATCTGCCAAAAAAGTTAAATTTTGAAATTGTATCTCTATTTTCCATTAATTCTTGTGGAACACCTAAAGGGCTAACAAAGTTTGTAAAATCAGTTTTAAATACCTTGAGGGGTGTAGTTTCTAGAATGGGGTCATTTTTGGGTGGTTTCTATTATGTAAGCCTCACAAAGTTACTTCGGACCTGAACTGGTCCTTGAAAAGTGGGCTTTTAAAATTTCTGAAAAATTTCAAGATTTGCTTCTAAACTTCTAAGCCTGGATAAGTCAAAGCGTTTTAAAGTTATCACCACATAAAGTGACACTGGTCAGATTTGCAAAAAATGGCCTGGTCCTTAAGGAGTTAAAGAGGTTGTCCGGTCCCAAAATCAAAATCGTTTTTATGTGCTCCTAACACCCCTCACCATGCATACATATGCCCCCAATACCTGTTTTTCATGTCTGAGCTTTCCTTCCCCCTGGAAGACATCACATTATCCTGCAGATCTGTTTAATTTCTCCTCTTCTTGATTTGTTGAATACAAAACTTTATTGATACACAAGCCTGGCTGCACTGCACAGAGATGAGTCACAGGCTGGACACGCCCCCACACTGCTCTGTCTGCAGCAGCTACTCCATCTATAACTCCTGTGTCTTTCTACACCCAGATATGAATCTACTTCTCACTCAGTGTCTGAATCCCATCACTGACCGTCCACAGGCTTTTCCCTCACTATCTCCAGAGTGTAATAAACAGCAAGCACATCCAAACACATATGTATCTAATCCTATCCTGTGTGATACAGCCTGCTGAGCTGTGTATCTAAACTCATCACTGACCGTCTGCAGGCTCTTCCCTCCCTCCCCATCTCCAGAGTGTGACAAACTGCTGCAATCAGCAAGCAGAACAAATCACTTGTGTATCTAATCCTATCATGTATGATACACAGCCTGTTGTGTGCGATACTACCTGCTGAGCTATGTAGCTAATCCCATTTTGTATGATCCTGCCTGCTGAGTGGTGTATCTAATCCCATCTTGTATGATCCTGCCTGCTGAGCTGTGTATCTAAACCCTTGTGCACACGACCGTATCCCTTTTGCGATCCACAATTTTTGCAGTCCCATTGAGTTCTATGGATTTGAGGACCTAATTTTGAGGACCAGAATAGGACATGTTCTATCTTTACTAGAACTGACATACGGATGTGGGAAACACACTGAAGATGTCCATGTGCTTGCCACATCCGTATGTCAGTTCTTCAAAATATAGGACATGCCGTATTCTGGTCCTAATAATGCAGATCTAAAACCCATAGAACTCAATCGGACAGCAAAAAAATGTGAATCGCACCTCAATAGTAACCTTATTTAGTGGATCTGCGACTTGCAGACTCCAAAACGGATATAGTTCTGCGCATGAGCCCTATCACTTATACTGAGCGCCCATAACAGTGACATCCAAAGTGCCCATGTGCCATCCATGGTGCCCCTAATGACAGCCACAGTGCCCCCAATGACCTCCACAGCATAGCGATTAGCCTCTGTGGCTGATCACTATGCTGTCACTCATGTACTCCGCTTACATCTCGCTCAGGGGCGTAGCTAGAAGTGACTGGGCCCCAAAGCAAATTTTTGTATGTCCCCAAGCAAGCTTCGCAACTCCCTCCTCCTGTGTATGTAAACCCCACTCCTTTGGCTAGTCACGATCTACACCAGACTAGGCTGCTATGCCAACCTTTTCCTATGTAATATATACAGGTGAAACTCGAAAAATTTGAATATTGTGCAAAAGTCCATTTATTTCAGTAATGCAACTTATAAGGAATTACATTAGTGCAACTTAAAATTAGAATTTTGTGAAAAGGTTCAATATTCTAGGCTCAAAGTGTCACACACTAGTCAGCTAATTAATCCATATTCCGTGAGCAAAGAGTACCTAAAAATTGTGACTTTGGGGTTTCATAAACTATAAGCCATAATTATACAAATTATAACAAATAAAGACTTGAAATATCTTACTTTGCATGTAATGAGTCTATCTTATATATTAGTTTCATCTTTTAAGTTGCATTACTGAAATAAATAAACTTTGCACGATATTCTAATTTTTCGAGTTTCACCTGTGTATATATATATATATATATATATATATACAGTTGCAAGAAAAAGTATGTGAACCCTTTGGAATGATATGGATTTCTGCACAAATTGGTCATAAAATGTGATCTGATCTTCATCTAAGTCACAACAATAGACAATCACAGTCTGCTTAAACTAATAACACACAAATAATTAAATGTTACCATGTTTTTATTGAACACACCATGTAAACATTCACAGTGCAGGTGGAAAAAGTATGTGAACCCCTAGACTAATGACATCTCCAGCCAACTGGAGTCCAATCAATGAGATGAGATTGGAGGTGTTGGTTACAGCTGCCCTACCCTATAAAAAACACACACCAGTTCTGGGTTTGCTTTTCACAAGAAGCATTGCCTGATGTGAATGATGCCTCGCACAAATGAGCTCTCAGAAGACCTACGATTAAGAATTGTTGACTTGCATAAAGCTGGAAAGGGTTATAAAAGTAAATCCCAAAAGCCTTGCTGTTCATCAGTCCACGGTAAGACAAATTGTCTATAAATGGAGAAAGTTCAGCACTGCTGCTACTCTCCCTAGGAGTGGCCGACCTGTAAAGATCACTGCAAGAGCACAGCACAGACTGCACAATTAGGTGAAGAAGAATCCTTAAGTGTCAGCTAAAGACTTACAAAAAGTCTCTGGCATATGCTAACATCCCTGTTAGCCAATCTACGATACGTAAAATACTAAACAAGAATGGATTTCATGGGAGGATACCACAGAGGAAGCCACTGCTGTCCAAAAAAAACATTACTGCACGTTTTCAGTTTGCACAGGAGCACCTGGATGTTCCACAGCAGTACTGGCAAAATACTCTGTGGACAGTTGAAACCAAAGTTGAGTTGTTTGGAAGAAACACACAACACTATGTGTAGAGAAAAAGAGGCACAGCACACCAACATCAAAACCTCATCCCAACTGTGAAGTATGGTGGTGGGGGCATCATGGTTTGGGGCTGCTTTGCTGCGTCAGGGCCTAGACGGATTGCTATCATCGAAGGAAAAATGAATTCCCAAGTTTATCAAGACATTTTGCAGGAGAACTTAAGGCCACCTGTCCACCAGCTGAAGCTCAACAGAAGATGGGTGTTGCAACAGGACAACGACCCAAAGCATAGAAGTAAATTAACAACAGAATGTCACGGATGGTGGTGCAGAAAGCTGGAACTTATAAATAAACATCCGACTGGCTTGATCCCAAAGTAAGGAGCATAGTTAAAACCCCTAAGCTCTCCCTGACTGCTATGCCCATGCAAAGGTCTTTATGGTAGACGATTGCATGCCCACGTACCCAATACTATGTGACCCCTGAAAACCCTATAATAGTGAGGGGACACGACCACCGGCTCCCTGCACTTAATACGGACGACGGAGTCAGGGTCACCTAGAATCAAGCCAGCAAGGAAACACAAATAAAGGAAACAGACTTATCTGAGGAATCTGCAGAAACAGCCTCCAGCAGTGAACACAATCCAGGAAGAGATATAAACCGCAAAGTGAGGCAGTATGGGAGGGAATATAAAGGGAGACAATTAGTGTAAATAGGTGACAGCTGGGAGAAGGAAAGGAGATGACAAAGTGAAACCAAAACAAAGAATGTCATGCAGGTAGAGAAGAACATCCAACAGACCTTCTTACAGAACTGGCGGTGACACAGAATGGCTTAAACAGAAGAAAATACGCCTTCTGGAGTGGTCCAGTCAGAGTCCTGACCTCAACCCGATTGAGATGCTGTGGTATGACCTCAAGAAAGCGATTCACACCAGACATCCCAAGAACATTCCTGAAATGAAACAGTTCTGTAAAGAGGAATGGTCAAGAATTACTCCTGACCGTTGTGCACGTCTGATCTGCAACTACAGAAAACGTTGAAGTTATTGCTCCCAAAGGAGGTTCAACCAGTTATTAAATCCAAGGGTTCACATACTTTTTCCACCTGCGCTGTGAATGTTTACATGGTGTGTTTAATAAAAACATGGTAACATTTAATTATTTGTGTGTTATTAGTTTAAGCAGACTGTGATTGTCTATTGTTGTTACTTAGCTGAAGATCAGATCACATTTTATGACCAATTTGTGCAGAAATCCTTATTATTCCAAAGGGTTCACATACTTTTTCTTGCAACTGTATGTGGCTGCCGGCCATTACCATGCTGCAGAGTTACATGGCCAGTCCGCCCCTGCTTATAATGCGTCTTATAATTCAAAAAATACGATACATTTCCATGTGTGGTTACAGTGTCTGTCCCTGTATCTACCACATACCCGTATAACACCCATCAGACATAGCCCACATCGAACATAGCACCCATCGGACATAACACCCATCGGACATAGCACCCATCGGACATAGCACCCATCGGACATAGCACCCATCGGACATAGCACCCATCGGACATAACACCCATCGGACATAACACCCATCGGACATAACATTACATTACTTCTGGGGGGGGTGATGGACAGGCCGATGCTGCACTGTATGTGAAGGGGCCCGGCCTGGTGTGAAAAACTTTATTAGATAATCAACTTAGTCTCTCAAGAGAAACTTGAGAGCCAGTGTCACAACCAGACAGCTGAGAAGCTCTGACAGAGGCCTTTCAGAACCTCCTCCTTGAGTTTCTGTGTTGTGGTATTCAGCTCCTCCTCTCGTTAGCCTCTCTCAGCTGTCATGTGTTGGACTAATTGCTTCCCTTTAAATTCTTCCCCAGAAGGCTTTTCTGGGCGGCTTATACTACTTCCTGGAGTGTGTGTGCACGCTGACTCTGTCCTCCTGTTTGCTTCAAAGCTAAGTGTTGTACCTTTATCTGTTATTTTCTGTTTGCTGGATCCCAGGTGACCCTGACTCTCTCCGTATCTTGTGTAGGGAGCCGGTGGTCGTGTCCCCTCACTATTGTAGGGTTTTCAGGGCTTTATAGTCAAGGTTCGTGGATATGCAAACCTCCACCATTCGGATCTTTGCATAGGCTGAGCAGCCAGGGAAAGTGCCAGGTCTTCTGCAGGGGTCTCCCTTGGTTCCTTAGTTTTTGGATCCAGCGAGTCGTTTATACATGTTGCTTTGCCTTGTTTCCTGTACACCGTCCGTGACAGCCAGCCAGGACAGGTGAACAGAGCAGCGGCGCACTGAGAGCCAGGACAGGCGAACGGAGCAGAGGCAGCACTGAGAGCTTAGCCGGGACAGGTGAACGGAGCAGCGGCACTGCGGCAGCAACTTGCAAGAGCTGACAAAGGCAAGGGGGAGACACAGGCAGCGGGTACAGTCACAGACACACACATACCTGAAAAGCCCGACACAGTGAGTGACTGATGTGTGCGCGCTGCCATGCTGCTCCTCTCTTGCATGTCTGTCTTGCCTGCGTTGTTTCTCCCTCAGGGGACTGTGACATGACTGTGGGCTGGTCGGATGATGATGGACAGGCCGGCGCCGCACTGTATGTGAAGGGGCCGGCCTGGACTGAAAAACTTTATTAGGTAATAAATCAACTCAAGAGAAACTTGGTGTCACACTGGAGTCAGTACAGGCTTCACATAGAAGCCTGTACGCTTAGAAGTCCTGGCGCATGCGCAGTAGGAAGGCAGTAAAAGAAAAAGACGGAGGCCGGCGCTTCCACTTGCAGGAGGCGGTGACGTCATTAGTGACGGTCCGTCTCCTGCTCAAGGCAGGAAGCGAAGAGCGGAAGACGAGGAGACGGACTTTGCCTGGAAGAACAGAAAAGCCATCTGGAGGGACCACTTGACCGGGAGGCAGATCTCAAGAACGGCTGCACTATGTGCGCAATAATCTTTCCTCCACAGGTTAGCTTTGAATAGACAAAAAAAAAGGTTAAGCCCGGAGAACCCCTTTAAGCATTCATATGACAGATACAGTGGCAGAAACAGCAAGGTCTGTTCTAATAATGGTTTACCTGTCTGCCTTATTCTGTCCCTTGACTGACTTTATTCCTAGAGGGAAGAGAAAATTAGCTTTGCACCTCTCTGCTAAGTAAATAGACTGTTGAGTTTGACCATATCATTGACATTGATGAATGGTTTTATTCTGTCATATCCTTCTTCATGTCATTTCCTATGCAGTGCAATATAAACAGTCTTCAGTGTTAACCATCCCTGACATTCCCGATCCTGGCTCTGTCATTCTCAGCCAAAGTTAAGGAGCTGCACGCAGTCATCTGGGCCCGAGCTTGTCTGTTACTTTTGGAGGGACGACTGTTTTCCTCCATACTGTTAGAAAACATTTTCATACATGGATGTCATGGAATCGCTGCTGGATTTTAACATTTGCTATAACCTCATAGAACAAGGCAGCACTTCCAATATTAAGATTGTATTAGGGAATCGGTATTTAAAGGGGAAATGTCCCAACATAAAGCAATGCAGTCTGCAGACGGTTATAGAGCAAGAGGAGCTGAGCAGACTCATATATAGTTTTATGGGAAAAGATTGTTGTAATTTATACATTTAAACCTCTGCTTATAGGGGTTGCCCCACAAAAATAATACTGTACATTACAAATCAGCACCTGGATCTTAATGCTTTTTTAATTGCATGTAATTAAAAATTTAGCATAGCCACTGACTTATTTAATAAAATGTATCTGTATAGCGCCACCTGCTGTTTGTTCTATTCCTCATTTCTCTGTCCACCTCGCTGTAGTGGATGCGATGCTCAGTTCCATCATTAACCTGTTTCCTGTGCTGTGATAGGGAGAGATCTACAGAAGAAATGACACTACCCCTAAGTTGCAGCAGAAAGGAACATGCCCCCTCAGATGCCCGTTTTCTACAAATCTATCAGATCAACTGGAGCAATAAATGGAGAGATCTCTGGATCCCTGTGAGATGCAGGGCTAGTTTTAGCTTTGTTGGAAAGAGATGGTCAAGTACTATGTGACTGTCAGATTTTATTTTTTACATTAATCATGGGATAATCCTTTTAAGATCGTTCCCGTGCAGAGCTGTCAGTGAATGACAGCTATCTCTAGTATACCAGGGAAGGTGATAGGTTAAAACATTCGGGGACTGGGCCCCTGATGTTTTGTCCCAGGCCACTGAATGGCCTGCCTGCCTGCTAGATACAACTGTATTGCTATCCTTAGGACGGCAATACATCGGAATCTAATGCAGTGGAAGAGCTGAAGGACCTGTGATGACATCACAGGTCATGTGACCAGTAAAAGAGGCAGTGGTTGAGAAGGACCTGTAATGATGTCACCATTCATGTGACCAGTGCAGGAGAGGAGGGCAGTGAAGAGGAGAAGTCCTGGTGGAAGAAGCTGTAGTGATGTCTGCTACATGAGGAGAGGTAAGTGAAGGGAGAGGCAGAGCAATGCTGGGAGTTGTGGTTATTTTACGGGAACTGTATGTTAGGGCGAGAAGGGAGAGAAGTTATTTGCATGGAATGGTGTGTTGGAGGTGGCTGGGGAGGAGATCATGTTATTTACATTGGACTGTATGCTGATGGTGGCTGTAGGAGGGAGTGATGTTATTTACATAGGACTGTATGTTGGAGGGGGCCGGAGGAGGGAGTTATGTTATTTAAATGTGACTGTATGTTGATGGCGGCTGTGGGAGGGAGTAATGTTATTTACATGAGGCCGAATGTTGAGGGGGTGATGTTTACATGGGATTGCATGTTGGAGGCAGCTGGGGAGGGGGTGATATTATTTACTTGGGACTGTATGTTGAAGGCAGCTGGGGAGGAGGTGATGTTATTCACATAGGACTGTATTTTGGAGGGGGCTGTAGATAGAGAGGATTGTTATTTACATGGGACTGTATATTGGAGGGGGCTGGAGAGATGGTGTGATGTTATTTACATGGGACTCTATGGCGGAGGGAGGGAAATAGTGCTGTTTACATGGGACTATATATTGGAGGGGCTGAAGGTTGGGCTAATATTTACATGGGGCTGTATATTGGAGAGGCTGAAGGGAGGGGAGTGATGTTATTTACATAGGACTGTATTTTTGATGGGGCAGGAGATATGGAGTAATGTTATTTACATGGGACTGTATGTTAGAGTGAGGTATATCTACAGGGGGCACTTCAGGGTAAGCATTATAACAATAGGGGGCAGTATAAATACTGGGGGTATTATAAATCCAGGGAACATTAGGTGTTTATATTACTACGGGGGGCTCTATAGGAGGGTCTTACAGATCTGCCTTATTACTACTGAGGGGTCTGTAAAGAGCTTTATTACCACTGGGGGAACAATAGGGGGCCTTTTTTCTACTGGGGGCTCTGTGAGGGTATTATTAATACTGGAGGGCTCTTCTCCCAATGGCGGCGATCTTGGGGAGCGTTATCACAGTTGGGGGCACTGTAATACTGCCCCGTATTACTAATGGGGGCATTCTAGAAGGGAATAACACTGATACGACTCCAGGTTGGGGGATGATGATAGAAATGTGTGGAAGCTAAGATGTCTATGTGTCACACTCTGCAGAGACGAGGCGGCTGAGAGAAGTTATACAGACCAAATGGAGATGATGATGACAGAGAAGATCTACATCAGAGGAGGATTCACCTGGAGGCCCTGGATGTGACAGGTATGTGCTGCTGTATAGCAAGTACAGCAAAATGCGGTGTGTGGGGGGAGGGTGGTGGCGACTTAGAGAACTGGGCCATATTAATTTGGGCTTAGGCCCCGGATCTTTTGAGACCCTAGCAACGCCCCTGCTGTATACATACTTATACAGGAAAAGCTATCAGTCACTGATAACACCTATCCCATGTACAAATTAACTCAGAAAGAGCAGAGATTGAAATGTATAAATTATAAGTTATACTGAATGTTTCCCCATAAAACTATACATCGATCTGCTCAGCTCCTCCTGCTCTGTAACATGCTGCCTGCAGATTACACTGCATTTCATGGAGACAGGTTCCCTTTAAAGTACATCTGTCACTATAATACGTTGTCCTATTTAAGGACTGCATATAACAGAGTCAGGTCCACTGGGCTGTTACCCCTAACAGTACATAAGATATTCTGCCATTTAGTTAATGGGAGTGATGACAATGCAGTTGGGTTATAGTCATCGGTCGGCTGCAGTCATGGAGAAAGTTCTAATTCCTTTGCAATACATTAATTCCATGATATCCACACCAGGGTGTAACTATATGGGATGCAGAAGTTGTAGTTTAGATGAGGCCTTAGGGCCTGGGGGGCATCACTGGCTACTAGACTTGAGCGAATTGACATTCGGATCATAGATCTGATGTTGATTCGTTCAAATACTTCTATTTTAAAGCTGTTTCCATACAGCATTAAAATGTATTGGCTCCGTGGAGCCAAAGTTTGTTTTGACCGAAGTCACGTGAGACTTTGGAGAATTTCTACTGTATACATATCTGCTTGTTAAAAAACGATTTAAAATAACAATCTAGACTGGGCTTTGGTACTGGCTGGATCTTCGGTACCAAAGCCCACTTTGGATTGCTATTTTAACACCCTAACTGTTTCAAGCTGGACTCGGGCAAAACTGTTACAGTAGGTGGTTAAATAGTTTTTTAAATACGCAGATATGAATACAGTAGGAATTCACCGAAGTCTCAATCAACTTTGGGCAAAACGAACTTTGGCTCCACGAAGCCTACTGGCTACAATATTATTACACCTGTACTACGTGCATTATTTTTCAGCTGTCACTGTGTTTTCCACCTGTGTGCTGTGTGACATCACTGCATTAGTTATGTAGCATAACTGTGACATCACAGTACTAAACCATTATCTGTGACATCCCCATTTTCACTAACTAGTTACTAGTACTAGTTTCACTAACACAGACATGTCCAGAAGAGGTGTAAGGTCCCCAACAGATTTACCATCCATGTACTGTGTAATAGATATGTACAGTGACATCACTGTGTGCAATAGCCCTTTATAATAACTTCACAGTATTTCCCATCCATGTACTGGGACATCACTGTGTGCAATAGCCCGTTATAATAACTTCGCAGTATTTACCATCCATGTACTGTGACATCACTGTGTGCAATAACTGTTTATAATAACATCACAGTATTTACTATCCATGTACTGCGACATCACTGTGTGCAATAGCCCGTTATAATAACTTTGCAGTATTTACCATCCATGTAGTATGACATCACTACGTGCAATAGCTGTTTATAATAACATCACAGTATTTACTATCCATGTACCGTGACATCACTGTGTGCAATAACTCTTTATAATAACATCACAGTATTTCCCATCCATGTACTGTGACATCACTGTGTGCAATAGCCGTTTATAATAACGTCACAGTATTTACTATCCATGTACTGTGACATCACTGTGTGCAATAAGTCTTTATAATAACGTCACAGTATTTACTATCCATGTACTGTGACATCACTGTGTGTAATAGCCCTTTATAATAACATCACAGTAGTTACCATCCATGTACTGCGACATCACTGTGTGCAATAGCCCGTTATAATAACTTTGCAGTATTTACCATCCATGTAGTATGACATCACTACGTGCAATAGCTGTTTATAATAACATCACAGTATTTACTATCCATGTACCGTGACATCACTGTGTGCAATAACTCTTTATAATAACATCACAGTATTTCCCATCCATGTACTGTGACATCACTGTGTGCAATAGCCGTTTATAATAACGTCACAGTATTTACTATCCATGTACTGTGACATCACTGTGTGCAATAAGTCTTTATAATAACATCACAGTATTTACCATCCATGTACTGTGACATCACTGTGTGTAATAGCCGTTTATAATAACATCACAGTAGTTACCATCCATGTACTGTGACATCACTGTGTGCAATAAGTCTTTATAATAACATCACAGTATTTACCATCCATGTACTGTGACATCACTGTGTGTAATAGCCGTTTATAATAACATCACAGTATTTACTATCCATGTACTGTGACATCACTGTGTGCAATAAGTCTTTATAATAACATCACAGTATTTACCATCCATGTACTGTGACATCACTGTGTGTAATAGCCGTTTATAATAACATCACAGTAGTTACCATCCATGTACTGTGACATCACTGTGTGCAATAAGTCTTTATAATAACGTCACAGTATTTACTATCCATGTACTGTGACATCACTGTGTGTAATAGCCCTTTATAATAACATCACAGTATTTATTATCCATGCCCTGTGACATACCTTTGTACAGTTAGGGAGCTCTCTTACAGATTTTGCGCTGGGGCCTAGAAACTTCATGTTTTTCTAAATTACTTTTTTTTAGCGCTGATAAGATCATGTTAGGGGCTTAACATCAGCAAGGAAATCACTTTTAAATTTAACAGAACAATATACAGAAATACACGAACAAAATTAAAAGAAGAAATCTTGGCTTTCACTGTTTGTTTTAGCTAGTCATACATTTCCTGCTGTAAGAAAATTCAGGATTATATCAAAGAGTACTTGAATCAGGATTCAGAGCTTAGCAAACTCAAATTGGTTCCAACTTGCAAAACACACTGCACAATTCGATAACATCAGCCTATTAAATCCTTTAAAGTACTTTAGTGAACGCTGGCAACGGGAGGCTTTTGAAATACTTATTGAAAGACACATAGCCTGACAGTGCGTTCCGCTCAATAACACTGAAGACTCGATAGTGGCATGCTCAGGTATCTAAGTGATTATGTACTAGCAACCACGTTAAAGAAACCATTGTTTGGGGGGGGGGGGTGGAGAATAAATTAATAAAGCCTAAATGAACAAAGCGTAAACCTGAGTTAAATCAACACGATTTTAACATCTCTGGCATTACAATGAACCAAGGTATTCAAGGAGTGGTCACCAACGTTCATAATCATGTAACTGTTTCACTAATCTGATAATATCGCAGTGAACTTTGAAAATTTTTGACTCGCTATTAGAGAGGAGCGAATCGATTCTAAACGACTTGCATTAGACCCCCGAATTTTGCAAAAAGTGGCCAAGTTTGGTGATTCAATTTGGCTAAATTTGGGGGGGGGGGGGAGAAAAAAGGTCCTAGGAGATGTCTCAGTGTCATACACAAATTTTTAGGCTAAGTGGGGCACTTTTGATGTGGATAGAATAGATTCAGAAAACCAATTTGGCCAAATCAAAACCGAATAAAATTTTCAGCGATTTGCTCATTTTTACTGCTAGAATCATAATTTTCAGACTGTAAGACAAACTTTTCCCCAAAAAAAGTTGGGGGAAATGTCAGTGCAGTCTTATAGTGCAAATTCTAATGACCTGCTTCTATTATAGATATGGTCTTTAATATACAGAAGGCATGGGAGCAGTGATTGAAGCTCTGCAATGGTGCTCACAAAGACCTGCCGCCGTGCAATGTCAGGTGACAGTTCAGCGCTGTCCTGAAAGAAGACCATGGAGTGGTGAGTGCAGGAAGAGTGCATGGTGGGGAGCAGGAGAGGCAAGTTAATTCATTTTATTTTTTTGTCTGATCAAGCTTGGAGGTCTGATATAAAGTCTGAGGAGGAATGGGGGTCTCATCTGAGGTCTGATGGGGTATGATCTGAGGTCTGAAGAGGAATGTGGTTCTGATACAGAGGTCTGAGGAGGAATGGAGGTCTGATACAGAGGTCTGAAGGGGTCTGATCTGAGGTCTGATGGATCTTGGGGGGTCTGATAGGTTTCTGATCTGAGGTTTCCGATCTGAGGTCTGATGAAAAATATTTTTTTATTTATTTTCCTCATCTGTAACCTAGGTGCATCTTATGTTACACTGTGTTTCATAGTCTGAAAAATATAGTAATCCTTAACCTAGGATATAACATTAAAAGGGTTTTTCAAAAATTGTGCAAAATGTGGTAACATAGTGAAATAAACATTACTTACCTGTCTGTTTCCTCCATTATACCAGCACCACTGCAATAGTTCCCCATGCTGGCCTACATTTGCTTGACTGCAGCGGTCAGGTTCTCGTATAGCTACTTAACCAACTCAGCCAATCAATGGCCTAAGTGGTATGCTCCACGTATGCGCTAACCTTTTCAATATTTTTTCTCTACAAGCAAAGAAAGATATTTTAGGAGATTTCTTGCAACCAATCAACTCCTAGTTCTAACTTTTCAGAGGCTCTTTTTAGAATGAAAGCTACAACCCGATAGGTTGCTAATTTAGTCCCTGAGCTAAAGTCTTGGTCAGTGATGTCATGGACAGTACTGTCTATGGATAAGCTGAGAGCAAGTTGGAAATCCTGTAACATGACATGTATGTTTCCCATATAATTGTTTTCAATGATATAATGACCAACTATCATTCCAACTTATAGTGGTCCTTACAGTGGTCTTTCCTGCCATTCAACTTGCACTGATATTTGCAGATGCAAATGACTGAAAGATCCATACAGTTAGCATAGGCATTTCACTGGTGTTCATAGGCACATCATATTAGGCCAAATAGAGACCCTATAGCACTTTGTGCGTTCTTTGGCCATCTATAGCCCTACTAACTTATTTACTGAACTGCACTAATGGTGAATGTACTGCACTGCTACCTACCTGTTCCAGGACAGATTACAATGGTTGTCCCATAGGACACATGCTGTCACGGACAGTGAGTGGCAGGAGATCTGTGAGACTGGCAACACGTGGTTTGATCTGACAGGTTTTCCTTGTGGATCAATAGGTGTCTGTGTTGCTTCTGGTAATGGCCACACCCCTTGCCACAGGTGTTGCTTATGTGGTAATTTAAACTTCCTTATTTTTAGTGGCTTCTCCCACTATGCTGTGCGTTTTATAGCTTCTGTGACTGTCGATTGTTTGTGGTTGGATCTTGGCTGAGTTCCTGGAGCTTCCATAGCTTCTTTGAAGTTAAGCCTTTCCTTTCCCTTTTGTATTTTGCTTGAGTTCTGTGTGTTGCATTTCCCTCCCTGAAGGAGACTCCTGTTCGTCCTTCCTTTTGGAGGAAGAGGTAGTCTCGTCCCTGCTATTAGTACCAGGGTCCTATAGGGCTAGATAGGACTATAGGTATTCTGGCGTATTAACGCACCTACTTTTGGGGGTCTGTTCATACTGGTAGTCAGTCAGGATTTTGGTTAGGGTTTTCACTAGGAGGTGTCCATCCTTCCTTCCCTAGTTCTCAGGCCTGATTCCCTCCCAAACCGAAGTGTGACACATGCATATCATAGACGAGGGAGACCTCTTTTATTTGCCAAAACAGAAAGCTTTGTGTTAGCGCCTGTGCCACTATGGAGTACCTGACATGTTGTGTATTACAAGGACAGCAATTCATTTTAATGGGTTTTTCATGAGACAAGACCTATGGGCTAGAAAAGCAATTCCTCTGAACATCCACCATGTGATGCTATTGTACATGTTATCAGAGGAATTCGGTTGGCCAGAAGTGACCTCCTTCGGCAATAAAAGTTGATTGCAAGGAGTTATGGAAGCCAGGTGCACAGCAATCAACTTATCTCTAGGCTGACTTCATTCAAAGAAAAGGTTTTCAAAATTTTTAGAAGACACAACAAATGAGTGAACTTAGTGCAAGACCCCAAATACAGCAGGAAATCATTGAAAGGGTGGACGAGAACAAAATAAAGTCTGCCTCTATAAATGCTACATCTTAGAGCAATGAATAATGTATAAATTAAAATGACATAGTACATAACAATCTAGAACCATATCTGTACCTCACATGGATGCAAAGATCTCCCCATTCATTGCCCCAGTCGTTCTGATAGATTTATTTTAAGCTGGCAGCTCAGAGGGCGTATTCTCTCTCAGGAGTATGTACTTTCTGCTGAAGCTCTCTCCCTGTAACTGTCGAGGCTTCTGGCAGTAGATATGGCTGGTGGCAGCTGAAGGAGGGACCTGAGTATGGGCGACCAACTCAGCGAAGTCCACAGAGAAATAGGGATATTAAGAAAAGCAGGTGGCACTATACAGATAGATTTTATAAAACATTTTTAATGAAGTGCAATTACAAAAGTATTCGAATCCAGGTACTGGTCTGAAAAATTTAGAATATCTTTCATGGGACTACCCTTTTAATAAATAAATGAATTTTCTAATGCTGAATGAATCAGGAAACTTGTTAGATACGGGTCATGTGGTAAATGTCAACTTCTAGACAGCTCTATCATTGATCAGATGCGTGATTGTGAGACGATCCATCAACCTGCCATTTCCAGGTTCCTCTGGATTGCAAAAAAGGCAACTTAAAACCCCTATGAATAATGGAATCGTATATCATTAGATGCAGTTACATAACTCTTGCATGTCTCATTACAATGTCTTAAGAAAAGATTAGCTCTAGCAACATATGTGCAGGGTTTCATCAGGTCGGTAATTACCTGTTGCCCATTTATTTCAGTGTTTGTTTTATGTAGACAGAGAATACAGTGTAATGCAACCATTTTCTTGCGGCAGAAACTGGACTAATGTTTTTCAGGTTAAAAGAAGCGTTACAAGCTGCATAATGCTCAGATACTATTTCATTTGTTATTTCGTGGAATTGTTTGGTTTATCGTTCATAGTCATTGATATACAGTACCTGCAGTGATGATTTCAGGTCCTCAGCTGTGGTTTTTCTGGGGAATTCCCAGCATTTTCCTTATGTCTGTTTATGTTTGGTATATTTCTTTTAAAGAGGCTCTGTCACCAGGATCAACCTATTAAACCAGACATACTGCCTTGCTGATTAAAATGATACCTTTCTTTTGTCCGTATGATAAACAACTGCAGAGAAATATGTGTTTTTATTCAATGCAAATGAATAATTGGAGCATCAGGAGGCGGGACTGAATCATCTGAGCACTGCTTTGTAACACCCCCTGTGCTGTACACACTCCCCCAAGAGTAGAGAACCCTGTCCAAGAGCTGTGTGCTAGCGATATTATATCACTATGTACTATAGCTTCACCACACTGAGATCTGCTCAGAAAGGTAATCTACATATTACTGCTTTATTCAAAGACACAATATATGAATATAAAGACACCAATAATATGTATTAGCTTCTAAGCATATAAAAAACTTGCATCTCTATGTGATAATGTCATAGCTTGGTGGTATAGTGGTCTACCATGTATGTAGATGATGTCCCAGGAGAGACATAAGTTTTCTTTCTATTATTTTTTTTCTCTTTTATTTAAACCATATTAAAATGCTGTCCTATAATAAATAATATATAATCATATTATAATTATAAGGCCTTACTATATTGAGAATAGTGTTTTGTTTAGTTTTTTTGCTAAAACTTTCTACTGGTTTATTCTCAGATACAATGTAGGATTATAAAGAAACCAGTAATATTTATTAGCTTTTTAAAAAAAACATTATTCTCAATATGATAAGGATATAGACTTTTCTTGTGGGATAAATGTGGAAGACAAAGAATATCTGCAGAAAAAAACTTCAAATTCTCTCCTAAGATCAAACCAGGGATCTCTGCATGCAAAACCAATAGCTTAACCTCTAAGCCAGGGATGCTCAACCTGCGGCCCTCCAGCTGTTGTAAAACTACAACTCCCACGATTCCCTTCTGTAGGATGATATTTGTAGTCTTTCAGGGAATGATGGGAGTTGTAGTTTTTCAACAGCTGGAGGGCCGCAGGTTGAGCATGCCTGCTCTAAGCTATAACATTCCCAAATAGAGATGCATGTTTTTTCCATGTTTATAAGCTAACACATATTACTGGTGTCTTTATATATTGTGCCTTTGAATAAAGCAGTAATATGTATGGTAGATTATCTTTCTGAGCAGATCTCAGTGTGGTGAAGCTATAGTCAGTGATGGCCAGTTTGCCGTGTTCGCCTGCGAACACATGCGGGCTGCCATCTTAAATCACAAGTCCGTCGAGGCACAGGTAAGTCCTTACCTATGCCTGCGACGCGAGCCGGTCTGAAACAAATGAGGTCACCGGGAGCAGGCAGTTCCGAGAACAGCCACCGGGGGCCTTCATCGGGCAAAGGTGAGGAGGTGACCTAAAGTAAAAAAAAAAAAAAAGGGAACGTGCTCACCCCTACCCAGAGTTCAGCACCACCAAAACAATCCTATAATGTTTTGAAAATTGAGACATGACTTAAAGTGAAATTCAGTTTTTTTTTCTAATTAATGACAAATTGGCCCCGTTATTTCTTTCATTCTCATCCCCAAATACAGGTTCTCAAGGCCCTCTGTATGCTATAGTTACAGTATATAGCACGACAACAACTACTGTTGCACATTACTGGTCTGTACAGTTGTCTAAACATCTCCGCCTCTCTGACATCACCCAGTGCTCAGCAGCTATTGGCTGAGAGCACAGCACACTGACTTCATGCTGTACCTGCCCCTGCTTGCCCTTTGCCCACAATGTTAATACTAAGAATTCTCTGATGCTTTCCCCTGTATTTAGACCAGAAGGAACATAACTCATGGTCAAAAAAAATAATAATAATCTGTGTTTAGTAGAGAACCTGAGAGGGTGATGCATGACACATGGATGCTCTCTTTAGTGCTAGTTGGATTCCTATGTCTTGCATCTCCCCCTTGAGTCCTCGTACTGGGAATGGCAAAGAGTACCAGCTTTTCTAGTGGTTTTACTTTAAAAGGCTTGTTTCCTCAGTTGATTGCCTCATTTCACACTGCAGGAAAACAGCTGATTTTCTGGGAAAGCTACTTCCAGGCAGGCAAAGGGGTTGACTCATGAAGGTAACCCATGTTCATACATCCCATTAGAGAAAAGGAACATTATAGGTCCTGTGCTTGAGACCTCCCACTATGAACCAGACCCGCCTCTATGAGTGAAACCTGTTGTGGCAAATTTGAACCATTCTTGTGTTACGGTATATTGATGGCCATCATGTAATACAAATATTTCCCTGTATCGGGAACTGTAGAGGAAATGCCTGGCTGGCTGTGGCTCTCTCTAGCAAATCAGCTGTTTACCAGGAGCAGGACCAGGAACAATTAGTTGATTGCCCAAAGGGTTGCATTTTGTAAGG
Source organism: Bufo gargarizans (assembly GCF_014858855.1). Taxonomy (NCBI): domain Eukaryota; kingdom Metazoa; phylum Chordata; class Amphibia; order Anura; family Bufonidae; genus Bufo; species Bufo gargarizans. Next base: position 68,730,370 of record NC_058086.1, on the reverse strand, counting down.
AGTTTTCACCGGGAGTCTGTCACTGCAAAATTCGCCGTTAAACCAGGAACAGTGCCTTCACTTAGGCCCTATTCAAACGACCGCATCCTATCTGAATTTTTATGGCTGGGATGCAGACCCATTCACTTCAATAGATCAGCAAAAAATGCATCCTTATGTCCGTTCCGCATCTCAGCAAAAAAGATAGAACGTGTCCTATTGTCTGTTTTAAAGACAAGATTAGGCATTGTTACAATGTGTCCGCAAAAAATTTTTTGGGGCGGATCCGCATTTTGCCGACCGCAGAATACATACGGTTGTGTGAATGAACCCTTAGAAATCCACTACTTCATTCAGGAGAAAAAGTAATTTTAAGCCATATGCTAATGAGCAGTTAAGTGCACCAGGGCGGGCTCAAGCCTCTCTGTGCTCCCTCGCACCTCCTGCTTTCTCCTTCCCTTTCTTGATTGACAGAGTCAGGCATGATGACTATGTAGTAACCTGGCCCTGTCAATCACAAAGGAGAGATTTAGAAAAAATAAAAATAAAAAGGAATGGAGAATAGGAAGGGAAAGAATGGGGATAGGCATAGAGGGGCTGGGGATGGTATAGTCTTTTTGTTTTTACTCCTGATGAAGAGGAGAGTGTCCCCCCAAAATGCATCGAGGGCAAAATATTCATCCAGCAAGGTGTTCCTGAGCCAGGCACAACAGGTATGAGGGTCGAGTACATGTGCTGACCTTGTTTACTTCCCCCCATGTGCCAGCATGTGCGCCTCCCACAATGACTGTGTCTGTTAGTGTTGATCCGGACAAAGTGGTATTCCATCCAAATTTCAGGGAAAATTTTATTTGCCGCAAAGCCGAATTTCCTCGTGCTTCATAGTAGCCCTGAAATTGCGGTAAAAAATTTAATAAAAATCATACTTACCTCATCTGTTTGAGCGCAATGAGCCAGCTGCCGACATCTTGATTGAAGACCTTGCACAAAATCCTGTTCGTGTTGACATATAACGTCACCACGCTAGCCGTCATGATGACATCATCACAGGCCGCACAAGAATTTTGCGCTAGATCTTCAATCAAGACAGCGGCGGCCGCCTCTTCACGATCAAATGGATGAGGATATGATGTAATATTGCTATCAGATGCCACGATCAGCTGTGAACGCGGCATCTGAGGGGTACAATGACGGGGGCGGCACAATCGCCACTCCCTATCATTGCAACCACTACTTACAAAGAAATGCGCTTCATCACAAATTCGTCACAAAGCTAATTTTTGGGTAAAATTCGGCAAAGCAGCTGAATCGAATTTTGCAATACTTCACTCATCACTAGTGTCTGTCTACAATCAAGAAGGAGAGGGAAGGGCTGGCAGGGATAACCGAAGGAGCAGGGGTGTACAGAGTGGCTTGAGATCACCCTTGATGTACTCATTTGCATATGGATCAAAAATATATTTTCTACAGAATGGCCTTTATCAATAAAGTTGTTTGCACAAGTCCCGATTCTGCACGATGATAAATAACCCATAAAAAACAAGCTTCAAACATGGCACCCTAAACCTTATGTACTCAATTGAATTCAGATATAATCAGGAGTTATTGAAACCAACCAATCAGGTTCCAGCTATCATTTTATGTAGCACATTTTAGAAAATGATAGACAACAGCTGATTGCCTGCTCTGGGCAACATTTGCACTTTTTATCTGCTCTGATCTTCCCGAATCAAACACAGTCCATCACCCTAGTGCTTTGCTTTGCACATGTACTATAGCTTATGAGCACACTATATATTTAAATTAGGAGGAACCGAACATTGCAAAATTCATATTTTGATCTTAACATATAGAACTGATTAATGTTTATTTACAATAGAAAAACGATTGAAGTGTTTCAACAAATCACATGCTACAAAGCATGCACTTAGTTTGGATTAGACATCGAAATCCTCGGTGGAAATCGGATGACTCATGTTTATTTTTTCACAGTTCAATTTTATGTAATGCAACATGTGTGCGCAATTGAACTCCCGACCTTAGGTTTTCTGTGTGCTTTGCACTGCAAGGGTTACGTTACCCTTCATAATATCTGCACATGGGGATGGCAATCCTCTAAGAGTCTACTGCAGATCTGGATCTAATGCTACTTTAAAGAGAGAAAAAAATCAGCCAGTAATTATATGTCAACAGTGTCCAACCATTTCTATTTTATTTGCGTTGCCTGCCAAGTTTTCTGGAAAATTAAAACTCCAAGTGTTGGCTCTTCTAAAGCCATTGAGAAATAGTATTAGGAAATGACCACAAGTGGTTAAAATGAGAACTTCCCTTTGGATCTGCCAATGACCCTGAAAGACGGCAACATGGTCAAAGTTTTATAGAAGTTAATATGGATCGTAGCCAAGAGGAACTGGGATCCAGTACTGTGAAAAGTCTTTGTGATCAAGAAGACACAAGACAGGTGGAATTCGGCAATAATTATGGCAATGTCAAGGAATGAGAATGAGAAGAAAGAATGAAAAAACAATATGAAATTACCAGACCTTTACTTTAGAGACTCACGATGGATACGTTGGGGTTCGGCTGTGAATTATAGTCAGTTGTAGTTTTATAAAATTGCTGATAATTTTTGGTTCACAAATAGCTTGTTAGCCCAGCGCTCCATGCCTGCACTGCGGGTCCTACACGCAGGCACGGGCACCGGGCTCCCTCATTCTCTTCTGCTGACGTGCACCATGCTGACAAGCATGGACTGCAGGTAGCTTAACTGTTGCATTTGCGCTCCGTGCCAAAGTTTACTTCCTGCTTTAGTCTTGTACTGTTTGGGAGTGCACAGGCATGTCTCTCCTCCCTTGTGAGGCAGCATGTACACGCCTATGGCTGAGTTGCAGGAAGTATTTATGGGAGCTTCCTGCTCCAGAGAGGCACCAGAGCAATCTAGGCCACTAGCTTGTGTAGTTCCTTGTTTGAAGGTGTTTTGTAGTTCTGCTTTTCTGTGTACCGGACCATGATTCTTGATTCAACAGACTTTGCTTGATTGCTGCCTGCCCTGACTCCGGACTTCCTGACTGCGTCATTCCCCGCGGTGCTTTGCAGCGGTATCACTGACCCCCTGGTCAGCTGCCACTGACATGGGGACTGCCTCTGGATTGGCACCATCAGAGGCTCTAGTGAACACCAGGTAGTCATGCCCCTCCAGGGTATAGCCGGTCAGTGGCACAGTGGGTCCACACCCGCTGGCATAGCATAGCTAATGAATCTACAAGGGCTCCCAGGATATTTTACTCACCCGTATAAATAGCACTGAAAGTCAATTGCTGCATGTAAACCAAAAGCAAAATATGGACAGTACCCTGAAAATATCCATAAGGGAGACATTTATCATAGTCTATATGACATAAAACTGGTATCAAAAAGTTTGATGCATGCCCCACTTGCACAGTAATTTGTGACTTTTTAAGAGGGTCCAGCCCCTTTCAACCCCTTTCCAAAAAGGGGGCAGAGCTGAATAGGGAGTGGATAGTGCCTGGCACATTTATCATAATCTATGCCAGGAAACAGGCATAGATTATATCTGAAATCTACACAATGTGCATGATCATGTATGCAACCATTGCACTCTCACATTTCCATACACACACACATGTATACAGTAGATCACAAGTCGTGTTGAGTGAAGCAAAGCCTTCGAAGCAGAATTCGGTCTGAAGTTCAGGAAAACTTTTATTCACAACGAATCTCAATGCCCTTGCGCTTTGTGGTACCAAATCAGTTTTTGCTAAAATGGCGGCTGCACGTGTTACAAAGTGAAAGTAAGAAACCCAGGAACGTGAGATCACCCATAATGTCGTGCAGCCAGCCAATCCACAGATAGACATTCCTTGTGATGTCACATCCCTATAAAGCCTTCATCCCGCACGCTATTGTCCTCTGAGCTGGGCATAGGGAGAGATGTGGCAAGCGCTTATGCGCTAGGGACATTGTTGCTGAAAATTATTAATAGAAGAATATTGGAGAGGGAGAGTGCAGGGAGACTGCAAGGAGACTGAAGGGAGACTGCAGGGAGACTGCAGGTAGACATATGCTGCGTCAGTTTTATTTATTTATTCCTACATTTACTTATTCCTACATTAGCCGTAAATGTAATTCACTACCAATAAGATGGAAGTCTTTATTCCGGTGCCAGCTTGCCAAGCAATACCATTCAGTCTGCACCCCTTAGGGGGCCAGGTCTTAGTGATGACCATCCTCATCTTTTGCTGGCTTTACTTCTTCCAAATCATCCTTCTTGGTCTCCATGTCCTAGAAAATTAAGCAAGATGCAGAGAGAGGAGGAGCTGGATGTTCCTGACGACATATTCTCATCAATATTAGATGATGTGGAAAAGGAGTAAAAGCAGATGTCAGAAGAAGGTTTACCACCTGTAGAGCAGGAGGGCATTGGGGTTGTAGAAGTGGGTATGCCAGAGCTGATTAATATTCTGTGTTCACTCTCAAATAACCTTGCAAGCTAGGACAGCAATAATATGCATATTGTGCCCCCACCAAACCAGCCAAACCCCATACCAGCAACGGCCTCCGTTTAAAGGTGCCACACAGCCATTAACAATGAAGAAGGACTATACAGTGCAGTCTTCATTATTAAATTAAATGTAGCTGCAAGTTAATTGGCCGCACGGGTCTCTACAATACCATGGCCACAACCTGCGCACAGCACAGCTGCTCTGTGTGGCCGTACCCTAAAGCAGATTGGCCTGGGTATACCTGATTTATAGCAGTGATAAATTAATTTGTAACTAATTACATTTCTTGGCTAACTTCTGCAAAGTTGCTGAATCAAATTTTCAGAACTTCCTTCATCACAAGCATCCAATATTGACTGTTGGCCTTGTCCCTTGTGTGCATGGATTTCTCCAGCTTCTCAAAATATTTTGATGATATTATGTACTGTAGATGGTAGAATATTCAAAGTCTTTGCAATTTTACGTCAAGGAATATTTTTTGCAGATTGGTGAACCTCTGCCTATCTTTGCTTCTGAGATACTGGTCGTTGAGGTAGGAGCTGTCGGCTTGCTGACTGGCCAAAGCCTGGTGCGGTATGTAGAAAAACTGCTTCATCATGTTGAGGAGGTTGAAATGGCTGATGCTGCTGCGGCTTTTGCTGCTCATGGTGGCAGGAAGGGGGTGATTCTGTGGGGTGGAGAGGGGTCTCCCTTTCAGACACACTGGCGGCAGGTGTCTGCTCGCCATTAGCTGCAGCAAGCTGCGTACACAGTGTTTCCTGGTAATAACGTAATTTGTGCTCCATTTTTGTGAGAGGAAAACATTCCCCCAATTTGCCTTGGTAGCGAAAAGTCTAGATTCATGGCTATCCAGTGATCATCAGACTGCTTGATGTGAATGATACGTTTGTTACTGCATAAGCAAGCAAGTCTACAGGTCTTGCCAATGTGCCCCAGAAGCCAGTTCTTTCCACCTCTGCCCACCACTGAGAAAATTGGCTGTTGTGGCCGGTGTCACTGTCATCATCATCATCCTCTTTCTTCTCCAACTCCTGCTCCTCTCCCATTGGAGTTTCTCATTGTGGGTCTCCATCAGCTACAGGGCCACTTGTTGCATGAGTGTCAGCATCTCTTCAAAAATACAAATGAGGGGGATGAGGGACAACTGAAGCATGAACATCATGCGCTTCCACTGCCCAACCTGAAAACAACACATGCTCCCTGCTGAGGCGGTCTGGTGTAATACCAAATCGTTCAAGGCTTTCCTCTGCTCATACAGATGCTCGAACATGTGCAATGTGGAATTTGAATTCCAGCGAGTTGGTACATGGCAGATTAATTGGTGTAGATTCAACCCATTCTGATGCTGCAATGGCTGAAAAGAGGGACAGTCTCCGGGACATTGCAAGCACCTTGCGCAAGCCAGTGCACTTTTTTTTAAAGGCCATGCAGGGAGCATGTGTTATTTCCCCCAGGTACAGGGCATCCAGGATGTTGTGCCCAATGTTGCTAACCACCTTGCCCAAGTTAATTCCGCAAGGTGACAGCCAGGGGGATGTTTCCTGCTTCATGAACTTGAGCAACTGCTCTCCAGTGAGGCTACTCTCTCCCAGGCCGATCAGCTCCAACACAGTGTGGCAACGCTTGACTTGACACATGTGATAGGAAGGAGACATAGTGTGAGTGACGCTGTGCCATGCTGCTGTTGGAGACGAGACCATGTCAATGGAGAAGGAGGTGGAGGAGGTGGAGGAGGCAGATAAGTCCCTGCTGGGGGGGATGAAAGCATTTGCTTTCATGCTGCTTTTGAGGTCTTCCCTGCAGCAGCTGCAGTTTTGCTAGGAGGCACAGCGGCCATAACTCCTCACTCCTTCCTCCCTCGCTGATGCCTCCCTATTCTACACACACAGTTCTTCTTCTTCTTTGCAATCCTAGCCTTTCCCTTCGCTCTCCCTGGCAAAATCTGTAACACCCAACTATCCTCTTTCACAGCCCAACACAGAATGCTGTGAATTCTGCTCATTCTGCTAGGGCACCTCCCTGCCTGCTGCAGCACTGATTGGCTCATCCAGGCTGTCAGCCTGGGAGTCAATCGGGGAGGGCTTGCCCACTTCCTCTCAGGGTCATGTGAGAACCATTCTTTTTCCTCCCTAGTGTTTTTTTCTTGCCAACATGTACACTAAAATGGCTCTATGCGGCGCTTTAATGGATTTGTCCGAAACAAAGCTGAAAATATTATGGTTTGTCTGCCATCCAAAAAATAGACAATTTCTCATTCTTAGTCTATGATATTTGCAAATCATTGCATTCTGTTTTTATTTACATTTATTTACATTTTAGACAGTGTCCCAACTTTTTGGGAATTTGCATTGTACCACCATCTATGTAGGCAGCTTGGCAAACCAATCATACAGAGTTACAAGACCTAGGTTCTTGTAAATGGTGGGGGTCCCAGTGGTCAAATCAGATTCTTATCCTTTCCTGTGGGCAGGGGATTAGATATCCTGACACAACCACTTTAATCTTAACAGAAGAAAGAAAAGGATAATGATAAGAATTTTCATCAAGATCATTATAAACCATTTCTGCGTCTACAAGAATCTATATATGCAGCCCCCCAGACCAGGAGGTTACTGCAATGGTTTGTAGTGTAATGCAATGTAATGTCATGTTATACACCTTGTATACCAGCAGATGGGGTACGGTTGGCAGTTTTTCAGGAATGGCTGGTCTGACTTCCTGCCAAGTGAGGGGCAGAGCTAGTTTAAGCAGTTGGAAAGTGAAGAGTGAGGAGTGAGGGAGCCTGTTGTCCAGCCCCTGCTCCTTTATGCCATGAGGAACCTAAAGGCAGCTCATCTAGGAGAACCACTACCCCAGAGAGCATGCAGGATACCAGATTAAAGAAGATCTGTAAACTAGAGCATATATTTGTCAGCAAAGCGATCAAGCAATCAAACTATACAGACTCCACTGCAAGGTGAAGGGAAACATGTTAAGACAGCACCACCACAGTTTAGGACAGGCATACCAAAAAGCCTGTATCATACAGTGGACACCTACAGCCACAGGTGCTAGAGTATAGCTGTAGGGAAGGGAATAAAAAGAGAACATTTTCAGCTAGCAAAGAGTGCCATCTTCTGCCACATTGCCAGCCACCATACTCCATTATCTGTAGGGAGAGATTACACTTTGTGTGAACTGCTGACGTATGTCCTGCTATTTGTTTTCACACTCAGTAAAGAAAGACGTTCTTTGTTCTATAATCGCTTCCTAGTTCCTTCCCATCACTTATACACTGCACAAAACCTCAGAGAGTAACGGCCTGAGGGAGTACTGTACACTGTGACACAACAACATCTCATCAGGCCCACTACCACTTCCATCCTCTTCACCAGCTCCTCATGGGCTCACTGCAGACACATCAATACAAGGTGTCGCATTTATTATGAGATTTTTAGTAGTAGCTTTCTCATAATAAAAGATTAACTTTGAGAAATGTTTAGTTACATGAAGCATTGTAGCTTCTGCATTCACAAAAACCTTAAATATCCTGTAAAAATTAGATCCTTGGTAGTTTTCAATTGAAGTTTGATCATAAATGTGTCCAATAAGATTACAGCCCCTTTCTAAGCATCCCAAAATAATAATGTGTTCTTACTTTTCAAATAGGAATTCTGACATTTTCCCCAAATAAATGCAAATATTACAGTGATGTATGAGGAAATACCCGATAGGACTTTCCATTGCATAGTGGAACATATGGAGATGTAAGGTACATTCTTTATTCCACAATTATGTGCCCTGGCAAGGGTGTTTAAAAAATGTTATATATTATTTTAATAAACGCCAATAAAAATAAAAGCCAAGCGCCTATCCAATTTATAAATTTACGGCTTTCATAACCAGCTCTTTTAAGGAGATTTCCAATGTTGCACAGTGTTCCCAAATGGGTTCTTTGAAGTGGATAATTCTCCATTACAAGGTTATTACTCAATAAAATATATTAATTTGCAGCATGCATGCTATATTTTTCAGGCTATGAAATGCACCAGACTATAGGACACATCCAGGTTTACATAACAGAAAATAAGAAAAAAAAACTTTCTTTCCAATTAGGACTTTTCCAGTGGTCTAAGTTAGAGGGGTTCATTTTACTAGTTCTGGTTGTCCAAGGTATTGCCCCCTTTCTTTGAAGTGGAAGAGGGGGGTTTACCTAGTGGTCTATGGTAGAGGAGGGAGTTAACATGTTGGTCCTTTTTGGTCAAGGTTAAAACTGATATTTAATACCTGGTGTTCTGCCTGACAGACAGCCTGTAAAACTCCCACAGGCTGCAATGTAATTTTTTATGTATCATTTCAGTGGAATGAATAATTGACCCATAATAAAGGAAAAGTCTTTATGACCCTAAATGTGACATTTTGTGTCATTAATTTTCACAATTCTTTGAAGCTGTACTACTGTGGCTTATTTGCACAATAAAGGGCTTGTGATGACTACCTGGGATGGATAACATATGGTACAAAATCATTGGTTGTATCAATAAATAAGACAAAACACATTGCCAGGTGAGCTTAAAAACGTGATCTATTTTATCATATTACTCTGACTGTTGCCTCCATGGATTTATCGGAGAATTACAATTTAGTAACGATAATCTATGCTCAAATTTGAATTCAAACTCTGCAGACCTCTCTTGATGAGTTGGTTACTTGGCTTAAATGCTCACATTAGCAGAAAATAGCAGTCCATACAGCTGGATCCACTTTTATAAAACAAATACTAAAGAAAAGGGAGTCATGATAATTACTTCTTTTCTTAGAACTAAGGAATAATATTTTCTCAACTAGTTAAGTGTTTGGCCAAGGTCATCAAATTAATAATTCTGGCTTACCAATAATGGGGATCTGGTATGTGAAGTCAGACACACAATTATTAAGTCTTGTGTTTTTAGACTATTTTGAGGATTAGTCATTACATAATTATCTAATCCTTGTTATACCTACACAGCAAAACAAATCAGTTTCAAAATGTTTTTCATAATTCTGCACAGTACAGAAGAATTCAAATATTTGTGTAGAGGTTATCATAAGTTCCATAGGCTACTGTGCCAAGATCTAAGAGGTGGACCCTTGGGCTTGTGGACCTGCTTAGAACTTCTCCCTATGTGTCAACTTGGCGTACTCGACAGGATCAAAAAGTATATTATAATTACATTTCTTTTGAATGGGCTGCATGTAACCTCCCCCTACAAAAATTGTTTTATTAGGTTAACTACATTATATTACTAATAAAGAGGTTATATTATGAAACATGTTCTACATTTTTCAAACCAGCACCTGGATCTGAATACTTTTGTAATGGCATGTAAAAAAAAAAATTGCATAGTCAGTGAGTTATTCAATAAAATGTATCTGTATCTGTTCCTTTCTACTCAAACATGCTCAGTTTAAATCTTTTTTATTTATTTTTTTTTTTTTTTAATTTTTCAAAAATTTATTGGGAAAACTACAAAACATTTACAGTACAAATTTTTACAATCTCTCAATTCTTAGTGACCCGACTAATTATATATAGATATAAATATATTCAACTCATCCTTTCATTACATTTAGAAAAACCCTCCCCTCCCTCCCCCCTAGTCTGTGGTGCGTCAAAGTAGGACCCTTATAAATAAAACAATCTGACCTCAACTAGTCAATCCTCCAACCACCCCATATCCTATTCCACTGGTCCTCACCTTCCCTCCGTTTGTATATAATTTTCTCATAATTTTTTACCTTATCAGTTAAATTTATCCATGTATTTATGTCTGGAGTGGATCGGGCAAACCAGGTCCGACTGATCAAAACTCTAGCCAACATCAGTATTCTGCTCAGGAAGATCTTTTGATACTTGTAATTTTTTAGTTTGGAAAGATCATTAAGCACAAATACTTGTGGTTCAAAAGGAATTCGAATTTTTAGCTTATACATAATACAATTATTAATACTATTCCAGTAGTTTATAAGTTCTGGACAAGTCCATATCATATGGAGAAAGTCCGCTCCTGCAGTGTCACATTTGGGGCAGTTGGACGTGTCTCTTAACCCACATTTATTCATCCATAGGGGAGTGATATATAATCTATGGCAAATATAGAATTGTATTAGAACATGGTCAGTTTAAATCTTTAACTACCACCAGTCAAATGTTCTGTTAAAAGCTGTGGTAGTTTAGCAAGAGAGCTACAGCAGAAAGGACATGCCTCCCGAAAAAGGACTCAACCCATGAGATGCCAGACTGAAGACAATCTAGCTGAGCAATTGAAGCTGTGAATGTGGAGAACTCTGGACCCATGTGAGATAAGGGCTAGTTCTAACTTTGTTAGAAATAGAGCGACATGTACTATATGTCATGTCTACTATGTCGATCATGGCATAACCCCTTTAATGGGTAATTTGTGCAGTGTAATATTGTCACAATGTTTGAAAAGTTACTGATCAATGAAACTTCTTGTGGAGATGTCCCTCAAGATACAGAATTTTTATCTATAAGGTTTTTTTTTCTTAATCTTCAGATTTTTCTACCTTTTTACTCACAGACCAAACCAGTAGAGGGAAAGATGGGAATATGTGACTCTGTGACAGAATTATCTGCCCCCAGAAGTTAGAAATGGCAGCTATATCTAACTACTTCCCAGAACCAGAGGAGCAAGAGGTCAGGAACCTGTCTGATGATTTGGGTAAAAAAAAAAACATAGCACCCTGTGATAGAGCAAGACGGGTTCTCAACACAACTAAATCACAACACTACTGATTAGATTCACTTTATTAAGATGGGTAATGAAAGTTGCATTTTAAGTTATAAATAAGTTCAAGAGAGGTTTTCTTATGAAACAAATTTCCTAATAGGTCATACGGACTTCATAGGATGAAGGACCACTCTTGGGATCTCCCTCAATTAGCCAAAGTAAAGAACAACTAACAAAGAGCTGATCAGTGCTGGATTCATCACTTTATGATTGGTGGGGTTCCAACTTCTGGTGCCCCTACTTCTTCTGAGAGGAAGGGATTACAGCACTGATTCAGCACTGTGGCCCTTCACTGTTCTTCCAAGCAGAGTGGTGCAGGAAAATGCAGCCAGACCAATTCAGTTGACTAAAGCAGTGCTGCCGTCCCCATGCACAGTGGGTTGCTGGGGCGCCACTATACAGAGAAAGACAATGAAAAAGATGCAGCTCCGATTCATTGCTGTAGCCCTTTAATTCTCAGGATAGGTTGCTGTCCCTGAGATTGGACTGATCATAAAATGAGGGAATATCCTACCATTACTTTATCACATGGGAATACCCCTTAGTAGTTTCTCAACATATTTTTATAGGCACACCATAGGTTAAAGGGGTTAACCAGCTTTTATTAAAGGATGGCCTTTCCTCAGGACAAGCTGATCATCAGGAGTCTGGCACCCTGCTCCCCCACCGATAAGCTGTTCAGATGTAGCTCAGTCGCTGAAAGTCAATGGAAGCAGAACTGTAGTAATGTTCTCCCTCTTCTACGAAGTTGATGGTGCTATGTAGTTCTGGCATGATAATGAGGGTGCCATATGTTGGACCCCACGGATCAGTTAGTGTTGGCCTATCCTGAGGACAGGCCATCACTTCGTAAAAGCTGGACAACTCCTTTTAAAAAAAAAAAAATTCCGAATGGTTGCTAGTAACAAGCAGTAATTAACATGAACAACAGAAGATTGAGTCTGGAAAATCTGATATGTCATTCATTACTAAGTTTTTATGTTTTTTTATCAGAAATTGGCCACTAGGAGAAAGGTAATGATGCTCAGAGACCATGACACACTGGGAGGTTCCAGTTTAAATACGTTATGATCAAAAGAGGACAAGTCTGGTTCGCAGGTGCACTGGTGCAGCACATGTCACATTGGGAATCCAGCCTAATGCTGAATTTTAATAGAAAGTTCTCCAGAAAGCTTCCAAGTGGAAAGGTTGGAGGCTGACAAAAATAGTTATGTCAGGTCTTTTTTCACCCTCCTGATACATGATTTATGGAAGAATTTGGTCTCAGTTAGACACCAGATGTTGAGGGACCTATGCACCGGTTTATCCTAGCACCAAAGCACAGCAACACATTGTGTAGTTTTTCAGAACCAAGTCTCAGACTTGAGTTAACAAAGCTATAGTCTGTGCCAGTGGCAGCGACTGCCGACCATATTACAAGCCTATTAATATGGAGAGGAAATGCCCTAGGTTAAAGTGTGTTCAGCTTTGTGACCCAGAGGTCATCCATAATTGGTCTAAAAGGTGGCACATGACATGGAATGGGCTGTAATGATTTAGCCAGTATCTATTTCACATCAAGACATTTCCATTCTGAAAAGACCTAATCGAAAGTAATCTGAAAATGAGAGAAAATGCAAAACATGCGCAAGGTCACTTAAAGACCTATTTCCTTGTGTTCACTGCCCCAAATAACCTCTCTCGGCTGAAATGTAATGTTTCCCTCCTGCTTGGAATACAAGTGCCTGGGAGAATTGTCTGATCATAATCACACATTAGGAACTGTGACTGTTAAAATATTATTTTTCTGTTAGAGGAATAATGAATTTTGCAATGTCAGGCTGAGGGTAACTGGGGTGACTGTGTAATCGGAAGCATCGCATTTACCGATGACATGGAAACTTCAACAGGAAACAAGCCATGTGCAGGTAATGGTGCAACAGGGCTAAGTCCCATATTTATATGACATGCTATATATACTGTAAAAAAAAAAAATATATAAATATATATATATATATATATATATATATTATATAAAGCTGAGTGTATGTGTGTGTGTGTATGTATGTCCACTAAAGGAATCCGCACCGTGGCATTTACAATCACGAAATTTGGCACACAGGTACATCAGGTGTCCGGGAAGGTTTTAGACCAGGTCTCAGCTCTCTAGGACATACAGTTCCTGAGATATTTCCAAAAAATGCATTAGCCAATAGAAGCCTGGTCACATGACCCTTATCAGCCAATTGAAGCTCGTAGGCCAGTCTCCACATGCACAGTTTTAGACCAGGTTTCCATAACAACCCAGCCATTTTTCTTTACTGCTGTAGGAGAGCTTTAAAGGAAATCTGTCACCAGGATAATCGCTATTGAAGTAAAGCCATGGCCTAATAGTACTTAGTACCTTATTTCAAGATGTGCCTTTGTTCCAGCAATAGATGTTTTTATCCTCTGAAAATTCAGTTTATTTGGTATGCAAATGAGCCAGTAAGTTGCCCAGAGGGGCATCACTCTTGCAGGAAGGAGCCCAGACACGCCCCCTGCCACAATGTGTCCACCCTCAATAGACGAACTTAAAACCCCCCACCCCCCAGCTCCCGCTAAGCCATGCCCTTTATCCAGTTAAGCCATGCCCCTCCCACTCCTCAGCCGATGGGGATTTAAAAAATGAAGGTAAAAATAAACTTCTGTCAGCTCCAGGGGTGGGAGGGAGGGTGACTTTCTCCCTGCAGCTCACACTCAAACAGACAGCTGCTGTCTAAGAGTAAGCTGTTCAAAAGGACATGCCCCGATCCAGTTATGCCACGCCCCCTCCCACTCCTCAGCTGACAGAAATTGAAAAAACTAAGTTAAAAATCAACGTCTAGGTCCTGCTAAGCCACACCCCATCCGATTAGGCACACCCCTCCCACTCCTCAGCCGACGGGGATAAAAAAAAAAAATTCAGTTAAAAATCTACTTTTGTCAACTGCAGAGGTGGGAGGGACGGTGACTTTCTCCCTGCAGCTCACATTAAGACAGCACAGTACTGCTGTCTTAGAGTGAGCAGTTCAAAAGGACACTCCCCCAATTCGGTTAGGCCACTCCTCATCTGACAGAGATTGAAAAAATGAAGTTAAAAATCAACTTCTAGGCTCCACTAGAGTCAGTTAGTCCAAGCCCCCTCCCACTCCTCAGCCGACAGGGATTAAAAAAATGAAGTTAAAAATCAACTTTTGTCAGCTGCAGTGGTGGGAGGGAGGGTGACTTTCTCCCTGCAGCTCACACTCAGAGCTGAGTGAGCTGTTCAAAAGGATAAAACCCCAATACAGTTATGCCATGCCTCCTCCCACTCTTCAGCCGACAGGGATTGAAAAAATGAAGTTAAAAATCTACTTCTCTGTCCCATTAAGCCACGCTCTGATCTAGTTAGGCCACGGCCCCTCCCACTCCTCAACTGCCGGGGATTGAAAAAATGAAGTTAAAAATCAACTTCTGTCTGCAACTTCTTCCTGCAGCTCACACTCAGACAGCACAGTGCTGCTGTCTGAGAGTGAGCTGTTCAAAAGGACATCCTTATGTCTCTCCAGGCCCTGGGCCAGATGGAGGACAGGGAGTATGAAAGCAGGACTGTCAGGCCTAAAATTGTACCTCTGTCCACCCTAGGGGCAGGCTGCTGTGGAGGTCACAGTTAAGGGGATGGTCTGCTATGGAGGTCAGTGTTAAGGGGCAGATTGCTGTAAAGGCCAAGGCGGGCCCCTGTGGAGGTCACTGTCAAGGGGGTGGTGTGCTGTGAAACTCACTGTTAAAGAGGAAGGCTGCTGTAAAGGTCAAAGTTAAGGGGGTGGGCTGCTGTGGAGCTCAAATTTTAATAGATGAGGCACTGTGGGGGGGGGGGCAGTGTTAAGGTGTGGGGGGCTGTGGAGGTCACTGTTAATGGGGCGGGGTGCTGCAGATGTCACTGTTATAGTGGATAGTGTTGATATCTTTTAACGACACACACAAGCATTAAATAAAATAAAATAGATTAAATATACTCGAGCGAAGCCGGGTCCTTCAGCTAGTGTATATATATATATATATATATATAAAAATGTGTATATATATATATATATATATATTATATTTGGTACATTGCTAAAATACTTAATACTTTGTATTCTGCTTTGTATGTATTTCCAAAAGCTGTCTGTAGGTGGCACTGTTTAGTTAATGATGCCCTGACTAAGCAGATGAGTTAGATTGCATCAGCCACTTCAGTCTAGCTCTGCCTGTTGTTTAGGGCAGATGCTAGTTCTGGCTGGGTTCTGCTTGTGAGAGAAGCAGATGCCTTTGATCTTGTCCAGATCTGAAGGCAAGGCAAAAAAGACTATTTCTCCAGGAGAAATCATTTACATCATTCAGTGGCTTAGTATACGCCTGAGCGGACGTTCTGTTCATGTGGATATATAATCAGAATACTCCTTTAAAGACAAGGTCATTCATGAAATGCTTTTCTGATTTGTCATCGCTGCATCTGAGATCATATTGATGCAAAACCACCAATGATTCTCAGATTTAAAGGACTCTATAAGGAACTCAAACCCTTTTGACGCTGCCCAGAGATTTTTTTTATTTACGGGAAATCTCACACATTAAAAGCAATGGTATGTTCAAATTGATGACACGATTAGAGATGAGTGAATTTTTCAAAAATTCGATTCGGCTGGTTCGCCGAATTTTTGAAAAAATTAGGTTCAATCCAAATTTATTTGCCCGAATAGCATTATAAAACGCTGCAGAGAGCTTTTAAAGTGATGTAGAACACTGTGCCTTGCAGTAACACGCATAGGGAGTCTGCTGTGGTAGTGAAATAATACTGTCAGTATGACATTCAGATGACAAGCGTCGCTCTAAGGGTCCAGTCACACTTACGTAGTGCTTTGCGGATGCACAAATTGCGGATCCGCAAAACACCGTGCCGGCACACCAATAGAAATGCCTATTCTTGTCCGCAGCTGTGGACAATAATAGGACATGTTCTATTTTTTTTGCGGAACCGCGGACCGGAAGTTTGGATGCGGACAGCACACTGTGTGCTGTCCGCATCTTTTACGTTCCCGCTGAAAATGAATGGGTCCGCACCCGTTCCACATAATTGCGGAACGGATCCGGACCCAAAGTGCGGATGTGTGAATGGACCCTTAGAGTCACTGCACATTTCACTTATTTGTGCAGTCACAGGGCCAAAACTGATTAAATAACTCAAGTACAATTCAATTCAAGTATGAACTCAGCCTTACAGGTCGATGTTAGCATCAAGAAGAAGCGCACTCCTTTTACACCAATTCACTGATTCCACATAGATCTCTACAGAACCTGTTCTATTAAATGCTTATACAGTAGAGCATTTGGTCAGTAATCCATCAGTATTGCTAAAGCCAAAAAAAACAGGATCCAAAAGAGAGATGACACGTGAATGGAATATTTGCATGTCTTCTGTGTTTTGTACTCACTCCTGCTTTTGGCTATCAAATCAAAAGCCAATTCTGATGGGACCATACAGGCCTTACAGCTGCTACACAGACAGGATCAGTTGTGCGTCTCATTTTTTTCTTCCTTCTGAAGAAGGGTCAAATAAATGATGATGTCAGCCAGACTGAAAGGCAAAATAGTGGCCAAGTTATGAAGTGGGATGGGTGGGAACAGCATGAGAAGTCCACAGAGTTGCCCTATGACATAGTGGTGAGGTAGAAGCAGCATGAGGAGGCCACAGAGTGGATCAATGACAGAGTCTAAAGGTGGCAGAAGCATCAGGAGGAGGCCACAGAGTGGCACAATGACAGAGTGTGGAGGTGGCGGCAGCATATTCAAGTTTATGCAAATGAGTGTACATGACAAAACAGTATAGAAAGGCTATTGAATATAATATTAGGACAATTAGAAAACTGAACATTTTTATGCAGTCCTCCTAAGCAGTGAGCGAAGAGTTAGCTGGCATCCCAAAAATTATTTTTACAATTTTTGTCACCCTAATGATAATTAATTAGGTGCACAGGTGTCCCTAAGCCATGCAACTTAAATCAAGCAGCTTTAAGGCTTACAGGCTCTCAGTCAGATGAGAGCTGGATTTGAATGTCTCATAATGCACAAGGCAGCCATTGTACGTTATGCTGACTGTACCTGTCTTATGGATAGGTTATTGGTTAGCACATACCTGGCTTTTGGCATACAGCCTTTATGTAATTGTCTGTTTATTATTTGTCATAGGTAATAAAATTGTTTGTGCATATTACATTACTGTTTTTGGCAATCATTAATTCTCAAATTTGCTAACTTATGGCGAATATGTGAACCAAAATTTGTGAAATATAGCGAATTTGAATATTGCCTATGCCGCTCGTCACTATTCAGGATGGGTGGAAATCCTGGCTGATCAACGCCTGATTCATCTTGACAAAGGTCAGTCTCTCCACATTTTGGTAAACACCCGCTCTGATGTCACACTACTGGCTGGGCAGGACAGCTTTTCCGGTGCAAACTCTGCCAGTTGCAGCCACAAATCCAGTTTGGCTGCCCAGCGAATCTTCAATGTTGGGTGGCAGGGTGCTGTCTAAGTATGCCAACACCTGCTGGTTCAGGTCCTGCTACAGGTCTAGATGCTGCTGCTGGCTAGTAGTTTCTTCAGTAGGCGAGTGAAGAAAGCTGCTCATCAGCGACTCTAGACTCAAGCTGCTGCTGATGGAGCTGGTACTGCAAGCCAACCCCCCCCCCCCCACCACCACCACCACCACCACCACAGCAGCCATGGCAGAGGAACGTGAGCGCAGGGGGCCCCTCCAATCAGACCTGTGAGAGGATGGACGATGGCGCAGATAGGCAGTGGCTAATTGACTACATAGGATGTCTCTATAGTAGTTCAGTTTGTCCTCCCTCTCAGAGTGTGTAAAAAAGGCCCCCATTTTGGACCGGTAGCGAGGGTCCAACAAGCCAGAAGTCATCCCTCTCCCGAATGGTGACAATTCAGCTATCACTATGCAAGCAAGTGTGCATGCATCGGGCCATTTGTGCAAGTGACTGAGAGGGACTCCCTGCCTCCATCTCCACTGCATACTGCCACGGTTCTGTCTGAGTCATCTGCCTCATCTTTCTCATGGCCCGGTAGCTCCTCTGGCTGCTCCTCCTCGCCTGTTACCAGTGTAGAAAAACCACCCATTTCGCTACACATTGCTTGTGCTCCAATGTCCTTCTCCTCCAGTTCAGCCACCACAGGGCTCATGTGGCCATGAGATCTAGGCGCCACGTATCCAGTCTCCTGACCATCCACATTTACCAGCATCTGTTCTAGGATATGAAGCAGTGGAATGACGTTGTTCATCCCGTAGTCATGGCGACTGACAAAAAACATGGCCTCCTCCAAAGGCCTGAGCAAACTTCAGGTGTCACGCATTAGCTGCCACTGGCTGACATCGAAGTTACACAGGGGAGTACTCCTGTCTTCTTGGATCATCAAGAAATCATTTATGGCCTTTCTCTGTTCGTATAGTCGGTCCAACATATGAAGGGTGAAATTCCAACGGGTGAAAATGTCGCATATCAGCCTATGTTGGGGGATGCCGTTCTGCTGCTGCAGCTCAAGGAAGGTGTGCTTTACGGTGGAGTGGCTGAAGTACATGCAAAGTTTCCTGGCCATCTTTAGGATGTCTTGCAGATGGGTGAAAGACTTCAGGAACTGCTTGACAACCAGATTGAACACGTGTGCCATGCAGCGCCGACACCATGCTCTTCCCGTTGTCGGTCACCATGGTTCCAATTTTCAGTTGTCGCTAAGAAAGCCAGGATTCTATTTCTTGATGAAGAACATGGAGCAGTTTCTCCCCTGTGTGACTCCGTTCGCCCAGGCAAACAAGTTGCTGAACAGTCTGACACCGCCATGCCCTGCACATGTGGTATGCTGGAGGGGCACTGTGAGTTGTCCCTGCAGTGGAGGCTGAGGACTCGGTGGAAGATGAGGAGGCAGAGGCGGACATTGTCGCAGGACCAACGGCATGACAACGTGGAGGGGGAAGCGTCGTCACCTGGACAAGTTGCTGGTGTGGCTGTGCAGGAACCACATTCACCCAGTAGGCCGTAAAGGACATGTATTGTCCCTGACCGTAGTTTCAGCTCCACACGTCGGTGCTGCAGAGCACTTTGGCAGACACTGACAGGCTCAAGGATTGCCCTAGCCTACCTCCTGTTCTACATGTGTGTGCAGGGCTGGTACTGCCTTTTTGGCAAAGAAATGACAGCTTGGGAGGGACTGCAGCACCAGCAACTTTGCCAGGAGCACATTTAGCTTCTGCACCGTTGGATGAGTGTATGCATACTGTTGTCTCTTTGCAATTAGTTCGCTGATCGATTGCTGATGGAATGACTGACGAGGAGGAGGAGCAGGAGCATCAGGACCAACAGATGATAAGAAGGACAAACAGCTCCCTTCGGCTGAGGTGGTGGCGCCTTGACTGCCCTAAAACCGGGTTCGTGCCACTGGCTGATATTTTCTGCAGAAGGCTGGACCACCACATCAGAGCCACGGTTCTCCCAGGCCACTTTATGGTGACACTGCATATGTTGATGCAGGGCCATGGTGCCAAAATTGGCACCCTGACCACACTTCACCTTCTGCCCACAGATTCTACAAATGGCCATGTTCAACTCCTCCAGTGGCTTAACAAAAAACTGCCACACCACCGAGTAGGTGATTTTACCCCCAACACTCCACACTGACTGACTGCTACCGACGCTGCTTCTGCAAACCCCTGCACCACTACTTTCCGTGCAGGTAGGCTCCTGCGAAGTGGGTGATCTACCCCGGTCACTTTTGGCTCCCGACCTCCCACTGCTGCCACCCTGCTGACTCCCAGCCACGCTAGCAACTTGCTGGCTCCACTGCTGGCTCACATGCAAGCTGCAACCCTCTTCGCTACATGATGATGATGATGAAGGCCCTAAATCACCCGGCTCCCAAGTGCAATCAGCTACATCCTCATCATCATCGAGTACTGTCTGCACGTCACTGATGTCCTCCTCAACCGTCTTTGGGTCAGAGCCACTCTCCTCATCACTACTTGCCGACCTAGTGGAAGAAGCAGCGAATGTCTCCTCCACATCTTGGCTTGCCAGTAGCTACTGACGGTCTTCTGGCTCGTCCTCACTGTATAGTGGAGATGAGCCCACAGCATACAATACTTCTCTGGCTAAGGGAACAGAAAAGGACAGAGGCAGGTTGAGGACAGGTGAGGGCACAGGGACTGCAAACTTGGGCCATGCCAACTAAGGGTTGTGTCTGACAAACCCACTGACTCTTGGCTGGGGATGTCTGATGTCACTTGCGATGAAGTCGATGATCGAGTCAACCATTCAAGAACAGTCGGGTTGCTGGTCACGATACGACCGCTAGCTGACACTGGGACCTCAGGCCTCTAGAAGTGACCCCTGCTGCCACGGCCCCTTACTCTGCTGCGAGCTCTGCCTGCGTCAGAAACATTTAGGCCTCTGCCACTCCCCTGTGCAGGGCCTGGCACTTCTCTGTCTGACATACTGTTAGATAAATAAAAAGGAAATTAAAACACCCCAAAAAAGTCTGAATTTTTCTCACTTCACCAGACAACGGCTGAAAGGCCCTTTTTCCACTAAGACATACAAAAAAGGGCTTTAGAACATATAACTGCACCGCTGAATGGCAAATATAATTTTTCTTTTGCCACTAATACACGCCACAAAACGCTTTAGAACATATAACTGCAATGCTGAGCGGCAAATATATTTTTTCTTTTGCCACTAATTCCCGCCACAAAAGGCTTTAGAACATATAACTGCACCGTTGAACGGTATATATATTTTTTCTTTTGCCACTAGTACACGCCACAAAAGGCTTTAGAACATATAACTGCACCGCTGAACGGCAAATATATTTTACAGCAGCCATTTTAGGAAAAAATTCCACTTCGTGAACTTCGATTCCCTCATCTTTTGACACAATGCTTAGAAAGGTGAATCATTGTGTGAAAACAAGTCATTCAAAATTGAATGTAGTCGGAAAGTATGCAGTTGCTGCCGCACCGTGTCCTGTAAAAAAGCATGATTTAAAGGAGCCCTCCATAAAAAGCTGGTAAACGGCATTATACTAACTGCAGGGCCTGAAGGGGTGATGCATGACTTCTGCTGTTGGTGCCTCTAGCCATAACAAATTGTATCAGCCTTTCCATGGAGTGCTCCTTTTATTTGTGTGCATTATATACAACCTGCCTTTTTGGGATGTTTGGCAGCCCCTGCTTAGGTGCACGGTTGGTTGTAAGATAATATTGACCTTTATAACACGACTGGAGAAATTATAGACAGTACATATATTTTCTCTCAAAATAAATTATCAGGCACTTGACAGCACATTTTGTTGGTTTATTTAATCCCTAGAGGAAAAATAAGCCGTCCATTCAAAAGTATGTACTTTGTTAACAAGATTAGAGTCAATGAAGGAAAATATATACTCAACATCAAAACATCGAGAGAAAAAAAAGATGCATTATGTGCTTGACTGAGAACCTTACCCTCTGGCTCAGAAAAAAAGAATGAAGTTAAAACCTGAAAATTCCTTGAAGATATTCCAAACTATATCCTAGATAAGGTAACCAGCATAGCATGCAGTTCTCCATGCAGAAAAAATAACTATGAATTATTTAATTTCGAATGGACTTTTTGTTTAATTCTGTATGCAAGCTGCGACATCTGTTTTAGATGTACATATGAAACATACATTGCATGCTTACAAAATGAGAAATGACATAGAATTCATTCGTAATGGAGTTCACTTCCCACTCTGGAATGAGAGCACTGATCTCGGTCATATGAAGTACCGCCTGGCCGCTTCTGGTAAAGTTTTCAGCAAGAATCTACAGTGTCCTGTTCGTAGTCTAGGATCATTAAGGGCTGGTTCACATGACCGTTGCCCCTCCGTGCCCATGCTGTGGACCACAAATTGCACGAGCACCAGCCATGGGGCTGCCGTATGCAGATTGAGACCCCATTAACTTGAATGGGGTCTGCAATCCGTCCGTTACGCAAAAAGATAAAAAGATAGAGCAAGTTCTATCTTTTTGTGGTGTGGAGGCACGGAACGGAACCCACAAAAGCACTCCGTAGTGCTTCCGTAGGGTTCCGTTCCGTGGTTCCGTTCAGTTCCACTCCCCATCTCGGGATTTGAGGACCCATTCACGTGAATGGGTCTGCATCCGTGATGCGGAATGCTCAAAGGCCCGATGTATGTGGGCCGCAATACGGTCACGGGGGGGCACATGGTCGTTTGCATGAGCCCTAAAGGTGTTGTCTGGTTAGTTAAAGGGATTCTGTCACCTCCCCTAACCCAAAATCGGATTTTAAAGCAGTGATGCAGCACAGCTTACTTTGAATAGGCTGTGCTCCTCTATCTTGTAATCCGTCCAGTAGTTTCTGTGGAAAATCGACTTTTATGGTTATGCAAATTAGCCCTAAAGGTGCCCAGAGGGGCGTTTTGTTCCCCTTAGTGAGCCCAGTAACGCCCCTCTTACAGTGTCCAGCCCGCCTTCCTTGCGACTGTCTAACCGCCCCCAGCCTCCCACAGCCTTTCATCCCTCTCCTCCCCCTCCCTCACGGCCGAACGAACTCTCGCACAGGCGCAGTACCCACTGAGGGCTGCGCCAGTGCGATCTGCAGGAGACTGAGGGCAGGAGCTTCATGCTCATCACTGGGCATGCACCGAGCCCAGTGACGTCCGATGCATGCTCTTCCCTCAGTCAGCAGGGAAGAGCGAGCATCGGACGTCACTGGGCTCGGCGCATGCCCAGTGACGAGCATGAAGCTCCTGCCCTTAGTCTCCTGCAGATCGCACTGGCGCAGCCCTCAGTGGGTACTGCGCCTGTGCGAGAGTTCGTTCGGCCGTGAGGGAGGGGGAGAAAAGGGATGAAAAGCTGTGGCAGGCTGGGGGCGGTTAGACAGTCGCAAGGAAGGCGGGCTGGGCACTGTAAGAGGGGCGGTACTGGGCTCTCTAAGGGGAACAAAACGCCCCTCTGGGCACCTTCAGGGCTAATTTGCATAACCATAAAAGTCGATTTTCACATAAACTACTGGACGGATTACAAGATAGAAGAGCACAGCCTATTCAAGGTAATCTGTGCTGCATGACTGCTTTAAAATCCGATTTTGGGTTAGGGGAGGTGACAGAATCCGTTTAAAGGAGCTTTCCAGGACCAGGAGTAAAATATTGATGACCTATCCTCAGAATAGGTCATCATATCTAATAGGTGGGTTCGACTCTCGGCACCTCTTCCAATCCCCTGTTTAACGAAGCTGCAGTGCCCCAGTGAGTACTGGTGCTTCTTCCTAGGCAGAGTCAGACTGGTTCCCCTGAGGACCGCACTGACTAATGTTGAGAATAAAACTGCATGATATATAGTAATTCACCAGGAGTCAGACAGACCCAGGAGATGCCAACTACTTATTTGTGCAGCGCCATGCTATAACCTGCCCTAGTCTCTGTTGTCCTGCCTGTAAGCCTGGCAGACGGGAACGAGGACGAGCCTCCCTAGCATCGCTGGTGACACTAGGGAGGCTCGTCCCTGTCACTGCCTGCCATTGGCTGCTCCCTCCCAACACCGGATGTTTTTATCCATGCCTGGGGAGAAGCAACAGCAGCAGTGCAGAGACGAGAAGCGGCACAGGGAGCGGGGAGCCAGGTAAGTATATTCAATATGAGGGGCCCAGCATATGGGGGAGCCAGGAGCGTAACTACCATAGCGGCAGACCATGCGACTGCTATGTGGCCCAGGGCAAGAGGTGCTCCAGTCTTAGTTGGGATTATCTCCTCCTCTACTGGAGGTGAAAACCTGGTCAGGACTCTACCCTCGAAAGGAGTCATTGAAAAGGGTTTAGGCACAAACCCTTCTGTCCTGTATGGGGGGCCTGGTTTGATCCTTGCTATTGAGCCCTTACTTCTCTATGTACGCCCCTGGTGGGAGCATTTTATAGTCTTGGATAATCCATTTAAGGGTACTTTCACACTAGTGTTAAAGTTTTCCGGTATTGAGTTCCGTCACAGGGGCTCAATACCGGAAATAAACGCATCAGTTTTATCCTAATGCATTCTGAATGGAAAGCAATCCGTTCAGTATGCATCAGGATGTCTTCCGTTCCGTCCCTTTTACGGTATTTGGCCTGAGAAAATGCTGCAGCATGCTGCTGTATTTTCTCCGGTCAAAATTCTGGAACACTTGCCGGAAATGTATTAATGCCAGATCCGGTACCAAGTGTTCAAGAAATTGCCCCATTGAACGACCCGGTTTTCTGGTCTGCGCATGCGCAGACCTTTAAAAATGTGAAAAAAATAAATACCCGATCCGTTTTTCTGGAGGACACCGGAGATACAGATCCGGTATTGCAATGCATTTGTCAGACGGATCCGCATCCGGAAACAAATGATCTCCGTTTGCATGTGGCTTTCCGGATCCGGCACGCAGTTCCGGCAACGGAACTGCCTGCCGGATTCTTCTAACGCTAGTTTGAAAGTACCCTAAGACTATACTGCTTGACTTTCCCACACTTTATACTTTCAGGTTCAGAATCTGAAAATGCCAGACCATCTGGTGATTTCCTGCTAACCTAGCCCTGGGGCAAATTTTGTTTTATACTGGATTCAAAAGGGTTCTATGCCATCAAATTCCTGACTAGACTCTTACTAGAATGTTACCATCTGTAGACACCCAGCAGCTCATAATGAAAAATGAGTCTGCTTCTTCTCTAGAAATGGTGACATTCTTGCCCATGGGCAGCAACTGGTATCGCAGCTCAGTCCCATTCAAACATTTCTCATCGTGAAAGAGGCAAATGGATATGTTCTTGTTTAATGACCCTAAAAGTATTATAGGAAATGTTTCACTTTGTAGCTTGCATCTGACAAGTGTTTTCAAGCCAACATTGGCTCATCTTTCAAAGCTTTCTTTTGTACAGTAATTTCAATGAGACTTGTGGCCAATTACTGTACAATGCAACAAACCTGGGACGCAGCAACTATGTTTACGTGCAGAAGTCAAGGCAGACATTAGAGCTGGAACGCACATGATAGGGAAACACATTTTGTTACAATTATACATAATCCTGGTGTTTACCAGGGTTTTTAAGGAAAATTCAACCGTCATATTCATTTTGTAATCGCCATCACTGACCTATCAGATGATTTACTCAACGATTATAATGAAAAACATAAAAAACGAATGGCTAATTAATTTCAGAGGATACAATGTTGTACTTCCAGCTCCATGATAGATTAAGTCTTCTCTTTCTCAATAGTTGACATATTTGTGTATTAGGCACCAATTGATTATGGGCATGTGGCCTTTGGCTACATGCACACGACCGTATGTGTTTTGTATTTCGCAAATTGCGGATCTGCAAAAAAAACGGATGACATCCATATGCCATCCTTTTTTTAGCGGATCTATTGTAACAATGTTCATCCGTGTCTGCAAAACGGACAAGAATAGGACATGATCTGTTTTTTTTTTGCTGGGCTACGGAACGGAGCAACGAATATGGACAGCACATGGAGTGCTGTCCGCATCTTTTGTGGCCCCATTGAAGTGAATGGTTCCGCACCCGAGCCGCAAAAAATGTGGCTTGGATGCGGAACCGAATCACGTTCATGTGCATGTAGCCTTACTGTGATTGTAGCAAATTAATTGTGGATTATTGAGCCTTAAAAGGATTACATTTCACAAAACTACCCTGAAAAAAACTCTTTGGGATTTTTTCCCCCCAAAGTTATAAATGAATTACAATAGAAAAAGACCAGGTTGGCCTTTGAAAAGCTCTTTTCACTCTACTGTCAGTCACTGCTCTATCAAGTTTCTTCAGGAAATCTGAAAGCTGCATTATAAGTCAGTGGGATCTATCTGGAAAATGAATTTGTCATGACCTGAAAGCTACTGTATGATGTCAATGTGTGCATTTTTATTTTCTATGTACATAGGATTACATTGACCTATACTGTAAATGACAAAATAGCATAAACCAAGCGTACCAATAGACCTTGGAAGTCATGTTTTATTCCACGGTTGCCCTGCTAACAACCAAAAAGTCAAGGACAGGTAGGATCTTCCGCT
Organism: Bufo gargarizans; assembly: GCF_014858855.1. NCBI lineage: Eukaryota > Metazoa > Chordata > Amphibia > Anura > Bufonidae > Bufo > Bufo gargarizans. Next base: position 68,703,991 of record NC_058086.1, on the reverse strand, counting down.
AGATTGATTGACCATTCAGGAGTGCTCAAAACTGTGTGTGTGTGTGTGTGTGTGTAGCTTATACAACAGAACATAAGAAGGTCCCTGTGGGACAATAACTCAGGGGGACTGCGAGGAAGTGAGAGGGCTGCAGAACTGAGAAGTATATGTATATATTTGTCTTCCAGTAAGTGTAGCACAGGAGCAGTGGAGTACCCTGAGGGAGCAAAGGGAGTGGAGTTAAGGCAGCCTTCCAATGGTTTGGTTACTTCCCTGAGAGTAGTGGCGCTTAGGCGTCTTTGGATGTAGCCCTGGACCAGCAAGAGAACTTGCTTTGATAGAACTTGGATTGATAGAGTAAATCATACACAGCACTTGATATACCAGAGCTGAATGAGACTGCACTCACACTCACAAACTGGGTAGTATGCATTGGTTAATACCCACATGCAGTTGTTCTTCGCGGGGACCAGCACTGCCATGGAGAGACTGAGATTAGGTCAAGCCAATACCCAGGTAAATGGCTGGAGTTATACTTGTTCAGAGGCTGTATTGCTGTTTGGATTGAGTCATTGTTGTTGGGTTACAATTCTACTTGAACTTGTCAAAGTATGTTCAATTATTTTTTGGCAAAAATACTTCAGCAAATGTCGGTTTTACTCCAAGTGATATCTAGGTTTACCAAATGGTCTTCGCACTGCATCACATTGCATTGAACAGCACTCCTGTCTGATCACAGGGCATTGAGTTGCAGGCATTTGACTGTTAAGATGTTTCACTGCTAATAATACTTATCCACAGTACACCACTTCATTTTCATAGGTGACACAAGGAAATGGTGAAAGCTGGGCATCCCAGTGGTCGGACTTCTAGCAATCAGATACTTATCCAGTATCCTTTGGATAAGGGATAAATAGTGTTAGTGGGAAAACCTCTTTAAAGTTATCTGAGTTCTAGTTATTGATGACCTATCGTTAGGATAGGTCATCAATATCATATCGGTGGGAATCCAACACTTGGCGCCCCTACCAATGAGCTGTTCTGGGCAACAGCTGGAGCCAGAAATAAGCACAAAGGATGAAGCTGGAAGCATGGCTCAGTTCACTTTGTACTGGATGTGCTGAGTTACTACAGCTCAGCTCCCATTCATTTAAAGGGATTGTAGAGTGTGTAAAAAGAGAGATAATTTTTTTTTATTAAAAATTAAAAATTTGTATTTTAACCCCCTCTAACTCCTTTGTAAGGCCATATCTTGAATATGGGATTCAAATTTAGGCTCCACATTCTAAATAGAATATAGGAGAGCTAGAAAAGGTTTAAAAAGCAGCTGATCATATTATGAGATGACAACATGGGATGGGACCACATTATGATGACAACTGGGTTTTGTGTGGGGAAAAAAAGATACCTTAGAGGCAATCTCATTTACATGTATGAAGCACTAGCACATGATTTATTTGTTGAAAGGACCTTAAAAAGGACCAGTTGACATTAATTCTATGTGGGGGAAAGGTGTTTAGGCATCATTATAGAAAAGAGCACAGCGGCTCAGTAGTTAGCACTGGTCCTGTCACGGACGGTGTACAGGAAACAAGGCAAAGCAACATGTATAAATTACTCGCTGGATCCAAAAGCTAAGGAACCAAGGGAGACCCCTGCAGGAGACCTGGCACTTTCCCTGGCTGCTCAGCCTATGCAAAGATCCTAATGGTGGAGGTTTGCATATCCACGAACCTTGACTATAAAGCCCTGAGCACCCTACAATAGTGAGGGGACACGACCACCGGCTCCCTACACAAGATACGGAGGGAGTCAGGGTCACCTGGAATCCAGCAAACAGAAAATAAACGATAAAGGTACAACACTTAGCTTTGTAGCAGACAGGAGAACAAGGTCAGCATGCACACACACTCCAGGAAGTAGTATAAGCCGCCCAGAAAAGCCTTCTGGGGAGGAATTTAAAGGGAAGCAATTAGTCCAACACATGACAGCTGAGAGAGGCTAACGAGAGGAGGAGCTGAAAACCACAACACAGAAACTCAAGGAGGAGGTTCTGAAAGGCCTCTGTCAGAGCTTCTCAGCTGTCTGGTTGTGACAGGTCCCGTGCAGTGTTGGGGTCCTAGCTTTGAATTGGACCATGGACAACATCTGCATGGAGTTTGTATCTTCTCCCCGTGTTTGTCTGGGTTTCCTCCAGGTTCTCCAGTTTCCTCCCACACTCCAAAGACATACTGATAGGGAACTTTGTGAGCCCCATTGGGGACTGCCTGCTGCTAATGTCTCTAAAGCGTTGTAAAATATGTCAGCTCTATATAAGTGTGTAAAATAAGTACATTTACTAAATATAGTAGTCAAATTCCCTACCTCAAGAGGATGTCATGGCCAATACTCTGTCATGAGTTAAAAAGCTAAATGCTTATCTAATAGCAAATGGCATTGATGGCTATAATTACTCTAACAATTAACGTTCCACTTCTGATCTGAGAAAGTTTGAAGTTGATGGACACGTCTTTTTCAGCCTATGTCTCAGTGGAGGACCGGCAAGATACAGGATGATTTAAGCTATTGTATACCTAAGGAGTGCGAGACCAAACCAATGCATTCATAAAGTTCATCCTTCTGAGACTTTCCTCATATAAACCAGTAGGATAAACCCTTTCTTCTATAGTATGTATATGTGTATTTGAAAACTGGCATCAGGAAGGGAGTCACCAGTTTGAATCTAGGGCCAGTGTAAATTGAAATTCATTTTGCACTATTTATTGATGTTTTGAAAGCAGCCAACGCAAACCGGGCGCACGTGCAAACTAGCTTGATTGTCATCACAAGAGATCTTTAATTAGACTTTTCCCATCTGGTCATCGTAATAAAGTCAACAAACCTTCCCTGTGAAAATATTTTCAGGACTTTTAAAATGCCAAGGTCATCCTGATGAGAACCGATGTTGTTAAACATGGCATTGTTCTCATTGTGTTTAGAAAAGATGTCAATACCACAACAGTGATCTCTTAATCCTAAAAGCTCCCAGTTACCGAGGTAATGAACTGGGGAGGTGTGCTCTTCACATGAAGAGAAGCCTTACCTTCAAAATCAACAAAATCCCAATTCTAAAGGCGATCGTCAAAAAATGCAAAGAGTGAAGAAGATGCCAGAGATGCTATGAGCTCGACTTAATTCCTAAACTAACGAGACATTTGTCTTATTATTTGCCCAGATTAGACATTCCCTTAGAATTCATATTTACATGTCCTCTCTAATGGTGTGCTTGTTTGTGTGGTGCCTAAAATAATATTGTTTAGATAGATATAATCTTTTAATCTCCCATGTAAAAGGTTGTGCGGTTTTATATACTGATGCCTCTGATCTACCCTTTATGTTTGTGGTGACAGAGCTGTGTGTGAGAATAAAGTTTTCCAGAAGGAAAATGCAATGTGACTTTTTATTAGAAGCCGCTGTTCTCGATTCAAATATCATCACACAGGACAAAAATAAATAAATGTGCAGGCTAGGAGTGGTCTGGACTATAGATAAAGGAATCGATTCTGAACTACCGTAATTGGATTTGTTACAAATTTCACAAAAATTCTTCTGCCCAACGAATTGGAAGTTTTGGGGATTCAGTTTGGATGAATCATGCAAAACGGCTCAGACCATTTTACTGGGAAAATGTAAGGGAAACAGGGCAGGGAGGATGAAGAGGGAGGATCACATGAACTAGGGAGGCAAGGGGGATTATCCACATCTACCCTGCGTGGCTGATGGACAGCCTGTCAGCCAATCAGGGGACAAAATATTGGCAGGTCCTGCAGGCTCTGGACTATGTCTAAAGCACTGATGACATTCTGAGCTCAGCCAGCATGGGTGCAATTTGTTCTGGCAGTCACCAATTAAAAGTAAAATAACTCGATCAACTCCAAGTTGCGAGTGAAGATTGATGTGTTGGACTTTTTTGTAAGTCAAATGATTCATGTGACATTTTGATCATGTGACCTTTCTCAAAAACTACAATACAACAGACATGGTTTATGTAAGTATATACCTGTAATACAGTAAATAAATCCATCCAATAGTTCTATGGTTTAGTTGCTAGTGTTGATCGAGCACCAAAGTGCTCGGGTGCTCGAGTAGAACCCCTTGGGATGCTCGGGTGCTCTACAGAGCACCCGAGCACAATGAAAGTCAATAGGAGAAGCCGAGCATTAAACCAGGCACCCCCTGCTCTGAAGAGGGGAGGGTGTCTGGTTCACATGAAAAGTTCAGAAATTGATGGAAACACCACTGAAATGGTTCGGGAACAGCATGGGGATGATGTCTGGATGCATCTTGGACTCCCAGGTTGCTGCTGGGAACGATGTTGCCTAAGTAGTACGCCACTTTTACAGATACACACAAAACAGAAGAAAAAATTGATTTTAGAGGAAAAATTGTTAGGAAACATTCTTTCCTGTATATTTACTTGTATATGAAGTGCAAGTGCTGTCAAAAATTGCAAGGAAGAGGCATTCCGATACAACCTGTATATCATATAATGGAGAGTCTCATTCACATTGTGGTACAATTGTTCAGGTAGTGGGACTCCTACACTAAGTGAAAGGGCTGTCAAAAATTACAAGGAATCGGCACTCCAATACACCCTTTATTACACATAAAGGAGGGAATCATACTCACCCTTGAAAAATTATGATTGATGACCTGCTGGTGACCATCTAAAACATTATGGGCGAGGCCTGCCCCTGATCTGAGCATTTAAAACATTAGGGGTGAGAGTCTGCAGCTGAACTGACCATCTGAAACATTATGGGCGGGGGTCTGCTGCTGAGCTGACCATCTAAAATATTAAAGGTGAGGGCCTGTTGCTGAGCTGACCATCTAAAACATTAGGGGTGAGGGCCTGCTGCTGAGCTGACTATCTAAAAGATTATGGGCAAGGGTCTGCTGCTGAGCTGACCATCTAAAACAGTATGGGTGAGGGCCTGCTACTGAGCTGACCATCTAAAACATTAGGGTGAGAGCCTGCTGCTGAGCTGACAATCTAAAACATTAGGGGTGAGGGTCTGCTGCTGAGCTGACTCTCTAAGGCTACTTTCACACTAGCGTTCGTCGGTCCGCTCGTGAGCTCCGTTTGAAGGGGCTCACGAGCGGACCCGAACGCAGCCGTCCAGCCCTGATGCAGTCTGAATGGAGCGGATCCGCTCAGACTGCATCAGTCTGGCGGCGTTTAGCCTCCGCTCGCCTCCGCACGGACAGGCGGACAGCTGAACGCTGCTTGCAGCGTTCGGGTGTCCGCCTGGCCGTGCGGAGGCGTGCGGATCCGTTCAGACTTACAATGTAAGTCAATGGGAACGGATCCGCTTGAAGATGTCACCATATGGCTCAATCTTCAAGCGGATCCGTCCCCCATTGACTTTACATTGAAAGTCTGAACGGATCCGCGCAGGCTACTTGTGCACTTGCGCACTTGCGAATTTTTTTAAAGTTATTAATGCAGACGGATCCGTACTGAACGGAGCCTCCGTCTGCATTAATGTGATCGGATCCGTTCAGAACGGATCCGATCAAGCGCAAGTGTGAAAGTAGCCTAAACCATTAGGGGCGAGTGCCTGCTGCTGAGCTGACCATCGAAAAAATTATGGTTGAGGGTCTGCTGGTGAGCCCACTCCCAAAAACATTAGGGGTGAGGGCCTGCTGCTGATCTGACCATGGAAAAAATTATGGGCGATGCCCTGGTGCTGACTGACCATAAAAAAAAAATATGGTTGAGGGTCTGCTGCTGAGTTGACTCTCTAAAACATTAGGGGCGAGTGCCTGCTGCTGAGCTGACCCTCTAAAACATTAGGAGTGAGGGCAGCCTAATAAGCATGTTGATATGATGGAGGAGAAGGAGGAGGACGAGAAAAGGAAGATTGAACCATATACCCTTTTTGTGGTGGAAGGGGTGCATGAGAATACAGTGTATTCAATACACCATAAAAGCCACATTTAAAGTGCCTTTATGTTCAGCCGCTTTCCTCTCGTGGAGTAGAGAAGTCAGGGGCAATCCAGGCCTTGTTCATTTTGATAAAAGTCAATCGGTCAGGCGGATGCGCTTATCAGTTATTATGCCCCCAGCAGCACTAAATACCCGCTCTGACAAAACGCTGGTGGCGTGGCAGGCCAGCACCTCCAAGGCATAGAGCGCCAGTTCGTGCCACGTGTCCAGCGTACTTCTTCAACATCTTCCAAAATTTTCCCCTCCTTGTGACAGTAGGCCGCGCATCAGGGTGAGGGTGCTTGCGGGGTGTCATGAAACTGTCCCAGGCCTTAGAGAATGTTGCCCTGCTGTGTGTTCCCCTCATCTCTCCTCCTCGGTTGCCGCCAGCTTTGTCAGCTGGAAATTTTTGGACCATTTTCTAGTCCTCTCCACCACAGGAATGAGAGATGAGAAGTTCTCTTTGTAGCGGGGGTCGAGAAGGGTGTACAACCAGTAATCGGTGTTGGCCAAAATGCGTACAACGCGAGGGTCACAGGAAAAGCAGCATAACATAAAGTCAGCCATGTGTGCCAGAGTCCCAACAGACAAGACTTCCCTGTCTTCATCAGGAGAATGACTCTTAATCTCCTCATCCTCTTCCTCCTCTTCTGCCCATCCACGCTGAACAGATGGAATAAACCTGCTATGGGTACTACCCTCTGTAGCGGAAGCAACCGTCTCCTGCTCCTCCTCCTTCTCATCATCCAATTTGGGCTGAGAAGACGAAATGAGGGTGGTCTGGCTATCACCCTGTGTACTGTCTTCCCCCATTTCCACCTCTTCCACATGCAAAGTATCCTCCTTCATTGTGAGCAGCGAGCGTTTCAGTAGACACAGAAGTGGGATGGTTACACTGATAATAGCGGTATCACCACTCACCATCTGTGTTGATTCCTCAAAGTTGCGTAAAACCTCACAGAGGTCAGACAACTATGCCCACTCGTCGCTTGTGAAGAGCAGAAGCTGACTGGAAAGGCGACAACCATGTTGCAGCTGGTATTCCACTACTGCCCTCTGCTGCTCACAAAGCCTGGCCAACATGTGGAACGTGGAGTTCCAGCACGTGCTCACGTCACACAACAGTTGGTGAGCTGCTGCAGCGTTTACAGACCGGCGACAGCTGTAGAGGACTTTCGGAAATGGGCACACACGCGGTGTATCTTCACCAGTAGCTCAGGCAAATTGGGGTAGGTTTTGAGAAACTGCTGAACCACTAAGTTTAACACGTAGGCTAGTTATGGTATGTGTGTGAGCTTGCCGAGCTCCAAAGCTGCCACCAAGTAACGTCCATTATCAGACACAAGCATGCCTGGTTGTAGGTTGAGTGGCGAGACCCACAGCTCAGTCTGGTCCCTTATACCCTGCGACAGCTCTGCGGCGGTCTGCTATTTGTCACCTAAGCAAATAAGTTTCAATGAGGCCTGTTGCCGCTTCCCCACTGCAGTGCTACACTGCTTCCAACTACTGACTGATGGCTGACTGGTTCTGCAAGATGATAATTCAGAGGTGGAAGTGGAGGATGAGGCGGAGGAGAAGAAGGGGGTTTGCAGTCACTAATGTAGGTGGTGGCGGAAACCCTGATGGAAGAAGGGCCCGCAATCCTTGGCGTCAGTAGCACTTCTGCCATCCCAGGGTATGACTCGCTCCTGCGCCTCCTTCAGCCTGTTGCTGTGCTGCGGATCCCTCCCCCTATGTACTGCAGTCCTCGTTCGGCTTGCCACCTTCCCAGGTTGGGTCAATGATTTCATCGCCTCCTGATTTGTTGACCTAAAAAGAACCTCACTTATTGACAACTTTGTCTCATCCTAATCATGAACCTCTTTAGACACTAATTGCGGTTGACTTATTGGCAACTGTGTCTCATCTTCATCATCCACCTCGTGAAACACTAATTGCAGTTCCCCACCATCATCTTTTTCTGACTGTGGATGCTCAAGAGTTTGGGAATCAGGGCACAAGATCTCCTCATGTCCCTCTTCAAGCAGCCTTGGCGAGAGGGCTAAATTAAGGAATGGCACTGAAAAGAGCTCCTTGGGAAATCTGAGTGTGGGATAATTTGTTTACCAAGACTCTCCATGGTGGGATGAAGGAGGATCAGGGTGAGGATTCTGTTGACCAGACTCTTGGCTACTGAGACTGGACTTTGTGGAAGACAGGGTGGTGCTTAACCGACTGGAAGCATTATCTGCTGCAATCCAACCGACCACCTGGTCGCACTGGTGTGACTTCGAGAGTGGTGTCCTGCACCACCCTGCAAACTGGGATATGAAGCTAGGTATCTTCGATGAGTGTGTTTCTTGTGCTCTGGCAGCAGGCACAGTTTCACCGCGCACAGGGCCACGGCCTCTGCATGCACCACCAGCAGCACGGCCACTTCCCCATCCCTTACTGCTCGCCTTCCGCATATTAAATGGTATATATGCTTGCAAGTATGTCACACGTACAGTAGCGCAGGTTTTGTAAGTGTATTCACAAATAAATTAGACTGAATGTCACTGATATTTCGGATGCGCTAACGTTATACAGGAGATGTAGCACAGGTAATGGCGCTGCCACCAGCAGCGAAAAAATTACACTGAATGTCACTGATATTTCGTATGCGCTACCGTTATACTGGAGATGTAGCGCAGGTAATGTTGCGGCGGTAATGCAGCGGCCAAACAATTGCACGCAATTTAGCGCAGATTGCGCTAAAAATATATATTGCTGCCAGACACAACAATAGTCCTTAAAAGGACTTTTGGGTCTCTAACACAAACCCTGCCTAAGAAAAAAATAAAAATTCTATTGAATCAATTCCCTACACTGTCTGTCCCTTCTACAGCACAGCTCTCCCTGACTAAGGGTCCATTCACACGTCAGTATTTTTACCTTTCCAGATAAACGTTCCTTTTTTTTTGCGGATTCGTTTTTTCAGTGCAACCTTCAGGTTTTTTTTACTAAAGTGCTTCCGAATCCGTTCCGTGTTTCCGTGATTCAGTTTTTTTAAAGTTTTTTTTACAAAAGAAAAAAGAGGAGGAGGAATAGATGTTGCTAGGGTACCCCAAAAAAATAAACAGGTGAAAACAGGTGCCATTTTATTGTGCTTTTGGTGTAGTAGGAGCTGTGTAAGAAATCTCTGCCTTGCTAGCTTAGTTTTCTACAGTTATCTCACCGATCGTCATGTCTGAAGACTTGGATAATGTACCTGGATCATAGTGATCAATCGGTCCACTTCATATGCCATTTTGCAGGAGAGCAAGAGAGCAGAAGATGACCTGAACTTCTCTCACCACAGGCACTGAGGGCTGGACTTAATTATTATTTTTTGTTTCCTGTCAACTGATCAGTTAAAAAACTGATGACATTCGGATGGTTTTGTGCATGTCATCAGTTTTTATGCGGATCCATTGACTTGAATTGACAACGGACCAGAAAAACTGACAGAAAGTAGGACAAGCTTCATTTTTTTTCAGGATCCGAATACTCGAAAATAGGAAAACGGAACGGATTCAGTGATTCGGAAAGCACTATGATTGGTGTCCGCATTTTTGCTGAGGCAATTGAAATTAATGGATCCGAAAAAACGTTCCGATTTAAAACGGAACGGAAACAGAGTGTTTTAACGGACGTGTGAATGGAGCCTAACACTGAGCTGAACCACGTGTCATTGGGTGCTTTATAGCACCCGATGACGCGTTCCGGCCAACCAATCACTGTAATGCCAGTAACCAACATGGCTACTGCATTACAGTGAGTGGCAGTACTCACATGTATGTTTATTGGCTGCATAGCAGACAACAAACGTGCGGGGAGGAGACCCGAGCATCGCGCTTCGGCTGAGCATGCTCGATCAACACTAGTAGTTACCAGAAACCAATAATATCACAATAGATACATACATTGTACAATACAGAAGGTGCCGAGTGCAGAATAGATAAGTCCACAGGAAATAACTGTATACATATGTATGGATAAGGAATAATAGCATCTAGAAAATGTGCCATACAATCATGGTATGGACTAAGGATATCCTCCTTTAAGTGGAACTAGAGACTATAGCAAGGGTTAAGTCCAATTTCTAGTAGTCTCCAATTAAAGACAGAAGCCAGGCATATAAGGGTGTTGCAGGGACAGTTTAGGGATATATTTAGTTAGGTCAATTGAATTAATAGGTAGAAAAGTCAGGGTTTTATGTTACTACTTACTAGAGAGGAAAAGCATAGGGCCAGAGTTCTGTGTGTATGTGTGTTATACAGTGAGGGGAGGGCAGCTGCTGGCAACTAGAAAGCTTCATGTAATGCACTGCAATCACCAAAATCCTACAATAGATTCCAAAAAATTGTAGCCGGTTGTAATTGAGGAAAGCTAAAGTTGAAAATAGTCCAGCATCTCAGAATCCATAAATCAGGGCTTTATTCAAATAAAATCTATTCAAAGAAAGTCCATAAATAACATTGGTGGTTGCAAAGAATGATTCCAACAATCGCTACGCGTTTCGGACAACTTACTGTCTTAAAATACCTAACATACTCTCCTCCCCATATGTTTTTTAGGCATTTTAAGACATTAAAACTTGTACCAAAACACGCTGCCATGATTAAAGACACAGAAATTGTGAAAATCCTCCAGTGTCTGCAGTACATAAGTAGACAGCCTTCTATTTTAAGAGAAAACCTGAAGCTTCTTCAGTTCAAGTGTATTATAGCCATATTCCTAGCACCTCCAGCAGCATACATTTCACTGGAAATGCTGTGCAACTGTACCCTGTTCTTTCTGAAAAAAAACTGTTGCAATTTTGATAATTGCAGCAAGTCAGTACCAGTGTGTTTATAGAAGGGGACATTTATTAAGCCTTTTTTAATTACAGAAAAAACTGCTGAAATTTTGCTACCATTTATAACTAAGGGTGGGTTCACATCTGCGTTTTGGATTCCGTTTTGGCTTTCCGTTATAACATGGTTATAACGGAATCCATAAGACGGAAGGCACGGATCCGTTATACTGCCCATAGACTTGTATTATGACGGAATGCAAAATGGACGCCTTTAAAAGGCATTCCCTCTTAATAGAAGTCTATGGGAATCATAGCAGATCCGTCCCATTTCCATTATGCAGAACGGAAAAAAAAAAAGTCCTGTCAACAGTACTTCGTTTTCCGTCTTGCATAACGGGAACCAGACGGATCCGTTATGATTCCCATAGACTTCTATGAAGACGGATCAAAACGGAATGCCTCTTAAAGGTTTCCGTTTTGACTTCTGTCTTATAAATTCTGCTATTTTCCGTTATAAATCCTAGCCAAAAGAAATATAAATGGGACTATAACTATAAAACATGTAATAATCTTTATTAATCAAAATATTAATACAATTGTACAGAGAAAGAGGCACGATGGAAAATGATCCAGAGACAAAATACACGGGGTACATAGATCAGATATAGAACTTATGTCACAGATGTAATATTGGGAAACAGGTCCCACACTCTTATATCAAGCTACATAATAAAGCCAAGTGCATAAAAGATATAAAAAAAAACTAATAATCTGCACTCCACCAGGGGAACAGAAATACAAACCCCAGAAAAATATAACAGGCTAAATATATCAAGCACTCCACCAGAGCAACAAAAGATAGAGTCCCAAGGTAGTATGTCAGACTAAATATATAAAGCTGAGTACATATAAGGACTTAATAATACACAGAGCTATAGATACTCCACTTAGCTTCCAGTTGAATATAAAGAGGTTTTAGTGCGTGGGGTGATACTTCAGCATATTGCACATCATGTCTGTGGGTAGGTTGCTATAGCTGTACAGGGGCCTTTCTCCTGAGTAGTTTGCCATTTTTTGCATGTATATACACTGAACAAAAACATAAACGCAACACTTTCGGTTTTGCTCCCATTTTGCATGAGCTGAACTCCAAGATCTGAAACATTTTCTACATTCACAAAAGACCCATTACTCAAATATTGTACACAAATCTGTCTAAATATGTGTTAGTGAGCACTTCTCCGAGATAATCCATCCCACCTCATAGGTGTGGCATATCAAGGTGCTGATTAGACAGCCTGAATATTGCACAGGTGTGCCTTAGACTGCCCACAATAAAAGGACACTCTGAAATGGGCACAGTTTTGCCTTACTGGGGGGGGGGGGGGTCAGAGTACCAGTCAATATCTGGTGTGGCCACCATTTACCTCACGCAGTGCAACACATCTCCGTTGCATAGAGTTGATCAGGTTGTTGATTGCGGCCTGTGTAATGTTGGTCCACTCCTCTTCAATACCTGTGTGAAGTTGCAGAATATTGTCAGGAACTGGAACACGCTGTCGTATACGCCGATCCAGAGCATCCCAGACATGCTCAATGGGTGACATGTCCGGTGAGTATGCTGGCCATGCAAGAACTGGGATGTTTTCAGCTTCCAGGAATTGTGTACAGGTCCTTGCAATATGGGGCCGTGCATTATCATGCTGCAACATGAGGTGATGGTCGTGGATGAATGGCAGAACAATGGGCCTCAGGATCTCATCACGGTATCTCTGTGCATTCAAAATGCCATCAATAAAATGCACCTGTGTTTGTTGTCTATAACATATGCCTGCCCAAACCCCACCGCCACCATGGGCCACTCGATCCACAACGTTGACATCAGCAAACTGTTCACCCACACGACGCCACACACGCTGTCTGCCATCTGCCCTGAACAGTGATAAACGGGACTCGTCCGTGAACAGAACGCCTCTCCAACGTGCCAGACGCCATCAAATGTGAGCATTTGCACACTCAAGTCGGTTACGATGACGAACTGCAGTCAGGTCCAGACCCCAATGAAGACGACGAGCATGCTGATGAGCTTCCCTGAGACGGTTTCTGACAGTTTGTTTATGCAAACCGATTGTTGCTGCAGCTGTCCGGGTGGCTGGTCTCAGACGATCATGGAGGTGAACATGCTGGATGTGGAGGTCCTGGGCTGGTGAGGCCGGTTGGATGTACTGCCAAATTCTCTGAAACACATTTGGAGACGGCTAATTGTAGAGAAATGAACAATCATTGCAGGGGCAACAGCTCTGGTAGATATTCCTGCAGTCTGCATGCATGCCAATTGCACGCTCCCTCAAATGTTGCGACATCTGTGGCATTGTGCTGTGTGATAAAACTGCACATTTCAGAGTGGCCTTTTATTGTGGGCAGTCTAAGGCACACCTGTGCAATATTCATGCTGTCTAATCAGCACCTTGATATGTCACACCTGTGAGGTGGGATGGATTATCTCGGCAAAGGAGAAGTGCTCACTAACACAGATTTAGACAGATTTGTGAACAATATTTGAGAGAAATGGGTCTTTTGTGTATGTAGAAAATGTATCAGATCTTTGAGTTCAGCTCATGCAAAATGGGAGCAAAACCGAAAGTGTTGCATTTATATTTTTGTTCAGTGTATGTGTGCCATGTGTAATTATTGACTTGATCACTATATTTTATCATCTATATGTATTCAGCACAGAACCAGTATTACTGCTCTGGTGAAATATAGCACCTAAGACTCTGTGTATTTTTCATGTATTCAGCTAGAAGTCAAGTATCGTATCTGCAGCTTTGTGCAATATTTATGTACTCAGCCTCAGGTATTATAAAGCCCTCATATGTACTCAGCTTTAGGGCTAACTATATTTTGTATATATTTAGCACTATATGTTCAGCTGCAAGCTAAATGGAGTATCTATAGCTCTGTGCAATATTCATGCACCGAGCCTTTGGTATTAATAAGTCCTTATATGTACTCAGCTTTATATATTTAGTCTGACATACTACCTTGGGACACTTTTGTTGCCCTGGTGAAGTGCTTGATATATCTAGCCTGTTATATTTTTCTGGGTTTTGTATTTTCTGTTCCCCTGGTGGAGTGCAATTATTAGGGCTTTTTGGTATCTTTTATGCACTTGGCTTTATTATGTAGCTTGATATAAGAGCTTGGGGCCTGTTTCCCAATATTACATCTGTGACATAAGTGCTATATCTGATCTATGTACCCCGTGTATTTTTTCTGAATCATTTTCCATCGTGCCTCTTTCTCCTTACAACTGTATTTAAATTATATATTTTAATTAATAAAGATTATTACATATTTTATAGTTATAGTCCCATTGATCTTTCTTTTGGTTAGGATTTATGCTAATTTATGCTTGAATAATATGAGGTGGATTTATATAACGGAAAGCCATAATGGAATCCAGAACGCAGATGTGAACCCACCCTAAGCAGTTCAGCGTTTTCAGTGTGTCCCTATCAGTGTGTTTAGACAAAGGAATGTTTAATTGGACCTCTTTAACCCCTTGCCGACACATGATGTAATAGTGCATCATGGCAGCAGGTAACTTGCCCCATTTTGACGTACTATTACGTCATGGTGATCGGGCGGGCACCGGAGCAGTGTGTGCCCAATTACTGCAGGGGCCTGGCAGTCCCTGATAGCCGGGCCTCTGCTGTATCTGCCAGCATTGCTATGATTTTATAATAAAAAACAGGGGAAAAAAAAGAAAAAACACACAAAAAACGCCAAACGATCAAAAAGGCGTATGCCCCCCAAAATGGTACCAATAAAACCATCACCTCATCCCGAAAAAAATTAGCCCCTACATCTTTTAAGACAAAAATTTAAAAAACTAACTCTCAGAATATGGAGACGCTAAAGCATATTTATTTTTTTGTTTAAAAAATGTGATTATTGTGTAAAACTAAAAAAAATAAGAAAAAGTATACATATTAGGTATTGCCATGTCCGTAACAACCTTCTCTATAAACATATCACATGAGCTAACCCCTCAGGTGAAAGCTATAAAAATAAATAAAAAAAAATAATAAAAAAACCAATTTTTTGGTCACCTTGCCCCGTAAAGTGTAATAATGAATGATCCAAAAATCATATGTACCCGAAAATGGTACCAATAAAAACTTCAACTTTTCCTGCAAAAAACGAGCACCTGCACAAGACGATCATCAGAAAAATCTAAAAAATATCGCGTTCAGAAAATGTAAAACTGAAACAAAAGACAGTAGACATATTTGATGTTTTTGCGTCCGTAACAACTTGCTCTATAAAAATAGCACATAATCTAACCTGTCAGATGAACATTGTAAAAAATAAAAATAAAAACTGTGCCAGAACAGCAATTTTTTTGTAATATATAGCGATTAAAAATCATACTGTATGTATCCTAAAATAGTACCAATAAAACTGTCACCTTATCCCATAATTTCTAAAATGGCGTCATTTTTTGGGAGTTTTTACTGTAGGGGTGCATCAGGGGGGCTTCAAATGGGACATGGTGTCTAAAAACTAGTCCAGCAAAATCTGCCTTTAAAAAAGCATACAGCGCTCCATTCCTTCTGTGCCCTGCTGTGTGCCCTTACATCAGTTTACAACCACATATGGGGTGTTTTTGTAAGCCGCAGAATCAGGGTAATAATTATAAAGTTTTGCTTGGCTGTTAACCCTTGATGTGTTAAAGAAAAAATTTGATTAAAATTTAAAATCTGCCAAAAAACAGAAATTTTGAAATTTCCTTTAAAGGGAACCTGTCACCGGGATTTTGTGTACAGAGCTGAGGACATGGGTTGCTAGATGGCCGCTAGCACATCCGCAATATCCAGTCCCCATAGCTCTGTGTGCTTTTATTGTGTCGAAAAACCGATTTGATACATATGCAAATTAACCTGAGATGAGTCCTGTCCCTGACTCATCTCACATACAGGACTCATCTCAGGGTAATTTGCATATGTATCAAATAGTTTTTTTTACACAATAAAAGCACACAGAGCTACAGGGACTGGGTATTGCGGATGTGCTAGCGGCCATCTAGCAACCCATGTCCTCAGATCTATACACAAAATCCCAGTGACAGGTTCCCTTTAATTCTTGTGGAACACCTAAAGGGTCAACAAAGTTTGTAAAATCAGTTTTAAGTCACTTCAGGGGTGTAATTGCTACAATAGGGTCATTTATTGAGGGTTTC
Organism: Bufo gargarizans; assembly: GCF_014858855.1. Classification (NCBI taxonomy): domain Eukaryota; kingdom Metazoa; phylum Chordata; class Amphibia; order Anura; family Bufonidae; genus Bufo; species Bufo gargarizans. Next base: position 68,688,001 of record NC_058086.1, on the reverse strand, counting down.
TACTAAGTAAGCCTTCAGACCTGAACTGATCCTTTAAAAAGTGGGTTTTGAACATTTTCTTAAAGATTTTAAGAATTGCTTCTAAAATTCAAAGCCTTCTAGCGTCCTAAAAAAATAAAATGACATTTACAAAATGATGCCAACATAAAGTAGACACATGGGGAACAGTGATGGCCAGCGAACACATGCAGGCTGCCATCTTGACTCACAAGTCCGGCGATGCACAGGTAAGCCCTTACCTGTGCCTGTGCCGCGAGCTGGTGTGAAACAAATGCGGTCACCGGGAGCAGGCAGTTCCGAGCACAGCTGCCGGGGGCCTTCATCGGGCTGTTCTCGGAACTGCCTGCTCCCGGTGACTGCTGTTGTTTCAGACCGGCTCGTGGCACAGGCACAGTTAAGGGCTTACCTGTGCATCGCCGGACTTGTGAGTCAAGATGGCAGCCCGCATGTGTTCGCTGGTGAACACTACGAGCTGGCCATCACTGATGGGGAATGTTAAAGAGGACCTTTCACTACTCTACAAACGAAAAACTAACTATACCTGTGGGCAGAGCGGCGCCCAGGGGTCCCCCTGCACTTACTAGTAAGTCTGGGCGCCGCTCCGTTCGCCCGGTATAGGCTCCGGTGTCTCAGCTCCGTCTGACTGATTTCTTGTAGGAGGCGTGTCACTTGCTGCACTGCTGGCCAATCGCAGCGCACAGCTCATAGCCTGGCTATGAGCTGTGCGCTGCGATTGGCCAGCAGTGCAAAATGTGTATAAACTGTGTATAAACGTGTAAGCCAACATGTAAGGGCGGGTTCACAGCAGTGTTATGAATTCCGTCATTGTTTTCCGTTATAACATGGTAATAACCGAAAATAACGTAATTTGTAAGACGGAATTCAAAACGGAAAACTTTAGAGGTCTATAGGCAAACATAACGGATCCGTCTGGTTTCCGCTATGCAGGACAGAAAAATATAGTCCTGTCAACAGGAATTTATTTTCTATCCTACATAACACGATAACAGAATTCCTAATGCTGATGTGAACCCGCTCTAACACTTACATTAGAAGACACACTCAAACCAGTTTTCCTTCCAAAAGGACAAGAAAACTGAGTGTCCCTGTGTAATGCTTTTCTGGAAAAGAGACATGCAAATCAGTTTTCTTTCCAAAAGGACAAGAAAACTGAATGTCTCACAGCAACAGACGTAACATTTCTATCCAAAGTCAATGCTCAGCCTTTTAAACAGGCTGTAAAGCATAACTTTGCTAATGGCTAAGTCAGCATCTCGCCATAAGGAAGAACAAACGGTGACCCTAACAAAACCCTACACTGCTTGTGATCCTTATCCATTAGCATTTTTGCACTGCATTACTTTCAAGTGTCTTTATAAGACGAGACGTCATTGGTCATGTTTTTGACCGTGTCCCAAAAGGTTTTATTTAGATGTTAATGAGAAATACAGATAAGAGCCATTCATCTCAGAGCGTGGAGTGGTCGTATTTCCCTTTAGTGGAAATCACCATTTTGCAATCTATTAACATGTACAGAGCACACATTAGCAAGATGTTCCAAATGATCCGTAATTGAGGGTCTAATGGAACCATCTGACATCCTGCATTTCTCTCAACGACTCCGAAATTAATTATGTTTCTTGTAAGGGCAGTTGTGCAGTAAGTTGTCAGAATGACTGAGTATACAAAAACGTAATATATAACTCCCTAAAAGTGGAGAAACAGATTGGTCCTGTCATCTTTCACCTTGATCAGCACTTAAGTATATAAATGAGGAACACTTCTGGAGCACTTGCTGAAGTGGATCCACATCTCAAATAGTTTAAGTAATAAAAAAATACACATTATTAACTCGAATGACTCATAACTACACTCATCCATCCAGTAAGTGGTGTCTCTTTTTATCAACTCCCAAGAAATTATTAGAAATCATTCCTAACTCTGTACAGAAGGGTCAGAATGTTGTGTAGAATATAAAAATAGCACAAAATTCCACTGGACGTCACCCATAGAGCCCCATTATAGAAAAAAGGATACAGTAAGTTATACATTTTTACTGGACATCTTTGTATGAAACGCATGCACAATATAGTATTCAAATGTGAATATAGTAACTGAATTCGGACATTTGTCATTTTTCTTGCATAAAAAATAGCCCATACTGCAGAAAAAAGACAAAGTCCCCATCACCATCTGCTGCAGCACGCTATGTTCTTTTATCCTGCACAGTCCGGTAAAAAAAAAACGTATACCTTTTTTATAACAATGGTACTCTATGGTGAATGGATGCCACTGTATGGCATCAGTCTGAGGCATACGTATACGTTTTTTGTATATGTTAAAAGGATGGGAAAAACGTAATGTGAACCCACACTTAGGCATTTTAGACGCCGGTCTTAATAAAGGTCCGTAGCTGGCGGCCTCTCCATAACTTTGGTACATCCAGCGACTGTTCTAAATGTAAGACAGCTCAGAAGCTGTCTTACATTTAGAACATTTTCTACACCTAAAACTGGCGTAGAAAATGATGAATCTTCCTCGCCCATGCCACGCCCACAATTTTAGACCTGGCGTAAGCAACGTAACTAACCATTGCTCCGCCATCTGCACCTGAAATACGTCTAATTTAGGCATATTTCGGAATAGTAAATGACCCCCTATATGCTATGCCTACTTTTATTTTTCATCTTTTAGTATTTTTTTGGGTAGTGTAATGTTTCTAGCATTGTATTAAGGAGGGAATAGCCCATACTGAAAAAATAAATAAAAAATTTCACTATATTTTTCATTTTCTTTTTTTTGGGGGGGGGGGGGGGCTATTGACCTACTGCAAGGTGTAGTAATAGCTAATCCTAATAAAATGTTTAAAAAGCTAGATCCTTTTCTTACCATAAGACATTTGTACTATATATCTGTATATCACAGTCTCTAATGGTAGAGATGACATCAGACCAGGATGATGTCATCGTGGCACAAGAAATAGGGTTTCTTAGCAACAGATCTCTGCTTACTATACAGAAGGAATATAAAAGACTATGATCAGGCCACACAAAGTCTAAAAGAGCTGCTGCTGATGTCATCGATGACTTTTCATTATTCTAAAAAAGGCAGTCAAAAATTTAAAAAAATTATATTTGGCAACCGTTCCACTTAATTTATATATAATATTAGCCGTAACCTGAACACTATTCCTTAAAATGAGACATCTTAATCAACTTCAATGGTACCTGGCAATGAGCATCATATATTTTTTCTTCAGTCTTTCTGTAGTTTTTCGCATGATCGCGCCATTATTTAATTAACTCAACGCTTCTTTTTAATAACGTTGATGCATTACAGGCCAGGCCATTTTAGTGTTCGCGAATGTCTTTGAATTGAGCATTTAGCAGTGGAAGAAATGTGTAAAAAGTGAGATTTCCAAAGTTCTGCCCTCGATGATATCTGACAGGAAAATGACTTAGTGTATCAGTTACACTTTCATTATAACTGTGGAACTATAGGAAAAAAAAATTAATCTAGGCAAATATAATGATTTCTGAATAAAGCCATTCAGAAATAGTCATTAATGTGGAGGCGTTGAAAGTGTAGTTTCTGGAGACTCTCTTTATTAATTCAGCCGTCTCATTTTGTAATGGCTTCTATTAATCTCGGCTTACTATACTCATGGTGCTGGAACTAATTGAAAAAGGTGCGTGGCAGCTTCGGGAGGGCGGCTGAGAAAAAAAAAACACCTGCACCTATATAGGTAGGCTGCCAGTAATACATATAGTAAAATATTGCATTTAGTACATGAAGTGAATTACCTAACTGGAACACATAACCCATCAGAGAAGCAGGGCCTGAAACCAGACTGAGACTAAAGATGTTTTCCTACCAATAATTTTATTCCATATCCAAAGGATATGTCATCAATCTCTGACTGGTCAGGGGCCCCTCTCTGGATATTACTTATTGGTACTATGGGGTTCCCTGATACATGATCCGCCAGATAAGGCAGCCACCACCCACCGCATCCCTGCTGAGATTGAATGAAGCCTGTCTCTCATTACCTCTGGAAATTCTCAGTAGGTTGGGGTCCAGCTGATCCAGCATATCCTGTGTTTTTCATTGAAGTATGAGTAGGCAACCATAATTCTATTGGACCCTGATGATGAAAAATGAAGAAAGAGTCCAGCTGTCACAGACATTCCCATGGCAGGTACCAGGAGATCGGAGAGACTCGCAACTCGTGGGTTAAATTGACAAGTTCACTGTGGATCTTATTATGTCTCTGTTTTGGTGAATGCCACACCCTTGCTTCAGGTGTTGCTTGTTGGTAATTTAGCTCTCTTTCAGATAAGTCTTGTCTTTTCTTATTGTTTTGTGTTTGTTATATTTCCTGTTGCCTGAGACAGAGACTTCCATTCATCCATCTGGGGAGCAATGGGTTGTCTCTGGTCCTAACCTCATTCCAGGGCCTTATAGGGATATAAGGGCCTAGGTATACAGCATATGAATATTCCTACCTTCAAGATCTGTTCACATTGATAGGTAGTTAGGGCCCGGATTAGGGTTGTTTAGGAGGTGACCTGTTTCTTCCCTAGTTTCCAGGCCCAGTTACTGTTCCCCTTCCCTCCTGTGGTTAGTGTGGAGTTTTTCCCCCACACTGATCGTGACACCAGCTTCTCCCAAAAAATGACATTTCGGAACTTTGTTTGTTAGATCCTTTTTCATGACATGCTGGACTCTTTCTTCATTTTTCACCTATAGTTTTTTGTTTGTGCCATTGTAGGGGTTTGAGAGTCTCACAAGGACATGCTGAACTTTCTAGTAAGGATATCACAATTTAAAGTTTTCAAAGGAGGCTTAAAGGGGTTGTTCAAGATGCAATAGAATGAAAAGGCTGGGGATTCAAAAACAAAAAAGGGCACACACTGTTTCATAGTATCCAGTTCAGCTTCTGGTCCCATAGTGGACTGGCAGTTATGACATACCATATACTGGCAATTGACCATGATCTACTGAAGGCCAAGGTCCCAGGAACAAGTTCAGGCTTAAAAGATGAGTCGAAGATTGGAAATTCAAGAAGAAGATTGGAATAAAAATCAACAGTAGTCATACAATTGTTGGGAAATCATGTGACACAGGCACCATAAGGAAAGGGGAAGTAGTGGAGTTGGTCTGACAACACATCTGAGGGTGTCTGTACACAGAGATTTGAAACAAGGGACGACAGGCAGGCTCGGACTGGACCACAGGGGAACATGCACAGGGACCCACTGGTGGATTCACCTAAGTGGCACATAGCACAGTACACTGATCGTTCTACATACAGATAGGCAGCATAGATCTCAACCAACCTATAGTCATATAAAACACTGGGTAGATTAATTAACAAACTACTAAGTTTATTATTATAGATGCTGAGATGACTTCTAAGTCTAGAGGCAGGCCAGCCATTATCCTCTGACCATGCACCTGCCTTCTCAAGGTTGCTGTAGGGAACCCCATAATGAACCATTTGCAAGCAGATAATATCTGCTTATAGCTTGACAGCAGGCCACCAGAATGATTTTAACTGGTGGGCCCTTGGCATCCCAGTCCAGCACTGCGTACGGGTGTAACCTGGCATTAGCGGTCATCAGCATGTGGATCCATATTCAGGCTGTACTGGGTCTGGAGCACTAAGAGCATCAAATCCATTCAGGTGAGCTCTGAGCAAAGAATAATTTGACTCAGCCCACTCAAGAAGAAGATTCTTTCAGTTGGAGAGATGGAGGTGGACATTTGGATACATTGAGAAGCCAACACATTGGGGTATGTTTTGTCCATCTCAGAAAACATATCTCAGAAAATACACTTGTAAATTCTCTCATGCTTTTTCTTTGCTGATGAAATGGCTACTAAAATGTGATTAATAAAATATTAGCACCACACAATAAGATAATATTAGTTTAATTTAATAATGAAACAAAGGCCTTTGCACTTGAACCATGATGAATGAACGCCTCTGTTCCCTAAACCACAAGAGAATGAAACATATGAACGTTTCTGGGAGAAAACACAAAAAATGATTATTTTGTCATTATATGAATGCACTGAAAACTTTATTTTCTCTGTGCAAGCAGCCGACCATATTATTGCTTTGTTGGCAAGTGATTTAAATAACTTCACCAGCAGAGACTATGAAGTCATTGCCCACAGCTGTGCAGCCAAATCTCCATTTAGTCGGAGAAGTGGAGGGACTTACACAAATAGGCAATGCTGACCTGTTCCCGACTTCATCACATTTCTCGCACTGGCTGAGAGATTTATCATAAGGTCCATTTCAATTTTGCAACAGAATTTGCAATAAAAACAGCCTCACTGTTTATTTTCTCTTTTAAAAATTATGGGTTGTTATACATACATCAAAGTGCACATTTATGGCAAGGTTAGGTCCGAATGCAGGCTCCTAGTGTGCAAGTGTGTGTGTGCGTGTGCGATCCTCCCGCCTAAGCTATTAAGTATTAGAAAATATTAAACTCACATTATTAGGGTCTCTTTCACATGTCAGTGAATCATAGACATCTGCTGTCAGTGGTCTCCATCCACAGCACACCTACCTTCCGACTTTAATGTGTGGACTCACGCATCACTGGTTTTCCACGGGCTGTGGGGCTGTGGTGACACCACCGACGCATGTCCTATTTTGTCCATGATCCCTGATGCACATTATACCATATGGGTCAGTAAAAAACCCTCAGACACAACAGAGGATAGATAGATCATCAGTAAACTCTCGAAAAGCTCCTTTTTTTACAATGGATGCTATTGTATGGCACCCGTTGGACGCATCTGTTTGACATATATACTTTTCGAAGAAGACATTCAGTGAAACCAGCCTTAATGGTGTTCTAATCTATAATCCCGACAAAAATATGCACCAAATGTTGCACGCAGTCATTACTTGCAACATTTTTAAGCCACGAAACTGGTGTAGCAGACTTTATAAATGTCCCTCATAGTCCAAAACAGCGACTTTCTGTCTGTAGCCAGTTGTTCATAACTTCTTCTTTCCATTGGCCAGTACTGAGCTTAAAGTGTAACTGTCATTCCTTTTTGTCCTTTTTTTTTGTAATGTGTAGGGGCTGTGATACTGACCATTTTTGTAATATACCTATAAAGTGGCCCATTTAGGGCCTTAGCAACGCTCCCTGTCTTCTGCTTACTGAACTGTGGAGACACACTCCACACTGACTGCTGCTGCCCTCACTGCCTTTTTCCTATAGATAGAGAGGGCAGCAGCAGTCATGTATATATATATATATATATATATATATATGGGATTCAGCCAGTTCCCTCAGGTTCTTCAGATCCGGTTGTTAAAATTACAGCAGCAGCTGGAGATGAGCGCTTCCATTCCATTGTTTAGCTCCTTAGGCTTTTTAAAAGTTGAGTGGTATGTGCGCAGTGTGTATATGGTGCATTTATGTATGTGTACCATGTATATGGTGTATGTATATGTAAACATGTGTCGTGACTCCACGTGTCCGCCGTTGAGTAGGGAATCTGTCAATAAAAATGTTAATCCTACCCCTGTATATATTTATATACCGTATATAGAGAGAGAGAGGCAGCGAGGGCATATATATGGAGAGAGGCCAACAAGAGTCCATCAGCAGGCTTTAGTCGGCCTGTTTCCCGTCACATTGATCTCAGCCTTCCTCCCTGGCACAAGCCTCAGATCCCAATACAGAGATCCCCTCTGCATGAACCCAGCTGTCTTTTAAAGGCAGCCAGTTGTTAAAGGGAGTCTTTCACCTAATCTGAGCGTTTTAGACCGCTCAGATCAGGTTATAGACTCTTTAACCCTCATTACGATCATACCCGTCTCTTATGTGTCCCTCGCCCAGATAATGAAAATAATACTTTTTAAACTTATGCAAATTACCTTCTGAAGGTGCCCAGGGGCGGCGTTACTGGGCGATGTGCCCAGAAAAACACACCTCCAGCCGGCGGACGTCACGAGCGGCACCAGAGGACGGCGGGCTGGGAACTGGCCCGCACCTGCGCACTGCTCTGCCCATTATGGGCAGATGAACAGCTTTTCATATTGCGCATGCGCCGGCCAACTAAAGACAGCCGGCTGGCGCATGCGCAATATGAAAGGATGTTCCTCTGCCCATAATGGGCAGAGCAGTGCGCAGGTGCGGGCCAGTTCCCAGCCCGCCGTCCTCTGGTGCCGCTCGTGACGTCCGCCGGCTGGAGGTGTGTTTTTCTGGGCACATCGCCCAGTAACGCCGCCCCTGGGCACCTTCAGAAGGTAATTTGCATAAGTTTAAAAAGTATTATTTTCATTATCTGGGCGAGGGACACATAAGAGACGGGTATGATCGTAATGAGGGTTAAAGAGTCTATAACCTGATCTGAGCGGTCTAAAACGCTCAGATTAGGTGAAAGACTCCCTTTAACAAAAACCCGGACTGGCACCTGCAATTCAGTCCGGTGTTTGACCTTACTTGATTGCTAATTAGTCAAGCAGCACACACTGGGATGAAAATTCCCTTTACTGTGTCACATACCCCACCCCCATACTTTTGTGCAACCTTGAGGGGGTGAACACATGCATAAACATTGCACCCAGGACCGTGCCTCCGCGTTTCCCTGCAACCGGCCTGCTCTGTGCTCCAACGTGAACTCAAAGTTCTGCAGTGACCAGAGCCATCTGGTGACCCGGGAATTCCTCTCTTTGTCCAGGTGGTGACAGGCCGCGGCCAACCCCGTATCGCTCCTTCAGAGATGGCTTGTCGTAGATCAGACTTTTGCCTGGGGCTCAGTGACAATATCACGGTGGGTTACGGAAGGGCGTTCAGGGAGGTCAGAGAACACATCCGTGTTCCGACTAACGAACTCCCTGGCGCCCTGAGTCTGTTTAGCGGAAAAGGCTGTCAGTAATCTTTTCTGTGGCAGCAGCTTCCCCTGTAGCAAAGGGACCGGAATCTCTCCCCCTAGATAAACCGGACGCGGGCTGTTCTCAGTACAGGTCTCCCTAACCTTCCATGGTTTTAGTAAATTGACATGGTAAACCAGCCTTGGCTTTTGCCAACCTGGCTGGTGTACCTTGTAATTTGTGTCTCCAACTTTCTCAGCTGTTTTGTCGGGCCCCTGCCACCTAGCGAGGAACTTACTGTCGACAGGAGGCCCAAAAAACAAAAACGGATCTCCCCGGCTACAGTTACAGACCCCAGATGCTCGATTATAGGCCTGATTCTGGGCTGGCAGAGCTATCTTCCTATGCTCCCTACTTATCCTATTCAGTGGGATTGTCTCCCCCTCACCCACCGGACCTACCGTGGGCCCCTCCGCCTTGGGTTTCTGGTGTTCTGACACCTCAACTGGGCCAGGCCTCGCTACTGGAGCTTTACCTATCTCCCGGGGATCAGTATGTACAACGGACAACCAAAGGGCTGGGAACAACGGAATGTCTCTTCCTAGTATCACTTTATAGTGCATGCTGGTGGTTACGGCCACCTCATGGATCCGCCTGCCGGCACACGTGCTTAGGGACACCAGAGTAGTGGGGTACTCATTTAAATCCCCATGTATGCTGAGCACCCTGACTTTCCAGCCTGTAAACTCGGTGGGTTGCATCACGGAAGTCCTCACAAGGGTCACCCGACTCCCTGAGTCCAGCAGAGCCACCACTGGAGTGAATCCCACCTCCACCTGACATAAAGATTCGTTATTGAGAGTTTCTGGAGTGTCTGACGCACCGACCCTTCTGGCATACCATGACTGTCTATACCCAAAGTTTACGTCCATGGGCTTGACCAGGGGGGGACAGTCGGCCCGTACATAGCCAGGCTCATGACACCGCCAGCAGATTATCGGGTTCCGATCCCCAAAGGGCACATCCCGTGCGGTCTTTATCAGCTTAGGCCACCGGATCTGGGGTGGGGATTTTCTGGATTTTGTTACACCCTTCCCCACAGTTCCCCCCTGTAATTCCTCAGTAGCCCCATACCGTTTGACCAGGTCCACCATCTGCAGGGCACTAGTAGGAGAACTCTGGCCAACCCAGCGCTGGAGGGGTGGTGGCAATGCCCTTCAGAATTTATCAGCTACAATACGGTCCAGCATAGCAGTGAGACTCAGTACGTCAGGCGGTAGCCATTTTTGCAAGAGATACAGCAAATGATAATACTGGGGTCTCGCTGGCTTAGCCGGATTAAACTCCTACTGATGTACCCGCTGGGCCGGGACCAACACATTCACCTCCCAGTCTCGCCAGGATCTCACCCTTGACCTTATAGTAGTCTGCCGCTTTCTTGTCCGGTAAATCAAAGTAAACCTGTTGGGGTCCTGATGCCAGGAACGGAGCGATGACCTCAGTCCACTGGTCTTCTCCTCTCAGGGCATTCAGTGAGCTGGCCCCGCATGTAATGATTAAATAAGATGGTAGATCAGGGGGCCGTTAAGGGTTAATTCTCTTCAGGGATCCTCCTTAGACAGGATGGGGGCGGTGCAGGAATCCTGAAGTTTACATATACCCCTCCCCTGTTCCGGCACTTCCTCTTGTAAGTTGAAGCAAAATTGGTGAAGGTTGTCTCCCCCTTTTGCTCTGTCCACACCAAGTTTCCGCGGGAGATGAGGCCTCAAGGTCCTCCTGGAGAGTTTGCATGTGGAGGGTGAGGGTTGGCTGGCTCATTTTGAGTATTACCGGCTCTCCCTGGCACCCTCCTACCCCCTGCTCCTGTTCACAGAACTGTCCGGGAGCTGCTGCATCATGTGAGCAGCCCCAGCACTTTGGCAATGCGGCCGGCGGTATTTGTCTAGTATATAAAGTTGGGAGTTTGAATCCTGGCAGAAGCTTTCGGAATAGAGATAACATTTGTATATTTATTATTTCCTGTAGCTCTGGGCTATGATGCAGAAGCTGTGAGCTTTTATCTTGTTTGTATTCTAATTGCCTCATGTCCAGTGTTACAGGCGTTACTGTTCGATGGGTTTCCGTAGGGACGAACCAAAGGGGGTCGTCCACTATGTAGGCAGTACAAGAGTCTTTATTCTTGTCCAGCTGGCTTGGTCGCCATAGGGCGGTATTGGGACGCAGCGGCTGTGCTGCCCCCAGTTGGGTGGATATTGCAGGATTCCTAGTCGCAAGTCTAGTAGGAAGTTAAGCTGGAAGCGGGTGACCAGGTCCGTTCGTAGACGGCGCTCAGGGTAGAGCCTTCAAAAGATACAAACTCGATTAATCTCTGTTCTGTGTTAGGTTTTTAAGCGGGTCAGACACACTGACTGGTCCTCTTGAGGGGCCTTCACAGGCCGGCATGCTGACCCTCCAGATATAATTTTGCATGCATCGTTCCTTTGTACGGTAGGCGATACTTCCTTAGTTTGGGAGTATTTACTTTGGAAAGCATGTTTCACTCCTTCAGCCTTCTGTTCTGGCTGATTGATATTTTATTCGAGGTGTTTGTCTCTTCATCCTAGGCCGCACTGTGGTGGGGGTATTCCTGGTTTTGTTAATAGTTCTCTTGGGATTGGGGCCGTCTATGCATGGTGATCCAGTAAATTTAAGGGGAGGGGTACCTTCCCTCCGCCCGGTTTCGTCCAGCGGTTTGTTGGGTATTCGGTTGTGACTTACCTATGGTGGGGTTTCAATTTTTATTTTTATTTTTTCTCCCGCAGCGTGGTTTTCCCTCTTTGGTTTTACATTTTAACTTGATATATATATATATAAAAAAAAAAAAAAGAGCAAAAATAATAAATATATCATAATAATAATAATAATAAATAATTAAATAAATGTAATTGTTAAATAAAATAATTAAGTAAAAAAATAATAATAATAATAATGACATTTGGATGAAATATAGGTATTCTGTGGCTAGTTATATGGTCCTCTATGTGTGTGGCTGCTCGGGCTAATCGTTTTTCTTTCAGGTTCGTGGCGTTCTGCGGTTTGATGGTTGGGTCGAGAGGTGGAAGTCTTTTGGAACGGGATTCGGGAATTCAGGTGGTCATAACTTCTTCTGGAGGTGGTTGGTATAGAGTTGTTTCAGGGGCGCGATGATGCTGGGGACCCTCCCTGGATAGTTCCCCTGGCCTATTCCGTAGCTTTGGAGCTCATGTGTTCTTACATATGTTGATCCCGGTCATTTTCAGGAAGTTGGTGGTAATCTCCCAGGTGGGTGGTTTTTGGGCCATATATAGGAATGGCGTTAGGGATACGATACAAAGGTATAGATCAAGGAGTGGTAGTTAGGTCACCGTTATCGGAAGTTGCAGCTATATAGTGTAGTGGTTACAGTCCTCTGGATCATTGACCTCTCTTTAGTAACTATAGCCTGTACTATTGTTATTCTTCAGAAATACATCCAGGCCCCTCTTGATTTTGGTGAACTGACCATCACCACCTCTTCAGGCGGAGGTTTCCGTAATCTTACTGCCCTTGTCGTTGAGTCTCCTCTTCTATGTTGGTGTGCAAACCATTTTCTTTCAAAGCAGGGGATGTCCTCTTGTCATGGTCTCAGTCCTGGGGGTAGGTTAATAGGAGAGATCTCTGTAATGACCCCTGATTTTTATGCATAGTAATTTGCCCCCCCCTCCCCCCCCCCCCCCCCCGTCGTATATTTTAAAGTGCATAATCCTACTTTTGATATTCTTTCAGGGTGCTGAAGTTCTCTCATTCCAGCATTACTTTAGTTGCCTTCTGAGCCCTCTCCGGCTTCGCTATGTCTGCTTGTTCACGAGACACCAGAACTGTACCCAGTCCTTCATAGTGGTCTGACTTGTATTTCAAATGGGGTTGGTCTATGTTCTCATCACGGGTTTCTACCCCCCCCCCCTTTCTTGTTCAACCCGTTTTCCTATTGGCATTGGTTTTGTAATGGGACCTGATGGTGTTTTGTATGGGAGTCGGGAAATTTCCTTTTTGGCCTGTAAGAAGGGTTTAAACAGACCCTGTTCTGCTGGGTGGTGGTCGGAGCCCCGTTTGGTGAATGGGTCTCCTGTGGCGGCATTTGAGTACAGCGGAGATATGGTGGGAGCAGTTGGCTTACTTGCCCGCTGGGAGTCCAGCTGTGGGCATACTTCTCTGATGATTACGGTTTAACTTGCCTGCTGGGAGTCCAGCGGTGGGCATACCGCTCTGATGATTACGGTTTAACTTGCCCGTTGGGAGCCCAGCGTTTGGCACACTGCTCCAATATTATGGTTTATTAAGGTTTTCCGCTTTAATAAAGAAGCTGTGGCCGATCACCACCCAGCAATAAAAGTGACACAGTTATCGGTGTTGTTTGTTATGGGTCAAGGTTGGGTAAAGGGGCCAGGGGTTATTGAAGGTGTTGCCCCTTCCCATGTTTCCCTGAATACCGGCAGTCTGGCAAGCGCCCGACTGTATTGAGAGGGTGCTTAGGGACTGATGGTCACCCCCATTCCCCTTTTCCCCTCAGGGCATTCAGTGAGCTGGCCCCGCATGTAATGGTTAAATAAGATGGTATATCAGGGGGCCGTTAAGGGTTAATTCTCTTGGGGGATCCTCCTTAGACAGGATGGGGGCGGTGCAGGAATCCTGAAGTTTACATATACCCCTCCCCTGTTCCGGCACTTCCTCTTGCATGTGGAAGCAAAATTGGCTCTCCCTCCCTTTGCGGTTATCATTGAGAGGCGGGCGAGGTGCACGGTTATGATCAGTGATGGATACTTGGTTATTCTGTTTTGTTTTCTATTTTCAGAGCCCCTGCTGGGAGTCCAGCAGTTTGGATATCGCTCCAAAGATTTTAGCCTTGGACAGCCGCAAGTTCTGGTTGAGTCGATGAAGTCACAGCTGGCGGCATTTGAGTACAGCAGAGATATGGAGGGAGCAGTTGGCGTACTTGCCCGCTGGGAGTCCAGCTCTGGGCATACTGCTCTGATGATTACGGTTTAACTTGCCCGCTGGGAGTCCAGCGGTGGGCATACCGCTCTGATGATTACGGTTTAACTTGCCCGCTGGGAGCCCAACGTTTGGCATACTGCTCCGATATTATGGTTTATTAAGGTTTGCCGCTTTTATAAAGAAGCTGTGGCCGATCACCACCCAGCAATAAAAGTGACACAGTTGTCGGTGTTTGTTATGGGTCAAGGTTGGGTAAAGGGACCAGGGGTTATTGAAGGTGTTGCCCCTTCCCATGTTTCCCTGAATACCGGCAGTCAGCCTCTAGCTGTTGTCTGTTGCTGCGGCTCCATGGCCTGTTGTTGTTTTAGGTTGGCCTGCACCAGCTGCTTCATCATCTCCTCCATCTTGTCCCGTGATGCTGGTTGCAACTTAGCAGGCTTAATCCAGGACATACAACAGAGCCCGAAAAAAATGCAACAAAAATATTTCGACTTTACGCCAGCCTCACTGCGATTGCAAGCATCCTCCACCAATTGTGGGGATTCGCTCTGGTAAACAGGATAAACGGATGCAGTATAGAGGCACCAACTAGTTTGTAAACCAAAAGTTCAGTGTTTATTCACACGTTAGAAAGTTCACAGAACAAAAAAACACTTTCAAGCAAAAAAGTCAACTTGCAGTATTGGTGTCAGTTCACACCATGCGGCCTGTTCTGCCAACAAGAGTCCATCAGCAGGCTTTAGTCAGCCTGTTTCCCCTCACATGGTTTGACCTTACCTGACTGCTAATTAGTCCAGCAGCGCACACTAGGAGGAAAACACCTGCCTCCACATACAATTCCCTTTTCTGTGTCACAGTATATAAACTAAACAAAAATATAAACGCAACACTTTCGGTTTTGCTCACACTGAACTCGAAGATCTGAAACATTTTCTACATACACAAAAGACCAATTACTCTCAAATATTGTTCACAAATCTGTCAAAATCTGTGTTATTGAGGACTTCTCCTTTGCCAAGATAACCCATCCCACCTCACAGGTGTGACATATCAAGGTGCTGATTAGACAGCATGAATATTGCACAGGTGTGCCTTAGACTGCCCACAATAAAAGACCACTCTGAAATGTGCAGTTTGATCACACAGCACAATGCCACAGATGCCGCAACATTTGAGGGAGGGTGCTTAGGGACTGATGGTCACCCCCATTCCCCTTCTCCCCTCAGGGCATTCAGTGAGCTGGCCCCGCATGTAATGGTTAAATAAGATGGTAGATCAGGGGGCCGTTAAGGGTTAATTCTCATATAAACTGAATCCTGAAGTTTACATATACCCCTCCCCTGTTCCGGCACTTTCTCTTGTAAGGGGAAGCAAAATTGGTGAGGGTTCTCTCCCCCTTTTGCTCTGTCCACACCAAGTTTCCGCGGGAGATGAGGCCTCAAGGTCCTCCTGGTGAGTTTGCATGTGGAGGGTGAGGGTTGGCTGGCTCATTTTGAGTATTAACGGCTCTCCCTGGCACCCTCCTCCCCCCTGCTCCTGTTCACAGAACTAGCCGGGAGCTGCCGCATCATGTGAGCAGCCCCAGCACTTTGGCAATGCGGCCAGCGGTATTGCCAGTAGACGGCGCTCAGGGTAGAGCCTTCAAAAGATACAAACTCGATTAATCTCCGTTCTGTGCTAGGTTTTTAAGCGGGTCAGACACACTGACTGGTCCTCTTGAGGGGCCTTCACAGGCCGGCATGCTGACCCTCCAGATATCATTTTGCATGCATCGTTCCTTTGTACGGTAGGCGATACTTCCTTAGTTTGGGAGTATTTACTTTGGAAAGCATGTTTCGCTCCTTCAGCCTTCTGTTCTGGCTGATTGATATTTTATTCGAGGTGTTTGTCTCTTCATCCTAGGCCGCACTGTGGTGGGGGTATTCCTGGTTTTGTTAATAGTTCTCTTGGGATTGGGGCAGTCTATGCATGGTGATCCAGTAAATTTAAGGGGAGGGGTACATTCCCTCCACCCGGTTTCGTCCGGCGGTTTGTTGGGTATTCGGTTGTGACTTACCTATGGTGGGGTTTCAATTTTTATTTTTATTTTTTACACATCCATCAGGTGGGACAGGACAGCCAATTGAGACGTTTCAGCACATGGATACACCCCCACCCTATAACAGAACACGACAGCCATTTTACATTCTGTTTTTGCCAGTGTAGGGAGAGGTTGCTTTGTGAAGCAGGGACAGACTGTTAGGGACACCAAATGCTAGCTAATAGGGCCACAAAAGTCCTTTTAAGGACTGGTATAGGTGTGCTATCGATAGGTGTGCTATACTGAGGAGTGTGATATACTTATAATATACTTTCTAACATAGAAAGTATATTATAGTGCATTTGTATTGTGCAGCAGTTGTGTGCGGTTCTGCTGCAATACTGCAGCTAGATAGAAGGACAAACACTATTGGAATTACTAATTGCAACTGGTGCGATATATCTGTTGCCCCCAAAAAACTGAAGGGTGTGATATACCTATAATATACTTTCTAACATAGAAAGTATATTATTGTGCATTTGTATTGTGCAGCAGTTGTGTGCGGTTCTGCTGCGATACCGCAGGTATATAGAGGGACAAGCGTTATTGGAACAACTATTTGCAATGGGTGTGATATACCTGTTGCCCAAAAAAAAACTGATTGAAGGGTGCGATTTACCTGCTTCCACAAAATACTGATTAAGGGGTTTGATATACCTGCTTCCACAAAATACTGATTGAGGGGTGCGATATACCTGCTTCCACCAAATATTGATTCAGGGGTTCAATATACCTATCTCCACAAAATACTGATTGATGGGTGTGATATACCTATACCTGCTTCTACAAAATACTGATTAAGGGGTTCTATATACCTGCTTCCACAAAATACTGGTTGAAGGGTGCGATATACCTGCTTCCACCAAATACTGATTAAGGGGTTTGATATACCTGCTCCCACAAAATACAGATTGAGGGGTGCGATATACCTCCTTCCACCAAATATTGATTCAGGGGTTCTATATACCTGTTTCCACGAAATACTGATTGAGGGGTGCGATCTACCTGCTTTTACAAAATACTGATTAAGGGGTTCTATATACCTGCTTCCACAAAATACAGATTGAGGGGTGCGATATACCTGCTTCCACAAAATACTGATTAAGGGGTTTGATATACCTGCTGCCACAAAATACTGACTGAGGGGTGCAATATGCCTGCTTCCACCAAATATTGATTCAGGGGTTCTTTATACCTGTTTCCACAAAATACTGATTGAGGGGTGCGATATACCTGCTTTTACAAAATACTGATTAAGAGATTCTATATACATGCTTCCACAAAATACTGATTAAGGGGTGCGATATACCTGCTTCCACCAAATATTGATTGAGGCCTGCGATACACCAGCTTCCACAAAATATTGATGGAGGGGTGCGATATACCTGCTTCCATCAAATATTGATTGAGGCCTGCGATACACCAGCTTCCACAAAATACTGATTGAGAAGTGCTATATACCTGCTTCCACCAAATATTGATTCAGGGGTTCTATATACCAGTTTACACAAAATACTGCTTGGGGGTGCGATATACCTGTGTCACTGGGTAGAGTCGCGGGTATAAAGATAGAGCGGAGGTGCACCCCCTGAGCTGCCATCCGGTCCCCTGTCCCTCCCTACTTGCACCACCTGCCCTAGGTGACAGGGTGCAACTGGGCGACAGTCCCTGACCTGAATAAGTGCAAGCAGAGAGATAGAGACAGCAGGGAAGCGGACAGCCAATGAGAGGTAGCACTAGGTGTGCTATACTGAGGAGTGTGATATACTTATAATATACTTTCTAACATAGAAAGTATATTATAGTGCATTTGTATTGTGCAGCAGTTGTGTGCGGTTCTGCTGCAATACTGCAGCTAGATAGAAGGACAAACACTATTGGAATTACTAATTGCAACTGGTGCGATATATCTGTTGCCCCCAAAAAACTGAAGGGTGTGATATACCTATAATATACTTTCTAACATAGAAAGTATATTATTGTGCATTTGTATTGTGCAGCAGTTGTGTGCGGTTCTGCTGCGATACCGCAGGTATATAGAGGGACAAGCGTTATTGGAACAACTATTTGCAATGGGTGTGATATACCTGTTGCCCAAAAAAAACTGATTGAAGGGTGCGATTTACCTGCTTCCACAAAATACTAATTAAGGGGTTTGATATACCTGCTTCCACAAAATACTGATTGAGGGGTGCGATATACCTGCTTCCACCAAATATTGATTCAGGGGTTCAATATACCTATCTCCACAAAATACTGATTGATGGGTGTGATATACCTATACCTGCTTCTACAAAATACTGATTAAGGGGTTCTATATACCTGCTTCCACAAAATACTGATTGAAGGGTGCGATATACCTGCTTCCACTAAATACTGATTAAGGGGTTTGATATACCTGCTCCCACAAAATACAGATTGAGGGGTGCGATATACCTCCTTCCACCAAATATTGATTCAGGGGTTCTATATACCTGTTTCCACGAAATACTGATTGAGGGGTGCGATCTACCTGCTTTTACAAAATACTGATTGAGGGGTGCAATATGCCTGCTTCCACCAAATTTTGATTCTGGTGTTCTATATACCTGTTTCCACAAAATACTGATTGAGGGGTGCGATATACCTGCTTCCACAAAATACTGATTGAGAGGTTTGATATACCTGCTTCCACAAAATACTTATTGAGAGGTGCGATATACCTGCTTCCACCAAATATCGATTCAGGTGTTCTATACACTTACTTCCACAAAATACTGATTGAGGGGTGCGATGTACCTGCTTCCACAGATACTGCTCTTCTCTAGGGTCTTTGGCACAGGGTCATTTTGAAAATGGTAGGCAGAGGAAGAGGCAGGCCGTTCCACAGGATTGGTAGGGATCGGGCAGGTGCACCAGGCCGGAGCCTAAGTGGGAAGTTGGAGAAGGACGCACCAGAGTTGGTTGAGTGGCTCACTCAGCCTTCCGCTTCTGCACCCTCCTCATCCTCTGTATCTGCACCCTCCTCACTCTCTGCTGTGTGCACCCTCAAAGACACCCCCATAGCCCCTCCACTCGAGTCAGAGGAATTATTTTCCCATCCATTCCCAGAACTTACTGATGCGCAGCCATTCTTGGCATCGGATGAGGAAGAGGAGGTAGCAACGACCGCCACCCAGCGGTCTGACAACAGTACCCAGATCAGCCCAAGGAGGGTGGTCCCCGCTGTTGCTGCCTACTCCAAGATCTATAATGTCAGTGGTGGTGAAGGTCGATGGACGTCACGTGGGTGCCCACAAGAGAGGAAGAGGAGGGGAGTTCAGAGGGAGAGACGGAGCTGCAGATAGGGAGGGGAAGGAGGAGAAGCAGGCAGAACTCGCAGTGCACAGGAGGCAAAAAGAAGACTGCAAATTTATCAGGAGCGAGCCATCCACCATTCACAGTCACATCTTGCGCTCCCGGGATGCCCTGCACATGGCTCCGCAGTGTGGGCTTTTTTTAACGTGTCAGCTGCTGACAATAGTGTTGCCATCTGCAGCCTGTGCTGTCAACGCATAAGTCGCGGTATACCCAACACTCACCTAGGGACGACCGCCTTAAGAAGACACCTGGCCTCCCATCACCGAGCCCAGTGGGAGCAACGCCGTCAGAACCCACAAAGCCACGCTCCTGGTGCTCCACGTCCTGCCTCTTCTCCATCTCCTCTCTTCTCCCATTTGTCCTCCAATCCACCTTCCACTGTGCTGTCGTCGCGTTCATCTGGCAGAAGGCAGGCTTCCATGGCCCAAATGTTCAAGCATAAAAAGTTGATGACGCCGGATAACCCTCTTGCCCAACAGCTGACTGCCGGCTTGTCGGAACTGCTAGCCCATAAACTACTGCCATATAAACTGGTGGACTCAGAGGCCTTTACAAAATTTGTGCCCATTGGCACACCGCAATGGAAGGTCCCCAGAAGGAAATATTTCTCCCAGAAGGGCATCCCAGACCTATATGGCCACGTTCAGCGGCAATTGAATATATCTCTGGCACACAGTGTCGGTGCCAAGATACATCTGACCACAGACACGTGGTCTCGTAAAAACAGGCAGGGAAGGTACATAACTTTTACTGCCCACTGGGTGAACCTTCTGATGGCCGTCAAGCATGCAACCTGTGGCACCCGTGTGGATTTGGTGTTACCGCCTCGGATTGCATGCAGGCCTGCCTCTTCTTCTCCTACTCCTACTCCATCCTCCGTCTCCTCCTCAGCTGACTCCTCCTTTTCCACTGCTACCACCTCTTTCACTGCACCCCCCAAGCTCCCCAGAACCTATTCGACATGCCAAGTGAGACATTGCCATGCTGTGCTGCGGCTGTTGTGCCTGGAAGCCAAGAGCCACACCGGTCCTGCTTTTAGCTCTGCGGTCACAGGCCGATCAGTGGCTAACCCTGCTCAATTTGACAGTTGGTAAAGTGGTGTGCGACAACGGTGCCAATCTGCTGAGCGTGCTGAAACAGGGCAAAATGACAGACGTGCCATGCATGGCACACGTCCTGAACTTAGTCGTGCAGCGATTCGTTGCCAAATACCCCGGGGTCCAAGACGTCCTGCGGCAGGCCAGGAAAATCTCTGGCCATTTTAGAAGATCTTACACGGCCATGTCTCGCCTTGCTGACGTTCAGCGGCGACACCACCTGCTCGTCAGACATATGATTTGTGACAGCCCGACGTGCTGGAACTCCACCATGTATGTGCTTGATAGGCTGCTCCAGCAGCAACGTGCTGTTAACAACTACCTGTACGAACTCTGCAGCAAGACGCTTGGTTTCTTTTCACCGCGCCAGAGGCTGCTCATGCGCAATGCATGCAGAGTTCTGCGGCCATTTGATGAGATCACCAAACTAATCAGTCGCTGTCAGGGCGCCATCAGTGACATCGTACCTTAAGCCTTCTTTCTGGAGTGTACATTGCGTCGTATCTGAGACAAGTCAGCAGGAGTCTGAAGAGGAGTCAGAGGATGATGGTGGCTGGGGGGAGGATGAGCAAGAAGAGCAGGTTTTGAGGGGGACTTTAAACTTTTCGGGGATCCCTGGTGTTGTCCGTGGCTGGGGGGAGGAGACCGAGGACGACATTCTCCTGGGCGATAAGCAGGAGCCAGAGTGCTCCATCGCTTCCAATTTAGTGCAAATATGGGCCTTCATGCTCCAGTGTTTAAAGGGGGACCCCCGTATAAAAAGCATAAAGGGCAAGAACCAGTACTGGGTGGCAACATACTTAGACCCCGGTACAAACACAAAATGGATGACATGTTACTAGCATCACAGAGGGCTGTCATAATGCAGCATTTCCAGGCCTTGCTGCGAGAGATGCTGCATTCTGCTGTTGCGGGCGCTGGCAGAGGAATTTCCACCCACGCCGAAACAGGTGCGGGTACCAATTCTACTGCGTCTGCAAGAAGAGGGGAGTTTGAAGATGTGTTGGTCACTTCGGATAGGAGATCATTCTTGCAGCCAACCCATCGAGAGCCGTACTCAGGATCCAGCCTCAGGGAACACCTAGACGGACAGGCGTCCGACTACATCGGGTTAACGGCCGATAAGGACGTTCTGAGAAGCAAGGAACCCCTGGGTGTGCAGGCTTGACCTGTGGCCAGAGCTGGCACAATTTGCCATGGAACTCTTGGCTTGCCCCTCGTCGAGTGTCCCGTCCGAAAGGACCTTTCAACGCAGCAGGGAGGATCGTGACTAATAGGCGCACTCGCCTAGCTCACGACAGTGTGGACTACCTCACATTTCTAAAAATGAATGAGGCATGGATCTCGGAGGAATTCAACACCTGTGACGACCATGTGTAATTGAATTTCCTCATGCCAGCCCACACATATCTGCCAACCACCCAGAACAAAGAATGGTCCTTGTCTTATGTATATACAGCTGCATAAAAGGCCTTTTCTGTCAGGTGAATGCCAAATTTTTGGGACCTCTAGTCCAGTGGCCTACAGTAAAATTTTTATCCAGTGACCACCTAATGTACCTCCAGACACATAATCACTAGTACTTTTCTGTCAGGTGAATGCATAATTTTTGGGGCCTGTACTCCACTAGCCTACAGTAAAATTGTTATTCAGTGACCGCCTAATGTACCTCCAGCCACATAATCACTTGTTCTTTTCTATCAGGTGAATGCCTAATTTTTGGGGCCTGTACTACACTGGCCTGCAGTAAAATTGTTATCCACCACCTAATATACCTCCAGCCACATAATCAGAGGCAGTGAGGGCAGCAGAAGTCAGTATATATATATACAGTACAGACCAAAAGTTTGGACACACCTTCTCATTCAAAGAGTTTTCTTTATTTTCATGACTATGAAAATTGTAGATTCACACTGAAGGCATCAAAACTATGAATTAACACATGTGGAATTATATACATAACAAAAAAGTGTGAAACAACTGAAAATATGTCATATTCTAGGTTCTTCAAAGTAGCCACCTTTTGCTTTGATTACTGCTTTGCACACTCTTGGCATTCTCTTGATGAGCTTCCAGAGGTAGTCAGTCACCTGAAATGGTTTTCACTTCACAGGTGTGCCCCGTCAGGTTTAATAAGTGGGATTTCTTGCCTTATAAATGGGGTTGGGACCATCAGTTGCGTTGTGGAGAAGTCAGGTGGATAGACAGCTGATAGTCCTACTGAATAGACTGTTAGAATTTGTATTATGGCAAGAAAAAAGCAGCTAAGTAAAGAAAAACGAGTGGCCATCATTACTTTAAGAAATAAAGGTCAGTCAGTCCGAAAAATTGGGAAAACTTTGAAAGTGTCCCCAAGTGCAGTCACAAAAACCATCAAGCGCTACAAAGAAACATGCGGACCGCCCCAGGAAAGGAAGACCAAGAGTCACCTCTGCTGCGGAGGATAAGTTCATCCGAGTCACCAGCCTCAGAAATCGCAGGTTAACAGCAGCTCAGATTAGAGACCAGGTCAATGCCACACAGAGTTCTAGCAGCAGACAGATCTCTAGAACAACTGTTAAGAGGAGACTGTGTGAATCAGGCCTTCATGGTAGAATATCTGCTAGGAAACCACTGCTAAGGACAGGCAACGAGCAGAAGAGACTTGTTTGGGCTAAAGAACACAAGGAATGGACATTAGACCAGTGGAAATCTGTGCTTTGGTCTGATGAGTCCAAATTTGAGATCTTTGGTTCCAATCACCATGTCTTTGTGCGACGCAGAAAAGGTGAACGGATGGACTCTACATGCCTGGTTCCCACCGTGAAGCATGGAGGAGGAGGTGTGATGGTGTGGGGGTGCTTTGCTGGTGACACTGTTGGGGATTTATTCAAAATTGAAGGCATACTGAATCAGCATGGCTACCACAGCATCTTGCAGCGGCATGTTATTCCATCCGGTTTGCGTTTAGTTGGACCATCATTTATTTTTCAACAGGACAATGACCCCAAACACACCTCCAGGCGGTATGATCTATACAAGTGTATTACTGTACTGTGGTGGCACAAAGCGCACGGCGTCATAGCAACCAATGAAACCGTGTGCTCCTGCACTAAGCAGGATGCCAGTCCGGTATCTCACGGACCGTGTTCCACGGACATGTGAATAAAGCCTAATTCAGCAGATTTCAAGACTATAAGGCCTCTTTCACACGAGCGTGTCCGGATTAGGTCCAGATGCATCCCGGTGCATTGCGGCAAACCCACACGAGTAGATACGCAATTGCAGTCAGTTTTGATGGGTGCAATGTGTTTTGCACGCGCGTGATAAAAAACCGACTGTGGTACCCAGACCCGAACTTCTTCACAGAAGTTCAGGTTTGGGTTCAAGGTTGTGTAGATTGTATTATTTTCCCTTATAACATGGTTATAAGGGAAAATAATAGCATTCTGAATACAGAATGCATAGTACAATAGGGCTGGAGGGGTTAAAAAAAAATATATATATTTTAACTCACCTTAATCCACTTGTTCGTGCAGCCGGTGTTCTGCCAAAAGTCTATAGCTTGCCGAAAGTCTATAGCGGAAGTGACGTGGTGCGCTGTGCAAGCGCACAAGCGCACTTCCACAAATCATCAGAATCATTGTCTTAAAGTGACAGTCACCCGCAGTAAAATACAGCATCTACATTAATTTGTACCCTCGCGGGCGCGCTTCGCTCGCCACGCATCGGGCTCGGCCTCGCTGCGCTCGGCATTTAGTTAAACTGACTCTATGCTGCCATTGATAGTAAAGAAGGAAATGGATGGTAAAGAAAGAGATGGATAGTCTCTTTCTTTACCATCCATTTCCTTCTTTACTATCAATGGCAGCATAGAGTTCGTTTTACTAAATGCTGAGCGCAGCGAGGCCGAGCCTGATGTGTGGCGAGCGAAGCGAGCCCGCGAGGGTACAAATTAATGTCGATTATTGTGCGCTGGGGAGGAGGGTGGCGACGGAGCTGTATTTTAATGGAGATGACTGTCACTTTAAGAAAGATATACCCTTAAGGCCTCATGCACACGACAGTTTTTTTTCACGGTCCGCAAAAACGGGGTCCGTAGGTCCGTGATCCGTGACCGTTTTTTCGTCCGTGGGTCTTCCTTGATTTTTGGAGGATCCACGGACATTAAAAAAAAAGTCGTTTTGGCGTCCGCCTGGCCGTGCGCCCACCATCGCCCCCCCCTCCCTCCCTCTATTGTAATAAATCGTTGGTGGCACAGTGTCGCCCACCATCGGCCCCCCCTCCCTCTATAGCAGTAACAACATTGGTGGCAGTGTGCGGCCTCCCATTCCTCCCCCCCCCCCATCATTGGTGGCAGCGGAGTTCCGATCGGAGTCCCAGTTTAATCGCTGGGGCTCCGATCGGTAACCATGGCAACCAGGAAGCTACTGAAGCCCTGGTTGCCATGGTTACTTAGCAATAGTACAACAGTAGAAGATTCATACTTACCTGCTTGCTGCTGCGATGTCTGTGTCCGGCCGGGAGCTCCACCTACTGGTAAGTGAAAGGTCTGTGCGGCGCATTGCTAAAGAACTGTCACTTAACAGTAGGAGGAGCTCCCGGCCGTTCACAGACATCGCAGCAGCAAGCAGGTAAGTATGAATCTTCTACTGTTGTACTATTGCTAAGTAACCATGGCAACCAGGGCTGCAGTAGCTTCCTGGTTGCCATGGTTACCGATCGGAGCCCCAGCGATTAAACTGGGACTCCGATCGGAACTCCGCTGCCACCAATGATGGGGGGGGGGAATGGGAGGCCGCACACTGCCACCAATGTTGTTACTGCTATAGAGGGAGGGGGGCCGATGGTGGGCGCACACTGTGCCACCAACGATTTCTAACATTAAAGGGAGGAAGGGGGGGCCTGATGGGGGGTGCACACTGTGCCACCAACGATATTCAAACTGGGGAGGGGGGGGGTCTGCCCCCTGCTGCCTGGCAGCCCTGATCTCTTACAGGGGAATATGATAGTACAATTAACCCCTTTAGGTGCCGCACCTGAAGGGGTTAATTGTGCTATCATATCCCCCTGTAAGAGATCGGGTGCTGCCAGGCAGCAGGGGGCAGTCTTGTACAAAGTTTGTAGTGTATTATAACTAGAAGCGTCCCCATCACCATGGGAACGCTTCTGTGTTAGAATATACTGTCGGATATGAGTTTTCACGAAGTGAAAACTTAGATCAGAAAAAGCTTTTATGCAGACGGATCTTCGGATCCGTCTGTATGAAAGTAACCTACGGCCACGGATCACGGACACGGATGCCAATCTTGTGTGCATCCGTGTTCTTTCACGGACCCATTGACTTGAATGGGTCCGTGAACCGTTGTCCGTCAAAAAAATAGGACAGGTCATATTTTTTGGACGGACAGGATACACGGATCACGGCCTCGGCTGCAAAACGGTGCATTTTCAGATTTTTCCACGGACCCATTGAAAGTCAATGGGAACGCGAAAAAAACCGGAAAACGGCACAACGGCCACGGATGCACACAACGGTCGTGTGCATGAGGCCTAAGTCTGCGCACGCGCGGTGTGCGAACTACTGCAGTGGTCCTGAAGAAAGAAGACAGAAGAGATGCTGGCTGCGCGAACAAGTCGATTAAGGTGAGTTAAAATATATATTTATTTTTTTTAACCCCTCCAGCCCTATTTTACTATGCATTCTGTATTCAGAATGCTATTATTTTACCTTAAAACCATGTTATAAGGGAAAATAATAATGATCGGGTCTCCATCCCGATCGTCACCTAGCAACCATGCGTGAAAATCGCACCGCATCCGCACTTGCTTGCGGATGCTTGCGATTTTCATGCAACCTCATTCATTTCTATGGGGCCTGCGGTATGTGAAAAACGCACAAAGAGGAGCATCCTGCGATTTTCACGCAACGCACAAGTGATGCGTGAAAATCACTGCTCATGTGCACAGCCCCATAGAAATGAATGGGTCCGGATTCAGTACGGGTGCAATGCGTTCAACTCACGCATCGCATCCGCGCGGAAATCTTGCCCGTGTGAAAGGGGCCTAAGGGTTACACAGCCTTATAAATCAGCCATAAATCAGCCTCTCACTGTCAAATGCTGCTAGTTTATAGCATTCAGTTTGCTTATGTGTGGTTAGGCTGGGCAAGCATTGGTCATTGTGAGCATTTACCCTGGAAAAAGTTTGTATAAGGCCTCTTTCACACTACAGTATGTCCATTTCAGTGTTTTGCGGTCCTTTTTAACGGATCCGTTGTTCCGTTTTTTTGCTTCCGTTGTGGTTCCGTTTCCGTTCCGTTGTTCCGTTCCGTTTTTCCGTATGGCATATACAGTATACAGTAATTACATAGAAAAAATTTGGCTGGGCATAACATTTTCAATAGATGGTTCAGAAAAAACGGAACGGAAGACATACGGATGCATTTCCGTGTGTGTTCAGTTTTTTTTGCGGACCCATTGACTTGAATGGAGCCACGGACCGTGATTTGCGGCCAAATATAGGACATGTTCTATCTTTCAACGGAACGGAAAAACGGAAATACGAAAACGGAATGCATACGGAACACATTCCGGTTTTTTTGCGGAACCATTGAAATGAATAGTTCCGTATACGGACCATATACGGAACGCAAAAAACGGACCGCAAAACGAAAAAAAAAACGGTAGTGTGAAAGAGGCCTAAACATGTAGGTTTTTCTGCACTTTTTCTGCACTTTTGCATTTTCAGTGGCATTTTTTGCACCTGGGTTTTTGGTGCTTTTTTTGCAGTAAAAACTCCAGCTGCAGATGTTTGCTGAAGTTCTAAGGGAAGTAGAAAATGCAGGACACGCAAGTATTATTATTTTTTTTCCTGGCGTTTTTGATCATTAGGTGGAGTTTTTAGTTTTTCTGGCTTCTTTTAAAAAATGCAGCATGCTGAAACTCCTGGAGCTAATAGCAAGACACACCGGGGCAGATAAACTATTGAAAATATGCCCGTTTTTAGATGCAATTTGCACCAAGCATGGACGCTTTGCATCATATTTACCAACTGTTCTGCACACTTTTCTAATCTTTTTGCACCTCGTCCAACAAGGCTTACCATACACTGACTTCATGAGAAACGAGGTATGGCCTAATTGCACCTCTGTGTGCCCAAAAAATGCGGCAAAAAATTTTCAAGCAAAAGTACATAAATTTATAGGTGGCAGAAACTTACTTTGACAGAGTTTTTTTTGGTGCATGGAAAGAATTTTTGGTGCGCAGACAGTATATTTTTTTTGAGCAGACAGATTTTTTACGAGCAGACAGAATTTTTGCTGCACAGAAAACATTCTGGCGCACTGACAAATTTGGTGGCACATCGAATCTGCCACAGGATTTACAACACTCCAAGCACAAGGAAAAAGTATGTATAAATGGAAATGCCTATGAATAATAGATACAGACAATATTCTGTAGTGTATAACTATGTGAAAATATATATAATATATAATTTATGTAAATCTGAAATATCACCAGCCCATTACATTACTGCTGAAGTTCAATCTAATCATTATACATTGGTGACATTTTGTATTTTGTAGGTTACAGAATTGTTTTGAGTGGAAATCATCAGAATCTGAATTGTGTCCCATCCTTCTGCAGGTACTAATCCATTAATTAGCCACCGGTGGACAGGAAATCTAAATTGAAATTTGAACTTTTGCTGATAGATTTAAGTCCTGTTTGGACAAAACAAATCTGCAAAACCCTCGCCCTCCCACTGAGATCATTTGTAAACTGGAATATAATACATACATTATTTCAGGGTTTTTCAGGTGTTGAAGATGCAATGAGGTTTGGAGTCTGGCGCAGTCTTATGTCACATATGTACGCACCACAGTATATTATTGTTCTCAAATAATGTTCTAAGCGGTCCATATGGTTTTAGGGATCAAATTATCTTTATTTTTCTTCCTATCAAGAATGAGACTTTCTCATCAGCTATAGACACACTTTTAAAAAAAAAAAAATTATAAAATTCCTCAGATATTCTTAAGAAAATGTGAGATTCACAGCCAAGTGCTAATTTGAAATAGTAAAACAAGCCAAGCAACATGTTTGAAAGTGGCTGAAAATGGTGACAGTCCAATCATGTCAGCGAATGCCAGGTCACTGCTTAAATCCATTGGTCTTCCAGAAAAAAAAGAAAAGGAAAAATAGAAATATTGCCCAAAAATGCCAAGGGGATTTTTTGAAAATGTCTACAATTTATTAAAAATGGCAGTACAGGTAGGCAGCTGTCACGTTTTGATGCAGGCAGATTTGCTCACCTACAGTACAACGCTGCCGCCAATTGTCTCCTGCAATTGCCTCACTAGCCCTTTGATTGTACTACTACTTTCCGCATATTTGACCCCTGGATTCTACCCTGACTTTGACCTGGCTGATACTCTTCTGAACTTGACGTGCTATCTTGGTTTTGACTCCAGGCTAATTGACTTATTGGATTCTCCTGGTATTGACCTTGATTCAGTACGTTTCTGGATCTGACTTCTGTTTTCTCTGTTATTCTGTCACTAGCCAATTCGGACCCTGCACTTATATAGGAAGACTGTCGACCAGTTGTGGGCCGCTGTTTAGGGTGGATCGTGCAAATAGGTAGAGACAGTGCTTAGGTAGGAGTTCAGCATCATTCTCGAAACCCTCTAACCAATACAGGTTCCTTTTAGTTTAGGGCATGTGTGTGATGCTCTGGCAAAGGTTAGCTAGCATACAGATGGAACAATTTTAAAGTTGTGTGATATCACATCCCACAAGCTATGGAAAACCAATAAAAAGGTTGATTAAAAGTTTCCGTCCATTGTTTACTCAACTCGTTAAGAATCAAGATGAAGATCTGTACGTAACTAACCTTACTCAATGGCACCCAAAAAGGTTACCCCTCTCAACCCTGCTATAAAGCTGTGAAGATACAAAAATAGAAAATGAGACACCAGATGTATTACTATTGTACAAGTAGATATTTATAACACTTTATGGACACTTTATTGCAACTGCAAATTACCACAATGTACAGGAGCCTTTCCAGGTGACAATTATCCTTTAAAACAAAAAATAAAAAGTCAAGAGGATATATTGTCCATTGAAAGTTTAATGTCACCAGTGTTCAGTAGAAGTCCATCCACGAGTTTTTTTTGTTAATGAAATAACTAAACAGGGTTTTCCATCTCAAGCTTTGTGACATATCTCTAGGATATGCCACCAATGTCAGATAGACATCCCTCTGAGACTCGCTCCTATCTCCAGAATGGGACGTCCAGAGTGAAGGAAAGCATACTGAGCATGTGCAGCGTCCTTTCATTCACTGCTATGAGACTCCCAAAAAATAGCTGAGCACGAGTGATTAGCTATCTTCAGAAGTACCATAGCAGTGAATAGCGAACAAACCACGCAAGCGCATCCATGTCTCCATTCACAATTAGGGGATTGCCAGCAGTTGGCTATTTTCAGAACGTCCATACAGGGAATGAAGGGTGCGCAGCTGCTCTCTCTTCACTTCAGGGGCCCCTTTTTGGAGATTGGAGTGGGGGTCAGAAATGGGACCCGCACCTACGGTATGTGATGTTTGTGGCATATCCGAGTGATATGCCACAAATCTTGAGACTGGAAAACTGTTTAAATTATGTGCTGGCTCACTTTTGTATATATCTTTATAGCAGTTCTAGCTATGTACCATAATGGAGCCACCACTAGAGGGTGCAGTTTATATATTGAATAAATTGAACACTAGAAGCAGAAAATGTAATAAAAAAAGGATAAAAGTCCAGTACTCAAGCACCTGTTAAATGCCCACCAGTGCCAATGGTCTTCTGGTCTTCACACTGGCACATGACCACTGCAGCTAATCGCTGGCCTTATCGTTCACATGCTGTACATGTGGAAGCACTGCTGTGACCAGTAATTGGCTGCAGAGCTCACATACATGCCATGTAAGCAGAGCATTTAAAAGGTGAGCTCCTAAGCTCCTGATAGTGGTAGCACAGTTTTATCATGTAATGCTATGGCAGATAAGTCTTGCAATGCACCAGTGGGATGTACCTACAGTGGAGCTGGCTAGCCAACCTGATCTAATAGCAATGGGTGAGGCCAACAGGTTGTTAGCCAGCATGGAGCACTGCATGTAACCACATAGCTGGCACCTTACAGAAGTCTTTCTTGTCTGCACTTAGAATACTATGTGGCCACTGTTCATGTATAACAGAAGTGAATGGATGTTTATCAATATTTTGCACCTATAAAATTTCCATTATGTACGATGGGCCTTGTGGCATCCTCCAGTGCATATGACCTTTTTTCAGTGATACATTGTAATTTTTATATCCTTTTCAATAAATTGCAAAAAAGACTTAGAGGCACATTTATTAAGACCAGTGTTTTAGACGCCGGTCTTAATAAAGGCCTTGCGCCGGCCTCTCCATAACTTTGGCACATCCAGCACCGATTCTAAATGTAAGACAGCTTCCGAGCTGTCTTCCATTTAGACCACTTTAAGTTTCTACGCCTAAACAAGGCATAGGAAATCATGAATGAGATGGGGCTGCCGGCCTGTCCCCTTCCCCACCCATGCCACGCCCACAATTTTAGACCTGGCGTGAGGGGGGCGAAGTCGCAGATAGCGCCACATCTAACCGTTGTGCAACCATCTCTGCCTGAAATAAGCCTAATTTAGGCGTATTTCAGAATGTTAAACGACCGCCATAGTCTAATAATTTTATAAATTGTAATCTAACATGCTAAATACACAATCACACACCATAGCAGGAAATTATAAAATGTCCAGCTGTAAATCCAAGCAGTGGACGAGGTAGATGAAGGCCTTTGAGCATAAATACATGCAAACTGATCAAACTGAACTGACCTGCATCAGTCCACCTTATATTGCATGTATCATTAAATGCACAGATTGGCGTTTCTCTTAATACACAAATATTAAAGGGGTTATCCCATGGCTAATAAAAAAAAATGAAAATCAGACATCATATAGCACACGGCAATCTCTTTCTAACAAAGCTAGAACCAGCCCTGTACCTCACATGGGTCCCTCCATTCATTGCTCTGCTAGATTTAAATCAAGCTGACAGCTCAAGGGGAGTGTCTTTTCTGCTGCAGCTCAGGGGGCGTGTCCATGCTCCACCTATCACAGCTCAGGGGGCGTGTCCATTCTCTCCCTATCACAGCTCAGGAGGCAGTTGAAGGATGAAACTGAGCATGTGCGGCCATGTCAGTGAGGAGGTCGCTATACAGATACATTTTATTGAATAACTCAGTGGCTATACAAAATTTTTATTTACATGTAATTACAAAAGTGTTCAGCTCCAGGTGCTGGTTTGAAAACTGCAGAATATTTTTCGTGGGACAACCCCTTTAATTATTTATTGGACCACAGCACACAGAAACCCTAGAGGGAATAATACTAATAGACATATACACTCCATTGTAATGCTGAATGTCACGTAATACTCCTTGGAAAATGTTTTCACCCTAGAAATTATTAAAACTACTAAAAATCTGCTTCATCAAAGTGACAGAAAGATGAAGAAGGACTATTGCCTGGGCTTTCAGAAGCCATTTTCAGTATTTATTTGAGTTTTAGTGGAGCTAATGTAAACTTAATACATTCCTATTATTAGTCTTCATTAAGTCTCAGGAGGGCTGAACATATTCAGATTCTGGGAAGTGTCGAGAGCCGCAGTTACTCGTTACACATGGAAAGAGAGACCTCTGCAGGACAGTGGCATGAAATAATGTAACACATTGACTAACAAGCAGGTATTGATGGAGAATACGCCAAACGATCATAGCTTTACCCACATTTTAAATATTGCATTAGCTCCAAAAAACATAGTGCTAGGAAAGGAAAATTTTGTAGATAATTTAGGTAATTATGAAAACTAAAAAACTAAAACAAGGTGTAGATTTTCACAAAAGATTGTTAAAATGCTTATCTGCAAAAAAATAAAGAATAGAACAAAAATACACATTCTACTTATTCAATTTTAGTAAATTAACAAATGAACAAAAGAAATTAAATTATTGTAAATAACTTTTGGTGGTAGAACGAAGATCAACATTTGTGCGCAGTTCAAAATATATGAGTGTCACATAATAAATATTACTCCTGCATTGCTATTGAAACATCTAGTAATCTAATAGATTATTTTACTCATCCAGCGCTAATCTTGGCAAATTAAGGATTATACATAAATTCTGATATTAAGAAAATTGTCAACTATTGGAAATTCATTGTAAATTAAAATAAGTGATTGTAAATCTTTTTAAAGCCAAATCATGCGCTGAATGGAATTTCTATAAAACTGAGTAAAGCATAAAATAACTAAATGCATGAAGAATATTATTACAAATGAGTTGGAAACCATAAACAAATTCAGTTACTAAAGTAAAAATAAACTTCATGTGTAGTGAAATATCATACAATAAAGGCATAATTTTACGTATGTCTTAAATGCACAAATAGTTTATTTTAAAAGCATATAAAATCCATGATGCATTATATCATGGAATTAGTAATTCAAAGTATCAAAATATTAACATTGTAATTGCGGCAAATGAAATTTTAATTTAATTCTTTAAAGAATTGAAATTGTCAATTTCTAAATGTTTTGCTTAAAAAATAAAAATTACCATGTACTCAAACCTACCATTAAAAAATATTTTAGAATATAAGCCATATTAAAAAAAAATTGCAGTATATAATAACGGCTGATATACATAGCACATAAAATGCAATATTTTTTTAAATTTACGAGCTATCAAAGTATAGAAATTACATACATTCAGTAAATTGATGAAAAATTGTATATGAGATTTACGGTATGAGCAATTAAATAAAAAATGCATTGTATGATTTTTTTCCTTTGTTTTTATAGAAATGGCTGCTACCAAGAGAAAGAGAAATATAACCCAAATATTCATTTTATAATTATAAACATAATAATAATAAAAATTATAATTTAGTTTAAAAATTGGAGAAAAATATATTAGACATATGTTAACTGTCAATACAGTCCTAAAGTTCTAAAAAATAAAGAAATATTTTCAAATAGAAAGACCTTACAAAACAGAAATACAATAATCAATGCCATCGAAACCAAATTTAGCACTTATTCCTCAACATAACCTCTTGTCACGCGAAACGAAAATTCCATAAAAGGAATTATTCTGAATATTCTCACCAGACCTAAATCGTTTTAAAATATGACAAAATTGTCAGATAAAATAATTGTTATGAATCATCATTTCCAGACATTTAAGAAACACAGCTCCCGGGATATGTTTATGTGAATCCAACACAGAAGTATGAATTCAGATTAAAAAAAAAAATCTCTGTTTTTTCTGGTATCGTAAAAGCCTGTGATGAATTCTGAAGCTGAGTAAATACAGTAAGCTGGTGGAAAAGCTTTTGCTCATGTTTGAAATAACATTGGTTGGGAGTTTGGCCGAGAGCTGCAGCCTGCAGCATGTTAAACCAGGGGCTATATCATTAATTATAATTATTATACTTTTTAAGAGCGGAGAAACAGGAGACAATCTTATAATGTACGTTGGACGAGTCCAATATGTTTACACAAATGCTGTGAATTGCGCTGTTTTCGGACTACAAATCCATGTCAGATGTTAATGGAAATAGCATAATTTTTATGTCAGAAATGGCAGCCTTCCATGTAATGTTAACAAACGGGCTTTTACTGCATCAGATGAACTCAAGAAAGTCCAGAGATGAATGTAATGTCTGCAAGATTAATGTGGGATGGTGCCAAGTGTCATTCCTGCGCCCGAGTGATTGGCCAACGTGTAAAAAAAACAGAAGAAGAAAACCTTTTATTAGACACTATTTATCAGCCGGGGACTGACAGTTTCACCACATTTAATCCTTATAGAAATTACCTCCTCAGTAATGGCATCCCCCTGTTTACAAGGCTGGGATTTATTAAGTGCTCCAACTTGCTGTTTGCTGTAAAAAGTAAATTGTGGCTACACTTATTCACTTATTTGCCTAAATAAAGCAAGCAGAGTTTTCACAAATAATTAATAAATAATTATGTTTGGCAGCGCGAGCAGGATAATGTTATCTGTGTTTTTGGTTCTGCCCGTCACGCTAAAGAGATGAAGGGGGTTCAGTATACAAATCCATCTCGCTAGATGAAAACGAACACGTTCTCTGTCTCATCAGTTAGTTTAACAAAATTATCAAGGCCAAGTGCAGGCCCATCAACCCACGCACACAAAAATTCCTTGTACATGGTCGGACTGGTGTGACTGGTGGGCCTAGGCTGTGATACAAAGAGTGTTTGGAGCCAAGGATCTATTTCTAATGGGATGATTCAAAAATACTGTAAAATATAAGACTGCTGTTCACCACCAGACCCGATTGACTATAATGGGATCTGGTGGGGATCCAGATGGTTTCCGGCATGAGAACCAGGTTTTGACAAAACACAAACAGGTGCGTGCAGCATTTTTTGTCCAGCCAAATTCTATTATAGTCAGTGGGGTTTGGCGTTAAGTGGCTAGGCCTGATACAGTGAACTCCGGAAGGCTGTTCCAGTAGAGGCATAGCTTTGGTGCATGTGTGAAAGTAGTATTTTACAGTATTTTTGAATCATACCATAAGAAAATGACCTTTGGGGCAAGTAATTTGTTCTAAAAACCCTATTGTATCAGAGCCTAGGCCCATCTGGTGGGCTAGCCCAACCACGGATGAGGTATTTTTTGTGTGCATGAGCTGATGGACCTGCAGTCTTCCAGATTCCTACAGCCTTCCAGATTGCTTCAGTGCATGTGTGAAATGAGTCTTATTAAAGGGTTATTCCCAGATAGACATTCGTGGCATATGGATAGGATATGCCACAAATGTCTGATTGATATGGGTTCCAAGAACTAGTTCTATCTCAAGAATTGAGCCCCGCTGTGATTGATGAGCATTCTCTCCATTCACTACTTCCTAAAGTAGCCAAGTGAACACTTGGAATGGAGAGGACAATTCTCATGAGCAGCCACCTCTACAATGACCCCGATGGGACTACCGGAAATAGCTAAGCCAAAGCTGTGAATAGAGAAAGCTACTCCTGCAGGCTTGTAATGAAAGCAACAATGATTATTATAAAATTAGAAGTGAATGTGCGCATTTTCTGTTGAGACAGAGGGTGGCCCTCACAATTATTTTTACTGGTGGGTAAAATAACTCCTCATTAGGTCCCTGTTGTATTCCTCCATTACCATAGAAGATTGTCATGAATCCAGTACAAAAATAATACCCTCACTCCAACATCTCGACTTTAGCACCCTGTCCACAGCACCTAGACGTTAACGTCCCCCTAGACCCCAGCATCCATGGCTCAGATCTTAGACCTCAGCCCTCCCAGCACAGCTCGTAAGGAGGAGTCTGTAGTACAGAGGAGGCACCTGGAGATTTATTTTTTTCTTGACAAAAAGACATCATGTATAGCTTATAATACTTCAAACTACTCTGCGCACACTTAAAGGCAGAGGTGTACACAGATCTTACAGGGCCCCATATCAAAACTTACTAAAGGCCCCCACGGTCCAACCAAATTTCCCAATATACGTGTGTCAATCACTCCTAGGCAACACAGAATGCAAATCACAATGCCCCAGTTCTCTGACGATTTTACATTTTTCTTTTAAGCAGAAGAATTTTTAATTAAAAAAAATTGTAATAAAAAATGTTGCCCTCCACCTCACCCACTGATCACTACTTTTATGGCGGAAAAAAATGGAACAGGTGCTTCAGAAAGAGCACCATTTTCTTCAATATATTTACGTGAACAAGTGGTATAAACTGGTCTCTTCTATTACAAAACTGCAGCCACCACTAGGAGGAGCTCAGTGCATAGGAATTTACATATTTACCATTGATTTCCTTGCAATGAGCTACACTTAGTGCACACTACATAAAAAACATGGTTTTCTTGGCCAGAGAAGAGGAAGGATTGCAGGTGTTGTGAAACTACATCTCCCATCATGCACACTTGCTTGGCTGTTCTCTGAGCTCTCACAGAAGTGAAAGGAGCATGCTGGCAGTTGTAGTTTCACAACAGCTGGAGTGCCAAAGATTGCTTGTCCCTGTTCTAGGATGAGATTAATTTTCAGGCTGAAATTCTTGTAGTTATGCACAAAACAGTAGGTGATTAAGGTTATTTTTAATGCCAACTCATGTTTCCTATATCTAAGGAAGGGGTTTAGCCCCAAAATACATCATTTGCATTTTAATCTATTTTTATTGGTGTTCTATGTTTAATAAACCGTTAACTTCCAAAGAGGAAGCTCTGAGAAGAGGTCTCTCCTACTTTTACTTTTTGGTTTTACATTTGGCAGGATACAAGAGGAGATGTGACCGGAAGAAGGGAGGGGCTACATCACAGCCTGTCTACAGAGAGATAGCAGGGACAAACTTATCAGAGCAAACCATAAACCATATGCAGTGACACCAATACGACCAGGAGACGTGGGACATGAGACTGACCTTACTGACCTCCCAATGCTCCTGTTCCAGCACTTCCTGGCTACCTGCTGGTCCCTTTTTCCTGGTCCCTCTAAATGCTCAAGAAATGACTATTCCGCCAATTACTGGCCATATTGGTGACCCGTCTCTTGGATGAACAGATTGACTGAGTATTAGTGATGAGCAAAGTATTGAAAAACTCGGTTTGGCTGATTTGCTGAATAAAAAAAAAAATATTAACTTTGTGACTAATTTCTTTGTCAGGAAGCACATAAATAATTTTTTTAAAAAACTCATACTTAGGGCTCATTCAGACGGCCGTATGCTATCCGCAAAAATACAGATCCTTTTTTTACAGATTAGATGCTGACCCTTTCACTTCTATGGGGCCCTTTTCTATTCCACGGTTTGGCAAAACAAATGAAACATGTCCTATACTTGTCCGTGAAAATCAGGACATGGCCCCATTGAAGTCTATGGGTCTGCAAAAATACTGAATGCTATCCGTTTTTTTGCAGATCCGTTTTTTGAGGATCTGCAAAAAAAACGGAAAGCATTCAGTATTTTTTACGGCCGTCTGAATGAGCCCTTACCCTCATCCATTTGATCGCGAAGAGCCGGCCGCTACTGTCTTGATTGCAGCTCTAGCGCAAAATCTCACGCGGCCCGGGATGACGTAACCGCGCACAGGATTTCGAGGGGGATCTCCAATTAAGATGGTGGCGGACGGCTCTTCTCGCTCAAACAGATGAGGTAAGCATGTTTTTTTGGGGGGGGGGTTACCGCCATTCATGGAAAATTAATTCGTTATCATGAAGCACGAGGAAATTCGAATAGACTTTTCCCTAAAATTCCGATCAAATTCCACTTCGTCCGGATCACTTCGTTCAACACTGCTGCGTAGTTACCAATGATGACCTGGGAGATCAGTTAGGTAAGTATCACTTATTTAGTTTTTTATGCCATTCTGTTTTTTGTGTTTGTTTTTTATTTTGCTGGATGGAAAGCCCCTTTAATACACTATTTATTCAGGGTTCCGTGTATGAACCGGAAAAATCTAATTTTAACTTTCATAAAATGGTAACTTACAGTGAAAGAAGGAGTATAATTGTGTGAGTGAGGGGACGTCTCCACATCTAACATATGACTCAGGGTCAGAAGGCAGGAAGCACCGCTCGCTCGTGGAGTAGTCACTTGCTGACAGCCGGAATCACCACACTTATCTGGAGAGATAAGAGACTGATCAGTGTTATCCCTCCCAATCTATCACCGAGACCTCCTTGTCTGCAGACATGTTATCCTGACTGCTGGCTTGTAAACAGCATTGAGTCACCGGCCATTATGGACAGAGACTGACGGCGCGGTACGTGATACACGTGTGTGGCAGATTATTGTCACGTCCAAAGCACCAGGGACAGCAATTATTTTAACCCAAAACTCCTAAATTTAATCTAATAAGGCGACTTCACATTTTCCTTCATCCTCTGAATTAGATTATGGTATATGGTGTTACGCTTTTAATAATTTTCCACATACAATCGAATTCCTCTAATCTATCAGGTGATAAACCAGACTGATAATCCAGCATCGGTATGCTTTACAAATGTGGGAAAGAGCATGAATACCCGTTTAAGCACAATTTGACGTATCTAATTTTAGAGAAATCCTGCGCACCTAGCTCACCAGGGGGCGTGGCTTACCCAAAAGGGGTGTGTCTTTGTTGGAAATGGGTGTGGTCTAATATTTTCCCTCAGGCTACGATTACGAACAATTTCTTGAATTTGAAATGCGTAAGTGGTTCTATTGGGACCTGCACTCTCATTTTTTTTATATATTTGGTATAAAGTCATTTGTTTTGGCTGTGTTACTCACCTGTCATGCATTAAAGGGGATATCCCATGAGTAATGTAAAAACTGAAAATCCAACATCATATAGTACATGAACTATACCTCACATGGATCCAGAGATCTGTCCATTCATTGCTGCAATTGCTCTGCTAGGTTTATTTCAAGCTGGTAGCTCAGGGGCGTGCACTTTCTCAGGGGGTGTGGCTCAGGGGCGTACACTTTCTCAGGGTGTGTGGCTCAGGGGCGTGCACTTTCTCAGGGGGGGTGTCCTTATGCTGCAGCTGGTGGCAGTTGAAGGAAGGAACTGAGCGTGTATGGCAACCCTAGTGAGCTGTGCAAAAAAACTAAATTAGACCAGCACCTCCAAACAATATGAAAAATGAGCAAATGAGCAAGGACTACAAGTACCAACACACTGCCATGTCCAAAGACGCTTGCAAACACTAGAGTCCGCTGGGCAGAGAATTTAAAAGGTATTAAA
Source organism: Bufo gargarizans (assembly GCF_014858855.1). Classification (NCBI taxonomy): domain Eukaryota; kingdom Metazoa; phylum Chordata; class Amphibia; order Anura; family Bufonidae; genus Bufo; species Bufo gargarizans. The sequence continues at coordinate 68,648,804 of NC_058086.1, read as the reverse complement.
CCTAGGCCAACAACCGTTAGCATATAACACTGTTTCGAGAGCACGTGCGTGAGATTTATTAAAGGGATTGTCTCACTTCAGCAAATGGCATTTATCATGTAGAGAAAGTTAATACAAGGCACTTACTAATGTATTGTGATTGTCCACATTGCCTCCTTCGCTGGCTTGATTCATTTTTCCGTCAGATTATACACGGCTTGTTTCCATGGTTACGACCACCCTGCAATCCATCAGTGGTGGTCGTGCTTGCACACTATAAAGAAGAAAAAAAACACCAGCCTATGTGCGCTCCCAGGATCCCGGTCACCAGAGAGGCCGACATTTTTTTCCTAAAGTGTGCATGCTGCTGGATTGCAGGATGGTCGTCATCATAGAAACGAGCCGTGTATAATCTGGTGGAAAACTGAATCCAGCCAGCAAAGGAGGCAATATGGACAATCACAATACACTAGTAAGTGCCTTGTATTAACTTTCTCTACATGATAAATGCCATTTGCTGAAGTGAGACAACCCCTTTGAGTCTAATGTGAGGCAGAAGTGGAGCAGTTGCAAACCAATCAGATTTCAGCTCTCATTCATCAGATGCTCTTACAAAAATGAAAGCAGCCACCTGATTGTTTACATGCTCCACTTTTGTCTCGCACTCGTTTTGATAAATCTTCTCTTTTAGACTTTTAGAAGTCATTCGATTTATTGCAGTAAATGACTATCTAGCTATTGTTGTCAGGAAGTGTTAGGAGGGACATAACAATAGTCTGTATGAAGAAGGATTGAACCGCGCGAGACGCCAGATGTTCTCACATAAACAGAGGCCTTAATCAGAACTTAGTAGCTATTGAACAGGAGACATATCTGAGAAAATCAGCCCACACAAACTATGCATTAAATTTAGCATAAAAATGACCTCAGACTGTACATCCTGTGCAATCATTTCCAGTATGAACGTGGACAATTCAGCCCTGGAGTTAAAGTAGGAACGATGCCATAAAAAATGAATTAGAGGTAAAACAAGACAAAAAATATTTGTCTCCAAACTCTGCAGAACTACAACTCCCAGCATGACATAGCGCTTTACAATCCAGACACAGATCACGGATAGGAGTGGCGATGTTTCTGGAAAGACAAATAAAGATAAGCTTTGGAATTATGGGTATGGAAGCAATCCTACTAGTACTAGCATGCTGCAGGGAATGGTATAATCTTACAGGGGTTATGCCCACAAAATGTCACCACTTAGTTATCATTGGCCTCTGCGGTCATAGACTTCACATCATGACATAGCAGGTATAACGAAAAGTGACATGGATCAACCTGGTTGTCGGTGAAAAGCTCAAAGATTAGTATAATGGATTTTTATTTTATTTATTTATGTATTTATTTAGGTTATTTATTTATTTGCCTTCCGATGTTCATTTTAGGGTTTTTAGATCTCTGGGGTTACTGTTTCCTATAGTGGAGAGTGTCAGAGCTAGGGTTGTGAGTCCTATAGGTCAGGCCATGCTCTCTGGGAAAAAGGATATACAGATTAGCCCACTTCCAAGAGAAAGACGACTGTCTCTGCAGTGCCATCTAGTGGAGGTAGCTACTCTACAGCCATTCCCTTTGAACTTACAAACCCTTTGAACCTGTAGTTGCCAACAATCCCTAATTTGCAGGGACTGTCTGTAATTTTCAGAGCTAGTACCAGCAAATTGGTCAGGCTGTCCAAAAAATAGGAGGGGCTTATTTAAGCCAAACTCGTAAGTGGTGTTCCTATGGGTGGGGCTTACACACCCCAAATTTACCAACTACAGTGCTGGTAAGTATGCCCTCTATAATGCCCTTATGCAGTAATAAGATACGTGGATAGGGGTTGTCTCCATCAGTTAATGCCTTTCATTTAAAGGGGTTGTGCCAAGTTTTTAAGTTATCCCCCTACCATGGAGAGTGCAGCGGGCGTCATCGATCACACACCTTTAATCCCTCAGATGCCATGGTCAAATGTGACTACGGCATCTGTGAGGGAGAGAACGGCTCCCTTTAGCAAGGATCAGGGGAGCCAGATGGTGTGTGCAGCAGCCTCTGTACTCCTGAGTTCCTATGGAGAGCCTGGAGGTTTTTTTCGGTTTCCCACTACATTGTATGCAACCATAAATGGTGCCATTAGAAGGTACAACTTATAAGGTACCACAAAAAAACAAGCCCTCATACGACTATGTAAATAGAAAAATAAAAAAGTTATGGCTTTGGAAAAGCTGGAAGTGAAAATGAAAAAAATTGAAAATAAATCGGTCATTAAGAGATTAAAGGTGGATGAACTCTATCCAGACAGAAGAGAAGGGACAAGAAGCTCATCACTAGAGAAGTCATCACATTCCTCGTGTCTGCCTGCATTTCTTTGCGATGGTGGTATTTTGTAATGCAGAAGATATTTGGGGTTGTTTGTGGTGTTCGTTTCTATGAAGATTTCTTTCCTTCCCTTTCCGTAAATGACACCATTATGACCAGGAGAGCACATTACGTTTGGTGCAGAAAGCATCTTTCAGCTGTCTCACAGTAGAGTGGCGCTCATATGGAGGCCACATGGAGCAGAACCCTATATATCTGCAGGCGCGGAGTCAGGGCTGCGCCGGATGTGTCAAAGTATTAACAATGAGGTCATCCATTAATGAAACATTCATTGTATTTAACACTAAACAGAGGCCGAGGACTGCACAGAACACGACATGATCCGGATGTTAATAACATGGGAGGATAAATTGATTAAAATCACAGGAGCGGCTAACCTACAAATGTACTGAGCTGTAGAGTCTAGCAGTACATCTATTACACAGCACACATCCATAGATATCATGCTACTCAACCCTGGCCAGAAGCCTCCTGAGAAAGGACGGACCTCCTGGACTCAAAGCCAAGAATGGTTACTGGTCACTACCATCAGCACTGGTCTCTTCTGACACTGACCCCGGAATGAGGGAAAATTCAGTGCATTCTTTTAATAAAAGCATGGCACTGGCTGATACTATCCATGGGGCAGTTTGGGTGGAACTTTTGGGGCACACTAGCATCAAGGATGGACAGTCTGGCTTAAACTGTCTTCTGAATTCTGTCTTCATGGGGTCAAGCTGGTTTGAACAATTGGTGGGGGCACTCTAGCTTAAGCAATTTATGGGGGCACTCTGGCTGAAACTATTTATGAGTACTCTGGCACTTCTTATGGGGCAACTCTGGCTTTAACTATTCTTAGGACATTGTGGCATTATTTATTGGGGGGGGGGGTCTGGCTTGAACTGGCTGAAGCTATTCAAGGGGCTATGGTGGTTTGAACTATTCATAGGGCTTTCGGCCACTATTTATGGTGTCACTCTGGAACTATTTATGGGACACCGGCTGGTGCTATTTATGGGACACTCAGGCTGGCATTATGTATACGGGCACTCTGGGTTGAACCTTTGATGGGGACACTCTGGCTTGAAATATTTATGGGACAATCACTAGCACTATTTATGGTGTCACTCTGGTTCAAACTATGTGGCACTCTGACTGGCACTATATATGGTGCAACTATAGCTTTAAGTATTTATATGGCACTGTGGCACTAATTACGGGGGGTACTCTGGCTTAAACTATTTATGGGACACTCAGACTGGAATTTATGGGGCCATGCTGGTCTGACACTATTTATGGTGTCACTCTGGCTGGAACTATTTATGGGACACTCTGAGCTGAACTTTTGATGAGAGCACTCTGGCTGACACTATTTATGAGGACACTCTGACTCGAAGTATTCATAGGACACTGACTGGCACTATTTATGGTGTGACTCTGGTTCAAGCTATTTATGGGACACTCAGGCAGTTATGTACAGGGGCATTTTAAATTGGACTTTTGATGGAGCATTCTGGCCAACATTATTTATGGGGACACACTGCCTTGAATTTTTCATTGGGCAAACTGGCACTATTTATGGTGAAACTCTGCCTTCAACTATTCATAGGGCGCTCTTTCACTATTTATATTGAAACTCTGGATGAAACTATTTATGGGACATTCAGACTGAAATAATTCAAGGTTTATGTTGGTTTTCACTATTCATAGAGCCCTCTGAAAGACATTCTTTTTTATTATCATTATTAATATTATTTTATTCATTATTTTAAAAAAATATACAAGAAAAAGCAAAAAAAAAGACCCACAAAACCCAACCCACCACCCTACAAAGTGGAGGGGCAGATCCGAGAGAGGCAATTAAAAAAAAAAAAACACAAACTTAAAATATAATAAAATTCCAGTGACATGAGAGATACATCTAAAACTATATAATAGTTAATACTTTATTTCTTTATTCAAATATTCCATTGTTTGTTAAATTCTACAATTGGACTGACATTCTTTATGGTGTCAATCTGGCTTTAAATTTTCATGGACACTCTGGAACTATTTATGGGACACTCAGGCTGGAATTATGCATAGGGCCCTTTGGATTGAACTTTTGATGGGGGCACTCTGGCTGACACTATGGGGATACTCCAGCAGAAACTATTCACGTAGCATCTCGGGTTGAACTTTTCGTAGGAGCATTCTGGCTGGGGGCAGTCTGGCTGGCAATATTCATAGGGTACTCTGAATGGCACATACAGTATATATACTATAAAAGTCGTATTTTCTAATAATTTCTTTTTCACTAGGTAGAAAGTTGCTTATAAAAACAGAGATTTTCTTACAAGAAAGTCACGGTCTACAATGTACATTTTACATAGAGTTCCAGGCTCTTCAGTTAAATCCAGGGCATTAGAGGAAGAATTTCCCTCATTCATTGCTGATTGATGACATGGTGCGGGGATCAGTCATTAGATGACATCTGTATACAGAGATAACGCCGTTTATCAGAATATTCACTTGCTCAAATGGAACGTTAATCCCCCATTGACAGAAAGGAAAGGATGGCACATCTATATGTCTTGCCTATTTCAACAGCAAATGATGCACTAAGCTTTTCAGTTTTGCATAGGGATTATAAGAACTAACGTTGCGATGCATTTTGTCTTCACACCTTATAATGAATGTATTTGTAATGTATATTATAGAGATATTTAAGATAAAGGTACATAATCCTATTGTTAGATGGGTCCCCCAGTGAAGAGAAGATTGCATGGTGTTCCCCTACGAGGATTCCCAGCGATCAGATGTAATCTGTGAAAAAAAACTGGCAGTAACTGATTACTGAAATGAAGAAATAAAGTATTACACAGTTACCATTGAATTCAATAGGCTACCCTTGCAATGTTCAGACATGTAATAAAGCAAGGTATCTCCCCTTGCTACAATCGGTTTCCCTTTAAATGAAGACAATCACAGACTAAATTAAAGGGGTTATCCAACCCCTATAATCAACGACGATGAGGTCTGGGGGGGCAGCCAATAGCAGGCCGCAACGGCAGCGAGCCTCTCTAGCGTCACCCGCAATGCTAGGGAGGCTCATTCCCGTCACACACTGCTATTGGCTGACACATCCCCCCCGTATGTTTTGATCCGCACAATGGGGAGATGCAGCAGCGGCCATGTGGGCATCAGAAGCGACATGTGTGCCAAGATGCGAGGTAAGTGCAATCTGTGTGAGGGGCCTGGGCATATGGGGTGCATTATAGTTATGGTTAAAGTTAAGCACTTGAACAGTTTGTTGGTGATCTCCTTCTTAGCTTTGCAGAGATCCCTGTCATATCTCCTGACCTCTGGTCACTACTACTCTTGTGAGATGGGGAAACAGCTCTCGTTGTCTGAACACTGTTTGTGTAGATTAAATTAAATGATCTGGACTGACATTCTGCTGTTTGGCCACAAGATGCCGCTGTTTCCTAAACACAGCTACAGACTGCATATATGTCCATATTCATGAGAGGTGGGGGTTACACAGAGCCTGGAGAGGAAGACAAAGAGAGCAGCCATCTTAGAGGGAGCTGACACTGAGGAACTGTGTGAGCAGAGGATCCGACGGCATCCAGGTGTGAGAGCCTACCTCAGTGACCAGAGCGGCAGCTAAGTGAAGCTGATTGTGTCCAAGACCCTGATCCTGTCTAGAAGAAAGAGGATTGCTTCCAGGAACACTGATGAGAGCTGAGGAGCAAAGCTACATACAGTACAATGTGGCACCGCATGCTTGTTGGAGAGGCATTTGTTCAGTTCCGAGTCACCAGATCGTGTACGCACCTCATTACAGTGTTGGCGCCTAGAGACTGAGAACAGGCCTGTAGTTAGTTAGGGTCTCTGTTTGTGTCAGGCCACAAGTGTTGCTATTGTTCATTGCAAAGACTCCATAATTTAAAGGGACATTTCACACTGGAGAGCTGATAAACCTCCCACAAACTCAAGCCAGGCTGGCATTTTGCTCTGGAGGAATACTCAGGCACGGGCTACAGGACCAGTTATGGGAGGGGGAATCCAGTAGAGCTTTGCAAGTTTGTAAGCTGTTGTGCTGCACCGCATGCTAGCCCACACCACACACCCATACAGTGATTCTTGTTTTTTAGGGTAAGGTGTGGCTGTTTAGTCATGCCAGCCAGTAAGTAAATTACCACGCTTTCCTCCTGCATCCATCGGAGGGGGCCTTGCTGTGCGGCACAAGGGTCTTAGCCTTCTGGCTGAGTGTATGTAAATTTATTGTGTGTTCCCAGCATTTGTGGTTGCATTCATTACTACGTTTAAGTAAAATTCTGTTTTGGCAAAAACTGGTGGTGGAGTTGTTTTCCTCATTCGTGACTTCACTGTATCCTGGGGAGCCCACCCCGATACACGGCTAACACTCTCCAGCAGCCTACAGTTTCTCTTAAATTTCCTTCAGAAAGGTGAGCTAGCCTCTGCAGATAACTAGGTCCCTGCCTGTCACTGCATAGACCCTAAGCAGACAAGTCTGGTACCTGTTATGGATAACCACTGTCTCCTTGAATGGTACCAAACCCTCTCCTTAAATGGGCTCTCACTGTCCCCACCATCTGTCCCAGGTTGCCTTCAAGCACTTGCTGGTCCTAGCCAGTCCTCCATGTCTTCTGGGTCAGTGTGCCCAGTGGTGTACTTACCATGGAGGGAAACCACGGAATTCTACGTGCCTGGACTTGAAATTCTCTCACTTCCTGACATGAAACCCCAACCTTTTCCTGAAATCCCTAGGGGGAGCTCAGTACAAAAAGATATTTACAGCTCCCATTAAAGGGCTTGTCCCACAAATAATATTTTACAGTTTTCAAACCAGCCCCTGGATCTGAATACTTTTGTAATTGCATGTAATTAAAAATGTATTATAGTCACTAAATTATTCACTGAAATCTATCTGTATGGCGCCCCCTGCTGTTTGCTCTTTTTCTAGTTTCTCTGTCCTGCTCACTAAGATGGAACCACATGCTCAGTTCCTTCCTTCAACTGCCACTAGGTACAGCAGACAGTGCACACCCTCTGAGAAAGGACATGTCCCCTAAGCTGCCAACTTGAAATAAATCTAGCAAAACACTTGGGCAAGGAATGGGGAGATCTCTGGATCCATGTGAGGTACAGGGCTGGTTCTGGCTTTGTTAGACAGATTGTCATGTACCATATGATTTTACACTAATCATCGGATAACCCCTTTAAGTGCACTGGTAACTATAGTTCCTATGAACTGAGCTCCCTCTAGCGGTAGCTGCAGGCAGACAGTTGAAATAATATATACTGTGTGACACAACATACAGTGCCTTGCAAAAGTATTCACCCCCCTTGACTTTTTTTGTATTTTGTTACATTACAGCCTTAAGTTCAATGTTTTGTTAATCTAAATTTTATGTGATGGATCAGAACACAATAGTCTAAGTTGGTGAAGTGAAATGAAAAAAATATATAAATAAAACTATTGTTTAGAAATAGAAAACAGAACATTGGCATGTGCGTATGCATTCACCCCCTTTATTAGGAAGCCCATAAAAAGCTCTGGCGCAACCAATTACCTTCAGAAGACACATAATTAGTGAAATGATGTCACCTGTGTGCAATCTAAGTGTCACATGATCTGTCATTACAGATACACACCATTTTTAAAGGCCCCAGAGGCTGCAACACCTAAGCAAGAGGCATCACTAACCAAACACTGCCATGAAGACCAAGGAACTCTCCAAACAAGTAAGGGACAATGTTGTTCAGAAGTACAAGTCAGGGTTAGGTTATAAAAAAATATCTAAATATTTGATGATCCCCAGGAGCACCATCAAATCTATCATAACCAAATAGAAAGAACATGGCACAACAGCAAACCTGCCCAAGAGACGTCCGCCCACCAAAACTCATGGACCAGGCAAGGAGGGCATTAATCAGAGAGGCAGCACAGAGACCTAAGGTAACCCTGGAGGAGCTGCAGAGTTCCACAGCAGAGACTGGAGTATCTGTACATAGGATGACAATAAGCCGTACGCTCCATAGAGTTGGGCTTTATGGCAGAGTGGCCAGAAAAAAAGCCATTACTTTCAGCTAAAACAAAAAGGCACGTTGTGAGTTTGCGAAAAGGCATGTGGAAGACTCCCAAAACGTATGGAGGAAGGTGCTCTGGTCTGATGAGACTAAAATAAAACTTTTCGGCTATAAAGAAAACGCTATGTCTGGCGCAAACCCAACACATCACCCAAAGAACACCATCAGTGAAACATGGTGGTGGCAGCATCATGCTGTGGGGATGTTTTTCAGTAGCCGGGAACTGGGAAACTGGTCAGAGTTGAGGGAAAGATGGATGATGCTAAATACAGGGATATTCTTGAGCAAAACCTGTACCACCCTGTCCATGATTTGAGGCTAGGACGGAGGTTCACCTTCCAGCAGGACAATGACCCCAAACACACGGCTAAAGAAACCCTAGCGTGGTTTAAGGGGAACCAACCTGAAGGAGCTGGAGCAGTTTTGCAAGGAGGAATGGGCAAAAATCCCAGTGGTAAGATGCGGCAAGCTCATAGAGACTTATCCAAAGCGACTTGGAGCTGTGATTGCCGCAAAAGGTGGCTCTACAAAGTATTGACTCTAGGGGGGTGAATAGTTATGCACATCGACTTTTTCAGTTATTTTGTACTATTTGTTGTTTGCTTCACAATAAAATAAAAAACACATCTTTAAAGTTGAGGGCATGTTCTGTAAATTAAATGATGCAAATCCTCAAACAATCCATGTTAATTCCAGGTTGTGAGGCACCAAAACACAAAAAAAGTCAAGGGGGGGGGGGGTGAATACATTTGCAAGACACTGTATATACATGTACATTGTACAAATGAATAGCAGTCTCTTAAAATGTTTAATGGGTTCAAATGTGTTCACATGTTCTGTGTATTTCCCCCAAAAACAGAAGAGACTGTCTGAACTGGGAAGGGTTATATGTACGTGTAGTGTTTGCTTCTAAATGTGATGGCGGTTCTTCAATAGACACGTCGGAGTCACTACCATAGGGGGCTCCAAGTGGCCGTGAACTACTTGTGGTGATGTCACTTGGAGGAGGAGCCACAACTGGAGCTGTCGAAAGTGGATGTCTCCAGTCAAAAGAGGGTGTCTTTCCCTGGTAGCAGAACTAAACTGGGCCACAGCTCCTGAGGAAAGGTCCGGTAAAGCAAGGGACTGAGGAAGCTGAGAATGAAAGGCCTGAAGAAGTGTTACCTCTAGGCTAAATGCACACGATCAGGATTCTCTACAGATTTTCCACGTGGATTTGCGTGCAGAAAATCCGCACCATAGGTCATTTACGTTGTATTCTATAAGAATTTGAAATTCTCACGTACACGATGCAGATTTCTTTTCTGTGCGGATTTTACTATTTATTTTACTTTTTCTTGACTGGATTTTCTCCATTCACTTAAATGGGGAGAGTAAACTTCGTATCAAATCCGCACCAATTGATGCGGATTGTCTGCGCGGATTTACCTGCAGATTTAAATGCGGATTCTCCGCACATAAATCCTGTACATGTGCCTGTACCCCTAAAGTTCTTTGGGGGCACCAATTGTAGCATGCCAATTAGTCAGAGGTGTGGAGGGTTTGGAGCACCATGAAGGACCAAGAGCAACCTGGCCCAGGTGAGTTCTGTGTAGCTGTGGAGCCGCAGGTGAATTATCTTCATCCCATTCTGTGTAGTATTGATAAAGCACTCAGGCTAGATGGAGTGAAATGTAACTGTCACTCTTAAAGGGGTTCTCCAGGAACAATGTCTCCAGCTTGTCACCATAAACAGAAGATTCATACTTCCCTGCTCTCTGCCGCCCCGTCCTCCGTACTGCCTCCCACGACTGGTGCACTGAAGAAGAGACAACAGCCAGGAAACTGCACAGTGTGAACTGGGTTGTTTACGTTAAAGAGGCTTTAAAGAAGTTCTCCATGAATAATGATATTTTTGCAAGTGCCCCCAGCATGCCTCCTTAAACAGAAGATTCATACTACCCTGCTCCCTGCCAATCCGGTCCTCCATACTGCCTCCCGCATGTCCATGTGTGGTCTATACATCCGCCACAGCATGGGCACGGTCACATGCTCATCTGCGGCCAAGGACTTGCTTCAGTACTGACATGGCCACAAGCAACATGTCACTCCTGAAGCCAGTCATTGGCTGCAGCAGAGCATCACCCAATATATGAGCATTTTGCTTGTTCGTCAGGTGATCAGCAACACATTTGCACGGGAAGATTATGAACCTTTATTCCCAATAATTGGCCCAATCATCTATCCATGCAAATGAGCTCGCTTCCTTCAGAGCAAGAGTTGCTCTTTATTCTTAGTTCTGGATAAAATGGCCCAAAGCAGACAATTGTTTTAAAGTGTTACAATTTTTAAATTTTTGTTACAGAAGTATTCCCGAGTGTAGCATATCGTAATAGGGTTCCTAGCTGTCCTACTGTGATACAGAAATCATTTTTATCTATGTCCAGACTATGAACAACTTCTGGGGCATTTTTTTTATGATTGCATATTAAGCATTTTGGCCTAAAAATCATATTTAGTTGGTCTTTATTACAAGGTTTCAGCAGTTTTTGCTCTACAGGGTTAATTGTCAGTCTGTCGTCACATGGAGTGTTTATGAGCACAGGGCTATACTGTACATCCAGCCATCAGTGCAGCAGCCGGACGGTTCACTGTGACACTGAAAGCAAGACAATCTGCTGATAGACTACAACTTAAAGGGGTTCTCCGGCTTTTACTATTGATGACCTATCCTCAGGATAGGTCATCAATATTAGACCAGCGGGGGTCCACTGCTGCTGCTATGTGTATGGCAAAGCAGAGGTGTCCCCTCATACAGCTGATGGGCGGGGGTGCCGGGTGTCAGACCCCCACCAATCTGATATTGATGACCTATCCTGATCTGATAATCTATCCTGAGGATCAGTCATCAATATTAAAAGCCCGGAGAAACCCTTTAACCCAGCAGAACAAAAACTGCTGAAAATTTTTAAAGGGCATCTGTCAGCAGATTTGCACCTATGACACCGGCTGACCTGTTACATGTGCATTTGGCAGCTGAAGACATCTGTGTTGGTTCCATGTTCATTAGTGCCCGCACTGCCGAGAAAAAGGATGTTTTAATATATGCAAATTAGCCTCTAAGAGCAACAGGGGCGTTGCCATTACACCTAGAGCCTCTGCTCTCTCTGCAACTGCCCCACCCTCTGCATTCTGATTGATAGGGCCAGGCAGTGAAAACATCATCACACCTGGGGCGTGACAGTTGCAGAGAGAGCAAGGTGTAACGGCAACGCCCCCTAGAGGTTCATTTGCATATAATAAAACATCACTTTTCTCAGCAATGCGGGCACATATAAACATGGGACCAACACAGATGTCTTCAGCTGCCAAGTGCACGTGTAACAGGTCAACCAGGGTCAAAACTGCTGACAGATGCCCTTTAAAATTTTTCAGCAAAATTTGTAAAATTAAATAATTCAAAAATTGCCCCCAAAGCCCCCATAGCCTTTAAATACAAAAAAAAATTCAGTACAAGAAGTCCACTAGGGGGCACACTATTTGAACCTAATGAGCTTGTAAAAATCTGTATGCAGTTTGCTCCCCCTAGTATTTATTATGATTAGAAATGTGGCTGTGCAGCTGCTATGGGAGCCTTCCTACCAATGACAGTAGAGGAGGTATTACATGGTGCCTCGGTGGCTAGGGAGACAGCTGTGCCCCTGCCAACCATGTCCTCCACTAAGGGTCCATTCACACGTCAGTATTTTTACCTTTCCAGATAAACGTTCCTTTTTTTTGCGGATCCGTTATTCAGTACAACCTTCCATTTTTTACTAAAGTGCTTCTGAATCCGTTCTGTGTTTCCGTTATTCAGTTTTTTTTTCCCATCCATTTTCCTGTCAACGGATCCGCAAAATCGGATGACATTCGGATGGTTTTTGTGCATGTCATCCGCATTTATGCGGATCCATTGATTTGAATGGACAACGGACCCGAAAAACTGACAGAAAGTAGGACAAGCTTAATTTTTTTCAGGATCCGCATACTCGAAAATAGGAAAACGGAACGGATTCCGTGATTCGGACAGCACTATGATTAGTGTCCGCATTTTTTCAGAGGCAATTGAAATGAATGGATCCGAAAAAAACGGAACGGAAACGGAGTGTTATAACGGACGTGTGAATGGACCCTAAATGTAATTATTTGCATGGCTACAGACAAAATACAGATCATCGTATAGATCTTCTCCACCGCTGGAATATAACGCTCAAATATTCAGACTGTAAATTGACTTCTTCCTACACTTTCCACAAGGTGGAATCTTCTAATTGGAACTTGCGTAAGACAAATCATTAATCTTTGCCCGTGCCTTGGATATGTATAATTGCGTTGATACAGAAGGAAGTTTTCTGCTCTAGTTGAAATGCACCAGCTGGAAACACCATCTTATGGTATGGCGGTATTTAATAATTGCTTTTTAAATATTTGGCATGCCAACTAAGCATTGTAAAGCCTTTAAAAGACTTACTGTGCCATTGCCAAATGCGGCGTAGATCAGGAGTGGCCGCAATGTATTGAGTGAATAGACATTAATTTAAGGACATCACAACATGTACGTGAGATCAAAGAATGACCACTTTGGCATCATTCACAGAACCGTCTGTTGTGGGGAACATCAAGGCTAAGCTACGGGAGATGTTAAGGGGAAAATTACGTTGTGCAGGGACTTGACTAGGAAAGCTGAGGTCGTATTCTAGGTGTTTGCTATACATATAGATATAACTTGGCTTCAAAATTTCTAAAAATATTGGAGGAACCTTCCAAACAAGTGCACCAGTCTAGATAAATGACTCACAGTATATGAATTATAACTTCTTCAAATATGTCACGTTGTAAGAAACACTTCCTGGACTTCATGGATGGCTTTTCTGACAGTAGGAATAATGGAGCAAGATTCATATATGTATATTGCAGGAGCATTCCAAATAGCATGTGTCACCATCACTCTGGAAGTTAGTGGTGCTTGCATCAATGGGTGGCGGTCCCCAATAACAGTAGATTCAGTAATGACTGGCACTCACAAAGTTCTTATTGCATTAGCATATTAGCATAGTCACAAGGATCACGGTGACGCATTTTGGCTCACCCGGCAATTAACGTAAACAGTGTCGGACTAGCCATAGAGCCTACAGGGAAACTTCTCGGTGGGCCGATGCCCAGGGGGCATTCAAAGCCCTCCCCATGGCTACCGGCTGGGTACATAACAATCTGATGTTCTAAGCATTAATTAATGCTAGGAGCATCAGTTACTTTGGCACCTGGCTGGCAGCCGCTGGTGCCCTCCTGAACTCACCTGTATCACCATCCTCAGGACGGTGATGCAGTTGAATCCTGTGGCTGGGGTGGCAATATTTTGTGGTGCACTGTGGTATTTGGTTCTGCTGGGGCGGTATTTTGTCCTGCACTACAGTATTGCTGACCCCGCCTACTTCTGTTGTCTCTGACCACTTGTGTTGCCCTGACTTTTGTCAATTTGGACCCACCTACAACATGGGGACACTTTTAGTTTTTTTCTAATAAGGCCTCTTTCACACGGGCGTCACAGATTTGGGCTGGATAAGATGCGGGTGCGTCGCGGGAAAATGCATGATTTTTCCGCGCAAGTGAAAAATATTTTAATGCGTTTTGCACACGCATCAGAAAAATCGGCATGCTTGGTACCCAAACCCGAACCCAGACTTCTTGGGTTAGGTGTTGTGTAGATTTTATTATTTTCCCTTATAACATGCTTATAAAAAAATAATTTAACTCACCTTAATCCACTTGCTCGCGCAGCCGGCATCTCTTCTTTCTTCTTCTTTGAGGAAAAGGACCTGTGGTGACGTCACTGCGCTCATCACATGGTCCATCACATGATCCATCACCATGGTGATGGATCATGTGACGTCATCACAGGTCCTTTTCCTCACAGATCATCAAATAGTAAGACAGAAGATAAGCCTGGCAGTGTGAACAAGTGGATTAAGGTGAGTTAAATTATTTTTTTATTTTTTTAACCCCTCCATCACTATTTTACTAAGCATTCTGTAATAAGAATGCTATTATTTTCCCTTATAACCATGTTATAAGGGAAAATGATAATGATCGGGTCCCCATCCTGATCGTCTCCTAGCAACCATGCGTGAAAATCGCACCGCATCCGCACTTGCCTGTGATTTTCACGCAGCTCTATTCACTTCTATGGGGCCTGCGTTGTGTGAAAAACGCAGAATATAGAACATGCTGCGATTTTCACGCAACGCACAAGTGATGTGTGAAAATCACCGCTCATGTGCACAGCCCCATAGAAATGAATGGGTCCGGATTCAGTGCGGGTGCAATGTGTTCACCTCACGCATTGCACCCGCGCGGAAAACTCGCCAGTGTGAAAGAGGCCTAACAGTACTCTTCTAATACCTATGTTATTGCTAGCAGATGGCACATGCTTTGGATCTCATGGTTCCAGTAATCAATACCTTCAATTTTACCTGCCTCCTCTACTTCTGCAAGTGTCTCTTAGCACCAGGCATCTTTAGGGTAAGCCCACATGAGGTGTATATATGGTGCAGATTTTCCACAGCAGTATTTTTGTGTGCAGAAGATCTGCAGTAACATCCACTGCAAAATGTGCATGAGTTTTTTAAATTGATGGCTGTTATGTTATCCTTGGTGGGGTTGACTCAGGGACCTCATTCGTCTGAAAAACTGTAGTACCAGTTTAGGCTACTTTCACACTCGCGTTTGGTGCGGATCCGTCTTGTATTTGCACAGACGGATCCGCACCGATAATACAAAAGCTTGTATCCGTTCATAACGGATCCGTTTGCATTATTCGTAAAAAATAAAGTCTAAGTCAAAACGGATCCGTCTTGACTTACATTGAAAGTCAATGGGGGACGGATCCGTTTTCAATTGCACCATATTGTGTCAGTGAAAAACGGATCCTTCCCCATTGACTTACATTGTAAATCAGGACAGATCTGTTTGGCTCCGCATAGTCAGACGGTCACCAAAATGCTGCAAGCTGAGTTTTAGTGATCTTCTAAAAAACACAATGGAGACCAAACGCAGCCAAATTGATGCATTCAGAATGCATTGGGGCTGAACTGATCCGTTTTGGGCCGCATGTGAGAGCCCTGAAACGGATCTCACAAGTGGACCCAGAAACGCCAGTGTGAAAGTAGCCTTAGCTTTGCTTTGGTCCATGTGGCTGTGTCTGGTTCTGCAGCATAACCACAGTTTTTTCCCATTCAGTGTGGCCGAGCTGCAGTACCAGACCCAGCCACATGGAGGGCACTATGTTTGAAGCACCTACTGTATTTTACACATTGCTAACATGCATTCAATTACAAATAGCTATAGTCTTAAAAGGGTTTTCTGGGAGTACAATATTGATGGCCTATGGCCAGGATAGGTCAATGATATCTAATCAGTGGGGGTCTGACTCCTGGCACTGCCACTGATCAGCTGCTGCAGTCTGTAGCAGTCCAGGTTTCCTGACACCACAGTGGCACGTAATGGGAGCTGGGATACCAAATTTCCTTCTGTTAAGCACTTGGAAACTATCCAGGCAGAGACAAGAGTGTGCAGTGAAGATGCCACCTGTGTCTGGAGGGTGGACTACAAAAATGTTGGAGCTGCATGAGCTTGTAGGTAGATCAAACAATCCTCTCTATTGGTGGTCTGTCTGGACCGTCCAGAGCCTGTTCGCCTGTGCAAGCCCTCATATAACCAGTCCTCCCAACACCTCAGAACAACCGAGACGGCAGGCAGTTTGTTGAAACGACCATACTGCTTCTCTCAGTTCAGTGATGCGCCTCCTCTCAAAGTCTGTCTATTGGGCAAAACGTGTTGAATGTGTCATAGAGACATGTCTAGTGTTGAGAATGGTGGACAACCAGGCGCAGAACGACCACATCAACTGTAATGCGATCAATGGATTCCTTTGTGGAAAACGGGGGGGAAAAACTTAACGTTTCTTGCAATAAAAATTATCCATTGATTGCATGACAGTTGATGTGGTCCTTCTGCGTCTGGAGGTCCACCATTCTCAACTCTACTTATCTCCTTGGAAGACTGGGCACTTGTCCTTGAAGCTCGTGTGACTGCGGCTGCATCCCATACAACTTTTGCAATTCTGATACGCATATATTAGAGTTGTGCCTAACGGAGCAGAACCTACACAGGTGAACCTCCAATTTACAGGGGTCTGACGATACATGGTCCTGACGTACTCACCCTATGGTGGGCTGCTTATTTAGTTTCTAACCCTAACAGATTCTTCCTGCTTTCCGTTTGGTAGAGACATGTCTAGCAATGATCTCTCACTAAGAGGTACACCACTCAAAAGTAGCTTCTGAGAGCCTTTTAGAACAGTGAGGGAAGCACTTTTACACCTTCTTATGGCAAGACCCAGCGTGTAATCAGACCACTACTGCGATCATTTACATACCTGCTTGAGACATGACTGCATGCCGATTCTTATAGCAATCCGACATTTCTATCTAGATGCATCTTTTTTTGGCCAGTGAGTGTACTGTATATATATATATATATATATATATATATATATATATATCGGAGCTCAGGTTTTGCTTTGAATCCCAATGTTCTCCTGTCTTATTTTTCAGCAATAGGCAAATGGTAAAATAAAGATTTCATGTTACGTGCCTTTACAGAGTAACCTGTGGAAATGTAATGTAAATGACTGAGCTCAGTCACACAGTACCAGGGTAATATGTGGACCTGGAAGGAGATTTCACAAGGCGGTGGATCGGGATTTTCTTGAAGTTAAAAAACTGTAAAATGTTGAAATGATATGTAAATCACATCTTTTTTCATATAATAAATCACAGAAGCTTATGGACGGAGGTGAATGTCTTAATTAACTGTTCTATGTATAAAGCCAAGCAAAACAATGTGATTTGGGCTTCACATTCGATTCAAAGAACTGGCGGTTCTACAAGGCAAAACAAAATTGAGCGGCTGTCATCATTGTCAGCAGGTCATTAATAAAGATTCAATGGTGAAAGATGAGGTCCCACCGAAATATTCCAGGACGATGGATGAGAGTGAGCGCATGTTCATAACTATACAAAACACACTGGAAAGTGGCAGGCTGGTCAGTGTTTAAAGGGAACCGGTCATCATGAAAACACAGTCCTGGCTGCAGGCTAAAGAGCAGGAGATGCCGAGCAGATTGATATATAGTCTTATGGGAAATGATTCACTTAATTTAGAAATGTATTTATTCAATCTTCTGCTTATTCTGGGCTTCAGAGTCCATTGGGTGGTCTTATCGGTGATTGACAGCTATGTCTGTATGCACAGTCACACAGCGAAGGTTGTCAGCCACTGATTAGGTCCGCTCACCGGACTCCTAAATCCGGAATCCGCAGAGTTTTGAATGAATACTTTCTAGCTCAATTGAATATTTTCTCACAAAACTATGGGGGTTATTTATCATTTATTATATATTGTATTTACACCACTTTTTGGTGTATTTTTTCTAGCAGATTTTTTTGCAAAAGGGTTTTTTCCCGCTCATGACACCTTTCCGAGGTGGGCAGGGATGAGGGTGGGCCGGCCTGTCTCATTCATCATTTTCCACGCCAGTTTATAGCATGAAAAATGGTCTTAAACGACGCTAGCAAGGGAACTGGTGTAGGTTAAAGCATGTCACATGGTCGGCGGCACCAAGCGCCAATGTTACGTAGAGGCCTGCGCCTCTACAAAACTTTGGTGCATCCGCAGCCAGCGTAGGGAAATAAATGACCTCCTATACATCTATCTGCTCAGCTCCATAACATGATGCTGTCCATACTGTGCAATGTGATAGGTTCCCTTTAGAAAAATCTTTTGCTTCTGTTCAGGTCCATAAGTTTGGTAAGTATTCTAGTAGTTGGTGTTAGTGCCAGTGACAACCATTTTCTGGATCACATGCATCCTCATAGTTGTCACTCCCTTTCTCTCGTTCATTCCTGCAACAGGGTCCCCTTCAACCATATGCCATTGACGATACTAGTGTCTTTCTATGCGGTAGAGGGTAGGTACCATGTCCTGGGTGTCACTGCTATCTCTGTCCCCCCCCCCTTGTTGTTTTTCCTAAGACTTATACATGCAAATTCTACTGCTGATCCAGCAAATCCAAGTTGGAAATTCCATTGTGGAAAATCCGCCATGTGTGTCAGTACTAATGGCCATAAGGCATGTACTTGAGGGACATTGCATTTGGGTGCTGTGTTGCCAGGTCCTGAATGCACAAGGGGGGCTTGAAGGCCAGGATGGAAGGTAGATTCTCATTTTGCTCTGGGTCTTCTCTGTACAGCTTACACCACTAGGAGTGTGCATCAGACCACTTGCCTAAGTTCAAGAAGAAGAGTCTTGCCTAAGGTCAAAAAGAGACCTCACTGTAGACATCAGGACTACTCTTAGTCTTGAGTGTTACCCACTTTCCATCGTTACAGTCTATTATAAGATTGAGCTGACATTTTCTTTTCTGCTCCTATCAGCAAATTCAAAACCTCATGTTCTTGATTTGTTCTTCATGTAACGAGTTTTATCCCATTTGACCACAGCTATACTGCGGTTTGTTTTTCTTTCTTTTTTTTTTGCAATCTGCATCTTCGTAGACTGCTGTGAGATCAAAGACGTGCGCTATGTTAATTGCTCAGATTGATCTCACTCTTGTGTGTTTATTGCAGATCAAAAACAAACTTGGGCAAAGTGCTGGGAGCCTGAACGCTGTGCATAACCAATGGGCATCAGTGGCTGGAGTTCATCAGGAGTATTATTTAGGAGTATCAGAGTACAGAGGGTTGAATACAAATGCACACTACACATTTCACGTTTTTATCATTTTCTGTTCCCTTCACACATACTTGCTACTTTGTGTTGGTCTGTCACATAAAATCCAAATAAAATACATTTTAGTTTATGGTTGTAATGTGAAAAAATGTAGAAAAGTTCATGGGGTATGAATACATTTTCAAAGCACTGTATCTGTTATAATGATTGTAATCCCAGAAAACCCTTTTAAAGGGGTTTCTGGACCTTTTCCATTGATCAGCTGTAACTGAAAGTGCTGACAGTGCTGAAACTACACAGTTCTGTCCACTGGTCATACACATTTCACCCTCCAGCTCTGCCCCCTGGGATACCCCTTTAAATACTAAAAACCTATAAGGATAGTTTATCAATATTATAATATTGGAAGTCCGACACCCAGAACCCCTGCCAATCCCCATTTTAAAGGGACTGCAGCGCTTGGATGAGCGCATCATTGTATAGCGACTGTATTTAGTATTGCCCCTCAATCCCATTCACTTAAAGGGGTTGTCTGTGTTCAGAGCTGAACCCGGACATACCCCGATTTCCACCCAGGCAGGCCCCCTGATGTTAGCACTTTTCCTTGCCCTGCGCTGTATCGCGCAGGGCAAGGGCTTTTTTGTTTACATTAGCACACTGCTAGGCGGAGGCACTGATGGGCAGGCTTTAGCGCTGCCCTAGCCACTTTAAAACCTCCACCTAGCAATCCCTATGGAGAGGTCGGTACGTCACCAGATCTCCTAAAAAAGCCTTTGCTCTGTGCTGAATCGCTTAAATGCTCCGATGCTCATATTAGGGGGTCTGCCTGGGTGAAAATGTGGGTATGTCCGGGTTCAGCTCTGAACCTGGACAACCCCTTTAAAGGGGACTAAGATGTACAAAGGCCATGTGAGAGATGGACGTGACATCACAGGCCGAGAATGACATATTCTCATCAATATTAGATGATGTGGAAAAGGAGAAAAGAAGATGGCAGAAGAAGGGCACCCACCTGTAGGGCAGAGGAGCGCTGGGGTTGGAGAAGTGGGTATGCCAGAGCTGATTAATACTCAGTGTTTACTGTCAAATAACCTGTAGGAGATTGCAGGACAGAACGACAATAATATGCATTAAGGTGCATTAAAGGGCTTCTGTCACCCCCCAAAAGTTATTTTTCATTTTTGGGCTAATTAAAATCCTTATAGTGCGATTATTCAATATATAGTGCTCTTACCTTTTTCTGTGGCTTAGTTTCTTTAAAAACCACACTTTTATAATATGTTAATTACCTCGCTACCAGTAAGTAGGGTGGTTACTTGCTGGTAGCCGCCGCATCCTCCTTTCAAAAAAACGCCCCCTTCTCCTGTTGATTGACAGGGCCAGCGAGCGTTCTCCTCCTCCGGCTGGCCCTATCTGCGTTCCAAATCTCGCGCCTGCGCCGTACCGGTCTTCAGTCGGCGCAGGCGCACTGAGAGGAGGACGCTCGCTCGGCCGCTCCTTCCTCAGTGCGCCTACACAGGGTGTAGATGTGACGTCATCGGCGCAGGCGACCTGCCTGGCAGGCTGTAGATCAACTAGTTTACCTTCCGATCCTGTGAAGCGCGTTCACAGGAAATCTCGCGTCTCGCGAGATGACGCGTAGATTCGTCAAGGAGGAATAAACTGACCACCCGCAGGACGCAATCCTGCGTTAGGCGGTCGGGAGGCGGTTAAAGGTGCCACACGGCCATTAACAATGAAGACTGACTATACAGTACAGTCTTCAGTATTAAATGAAAGGCAGCTGCAGGGTATTTGGCGATGCGGTTCTTCAGCGCAGCACGGCCGCTGTTTGGCCGTACCCTAAGGCAGAGTGGCCTGGGTATACCTGATTTATAGCGATTAGCGACAAATTAATTTATACCGAATTGAATTTCTTGGCAAACCTCAGTGAAGCTGCTGAATCAAATTTTTCAAAGCTCTGCTCATCTCTAGCTGCAACCCCTTCACACAGCTTATTGGCAGGGGTGCTGAGAATTGGACCCTTACCAATCTAATATTGATTACCTATTCTGAGGATAGACCATTAATAGGAATCCCTTTAAATCTATCTATACCTAGGTATGTTTATGTAGGGATATTGGAGCTCTGCCTCAGAACGAAGAATTGAACACTATTTTTGAAGATATTTTAGTCCATGGTCGGTATGACAGTACATTCATATACAGATGCCCTTTAACTATCACCCTGCGCCACAGGGCTTTTCAATTCTCAGTTTTACACCTTGGCTTGCACCTTGTTTTTTGTTTGGGGAAAAATGGACGTCAATAGCGGACAATGAGAAATCTATTCTCTCGTCTGAATACGTTGTAGGCAGAAATGGACAGTATTAAAATGGTTTGTATTAAAAATAAACTGATGAATTATTGCGGCTGCCAAATGGAAATGGTGATCTATTTCACTGTAGTCAGCCTCCTGATTACCTTATAATGTCAGAGCCGAGCCAGAACAGAATGTTAAAATAACATGACGTGAGGTTGTGAACTCTGCAGATATTAAAGCTGTCTTTCATTTAAATGCTGGCACTTTCAGAGCCTGTCTCCTTCCAATTTTCCCATAGTCTAAAGTTTAGTGAAATCACCGTAGAAAAACTAAAATAAATATGTTTTTCAATTGTTACATGTGCCGAGGAGCGGCTCAGTCCAGGACTACGCCAGGCTAAGTGTCTAAAAACAGATATTACATAAATGGAGAGATGAAATATTACTACTGTTGAAAATTCATTTATTTCTAAATCTATATCTGCCACCCGCACTTCTGAGGTCCACAGGCCAAGAGCTGAAGATCCCCGACCAGTTCACAAAATGGGATCCTTGTGTATTTCTGGGAGTTTTTTCAGTGTGCACTGAAAGGGGTTTTATGAAACATTTTTTTTACTGATGACTTATCTTCAGGATAGATCATCGGTATCTGATAAGTGGGGGTCCAACACCCGGCACTGATAACTCAGTAGGGTCACAGCCTTCTCCCTGTATAGTGGCTTTGCTTGGTATCGCAGCTCAGCCCCATTCAATTCAATGGGGCTGAACTGAGCCTAGACCAGTGATGGGCCAACAACAGATCGCGGGCCGTAAACGACCCGTTGGACCTTTTTATCCGGCCCGCAGAGCTGTCTGGAGGCAGCAGGAGTGGAGATGAGCGCTTCCCATTGTGGAAGAGCTCAACTCCATATTCATCTGTATCGCCGTCCTCAGGACAGCGATACAGATGAATGGTGCGGAGGAGCAGGGGAGAGGCGTCTCCGTTGCCCGTTCCTCTGATAGGCTACAGGCCTAGTACCTGTAGCCTATCAGAGGCCAGTGCAGGTGGCGCGATTACGTCATTGCGCCGCCTGAACCGTACAGAGCGGGACACATTTCTCAAGTTCTCACCCACCAGCGTTAGAGAGGGCTATTCCGAAATCCCAGTATCAGCGAGTGCAGCGAATTGTGTCTGATCCTGACATGCAGCTCATCAGGATTAATGAGATGACTCAGAGATTTGACCAAGGGGGGTATCCTCATTCAATCTTGAGTCAAACTAGGAGGGAACTTATTAATTCTGATAAACCAGCTAAGACTAAGTCACCTAGAGTGGCACTGGTACATAAGTTTCACCCCTATAACCAGAAATTGGATAATATTATACGTAGACACTGGCACTTGTTGGAGAAGGCTTATCCCACCATAGAAGAGTTTAAAAATCCTCCCTTGATATGTAACAAGAAGAATCCTAGTTATAGGGATAAACTTGTACATTCTGATATTGGGAGTACGAAAAAGATGTTAAAACAAATGGTGTTAGCAACTCAACGTAGGGGCACATTCGCATGTTTGCACTGTTCTCAATGCTCCCATATAATTAGAGGCTCCACATTCTATCATCCACATAGTGGGCGATCATTTGCAATTGAAGGTTTTTTCACATGTGAATCCACTAATGTGATTTATTTGATAAAACGTCCCTGTGGCTTATTATACATTGGAGAGACTACACAAACGATTAGGGATCGCATTGGGAAACCTACTATCCGAACCAAGAATTTAATGTTACCTATCCCATTTCATTTTGATCAGTGCGAACATGGGATTGCTCAATTGAGGTTTCAGGTACTGGAACAGGTTAAAAGACGTAATTACGTAGAGAAGCATATTGGATCCATACGTTGGATACTTTGCACCCCAGGGGCCTTAACATGGATTATGAGATCATGCATATATGATATTGTGTTATTTATTTATAACTTTTATTTTTCAGACATCAATTACCTGGTGAGGGATCTCATATACCAGGAAATATGAAATATGATTTGTGGTAGATATGCGCATATATATATATATATATATATATACATACTTTCTTGAAATATGAGACACAGTTTGAGGCATGAACCCTGTTGTATAAGTCTTTGATATACTGATTGATATTTTTGCTTGTTACTTACCCCTCCCACCACCTGTGCAGGTGTGGGGAGTTGGTGATGTCATAATGGGAGGAGTTATCTCAATATATATACTTGGTCATTTTGTATACCTGTACCTGTTGATAAAGGCATGCTAGCCGAAACGCGTCCTGGATTGAGGACATCTTTTGATTTGATGTAATAAAACATCATTTATTTCAAGACACGACTGCTGGGATTTGCTTTGAATATTCGTGGAGATCTCTTCCTATCCCGTGCAACGTGCAATACTGAGTGAGTGCCGGCTGTTTTTTCTTGTGATTGCATCACATCACTGACAACAGCATAAGTTATATGTGTTTATTGTTTTTATTATTTATAGTATACTGTGGCAAGAAGGGGGGTGGGGCCTATATACTGGCACATTATGGGGGCTCTATATACTGGCACAATATGGGGGCTCTATATACTGGCACATTATGGGGGCCTTATATACTGGCACAATATGGCTTGGTACTATGGAGAAGAGGGGAAGCACTATGGGGGCCCTATATACTGGCACAATATGGATTGGTACTATGGAGAAGAGGGGAAGCACTATGGGGGCCCTATATACTGGCACATTATGGGGGCCCTATATACTGGCACAATATGGATTGGTACTATGGAGAAGAGGGGAAGCACTATGGGGGCCCTATATACTGGCACATTATGGGGGGCACTATATACTGGCACATTATCTATTCTGCGAATTGCAACAATAAAGCTAACTCCAGACTTTGATGCCTTAGCAAAAAAGGGAGACCAACATCACTGTTCCCACTAAAATTGAAGGTGAGTTACACATACTATGTTATGAAAGAAATACATTGCATAAAAATTTTGTACAATAATTCTTTTTATGCTTTTCTACCTTGAATTAAACTAAACCTTTAATGTTACGAAATTTAAATTTATATTTATTCACACAAATGTCCCATCCATCTACTCTTGGTCCGGGGCCCCCGGGTCCAATATATGAACCCATTGTGGCCCACGAGTCAAAAGGTTTGCCCACCTCTGACCTAGACCATGTGATCAATGAATGTGACTAGTGTTGAATGGACAACGATCTGAATTTCAGTGAATGGAATTTCAGCTGAATTTTCTTGTGTTTCGTGGTAGTAAACTGATTTTCCCTGAATGGCGGTAAAAAAATACCTGATCCATTTGCTCATGACAGGCCGCCCACCGCCATCTTGATTGAAGATCTCGCATGAAATCCCGTGTGCAGTGACGTATGACGTCACCACGCCGGCCAACATGAAGACGTCATCACAGGCCGTGTGAGATTTTGCACTAGATCTTCAACCAAGATGGCGATGGTCACGAGCAAATGGATGAGATAATTATGATTGAATTTTTTATTTTTTTTAAATTACTGTCAGATGCTGCAATCCGCTATGAAAGCTGCATCGGAGGGGTACAATAACATTGAACCCACTACTTATAAACAAATGAGATTCGTGACGAAGTAATTAGTCACAAAGCAAATTTTTGGGTGAAATTCGGCGAAGCAGCCGAATCAAATTTTTGTATACTTCACTCATCTCTAAATGTGACGTCACATGGCCTAGGCCAAGTTGTGCGAAGGCACTGGCGCTACTACGAGCACTGGTGCTATCTCAAACAGCTGATTGGCAGGGGTCCCAGGTGTCGGACCCACACCGATGTCACGGACGGTGTACAGGAAACAAGGCAAAGCAACATGTATAAACGACTTGCTGGATCCAAAAACTAAGGAACCAAGGGAGACCCCTGCAGAAGACCTGGCACTTTCCCTGGCTGCTCAGCCTATGCAAAGATCCGAATGGTGGAGGTTTGCATATCCACGAACCTTGACTATAAAGCCCTGAGCACCCTACAATAGTGAGGGGGACACGACCACCGGCTTCCTACACAAGATACGGAGGGAGTCAGGGTCACCTGGGATCCAGCAAACAGATAATAACAGATAAAGGTACAACACTTAGCTTTGAAGCAAACAGGAGGACAGAGTCAGCGTGCACACACACTCCAGGAAGTAGTATAAGCCGCCCAGAAAAGCCTTCTGGGGAAGAATTTAAAGGGAAGCAATTAGTCCAACACATGACAGCTGAGAGAGGCTAACGAGATGAGGAGCTGAATACCACAACACAGAAACTCAAGGAGGAGGTTCTGGAAGGCCTCTGTCA
Source organism: Bufo gargarizans (assembly GCF_014858855.1). Classification (NCBI taxonomy): domain Eukaryota; kingdom Metazoa; phylum Chordata; class Amphibia; order Anura; family Bufonidae; genus Bufo; species Bufo gargarizans. The sequence continues at coordinate 68,622,899 of NC_058086.1, read as the reverse complement.
GAGCTTCTCAGCTGTCTGGTTGTGACAACCGATCAGATACTGATGACAAATAGCTGGGCTACATAGTTTCTGTAACTGCCATAGAAGTGAATAGGCGCTATGGAAACAAAGTTAACACAGCCAGCTTGGCTGTATCTGTAATTGCAGCCACCTCCGGCCGCTGCTTACGATGGATACTCCAGTCTCAGTAACAGATGGGAATGTCTCTTTAATGCTTATAGATACAGATGAGGAAATGCGTGTCAAACTTCATATCTCATGAAATTGCTACCTTGGTCTCATGACTTTCTTCTCTTCCTACAAGCTTTTGTTACTACATGTGCATATGACATAGGCATGTCTCCTGGGTTCTTCTCCTTCCTCCCCACAGCCCCCAATAAGTCAGTAGAACAGCACTTTCATTTGTAACCAGGAAGGACCTGTGGTCACATGGCAGGCTAGGAAGGTCCTCAAGTCACAGCAAAGGAAGAGAGCTTGTTCCTGTACAGGCACATGTGAACACAGTTTAGAGCAGTGCAAAGGACCGTGAGTCAGGCTCAAAACAATACCAATAGGCCAGCAGGTGCTCCTTCGTAAAAACCGAGCAAACCTCTCCCAGTTCTAAACAATTAGGCTCAGGAACTTTTCTGAAGTGATACAACCAAATCATGTAAGTGATTATTTTCCTTCTGGGTTGGTAATGTAGCATCACTACAACAATGGCAAATGCAATCACAGCATCTGTAACATGTGCGGTTGATCTGGGTCCAACAGTCCCAAAGTATGACTCAGCCAGAGCAGATTTACTGTACTGCAATGCAGGGATGTATAATAACTTTTCCCCATTGTAATGGTAATTCTTTTTGACTAGAAGACATTACAATCGTAATCCCATGAGGAGAAGGCGATCGCTGATGGAGGCTAAAATAAGTAAGTAAATAAAGGGGTTTGAAGAAATTCTAAGATCCTTGGCCAAGATTTCTGGCAGCAGATAAATGGAGCAGACCCTTAATGATTGCTAAATTCAATCTACTCGAATTTGTGCCAAGTAAGACCTCCTGGAAATCTGTAAAGTGCTCTCAGCTTGAACGACCATGAGGCACCTCTCATTGCTTGCTGAGAACTTAAATTCAGATAGATATTGGGTAGCGTGCGGCAGGAACCGGTTACTGTATCAGTGTAATCATGTAATTAGCTCCAATTGACACAATGACTTTATTAGACAGTCACTGGCGGGGGTCAGATTTCAGATTCCTTCTGTGTATTGGATCTGCAGTGAATGTCGGGAGAAGGGGGCAGAATTAGGGTAAGTGGCAGATATTACACCAGTATGTATGGTGCAATCCATGTTTGTCCTGGCGATGTATTAAGTGACCCAGTGCAAAGTGGTGAGAGATCCGATTAAGGTTTTAATAAACATGCATTAACAGATTATGGTTGTCAAGAGAAATTGCCCAGTTGCTTTCATATAGAAGGACTAATTAAGGCGGATTATTTTCTACAAAATAACATATCTAATTACACAAAAATCCGGCTGACGGCTATTTGAGTGTGTAGAGTTCAGCAGTAATATCGTGCTCTCCAGATATTTTTACAGACTTGTAGAATTCCTATAGCCTGGACAGTTGTCAGGAGTGGAACGTATGCAACTGACATGGGCGCCAATGGAAATACCAATGTCCTTTAGGCCTCTTGTACATTGCATATGTAACCCTCCCTGTGATACACCATCAGATGGAGCAGGACATATCCTTTTTTTTTTTTTGCAAAGGAAACTTCCTTATGAAATCAGAGGTACAGTAGGACCCTACAGAAGCCTTAAGGTGGTATCCCTTGAGTTCCTCTGCTTCCCTTCTTTTCTTGATAAAGGGGGTTTCTGGGAGAAGAACACTGATGACCTGTCCTCAGGGTAGGTCCCCAGTATCTGATCGCTTGGGCTCCGACTCCTGGCACCCTTCTCTGCTGAAACAGCCTGCCGGAGAGCTCTATAAGCAAATGTGAAAAATGACTAATTTAGACAGCTTTAGACCAGGAGTATTTCCAGGTACTTCCTTATTCATAACCTATCCTTAAGATGTTATTGATATCACATTGGCAGTGGTCCGATACCACTGGCTACTGCACCCATTCAAGTAAATCAAGTGAGCTGGGTAGTTTTAATACCCAGTTCTGGCCAAAGCAGCTAGTGAATACAGTTGATCGACAGGGGCACCAAGAGTCCGACCCCCGCCGATCTGATATTGATGACCTATCCTGAGGATAGGTCATCAGTAATTAAATCCTGGAAAACCCCCTTTATGACTATTTGAAACAGGCAGAAGACATGCCAAATTTGTCACAGTGGCACGCGGGCACACACCATTAATAAATGTGGTGCACTTTAGACTCCTCTTAGCCCCTTTTCCAGACACTTTTCCAAAAGTGCCTAAAAGTGTATAATAAATGCAATAAATCAGTTTCCAGATGTATTTCCATTACTAATGAGCTTTAAATATTGATTTCATATAAAAATAGAAACAGAATTCGTCTGCAAATAAAAATCATGTACCCATGTAGTGTGTTATAACCGTATTCAGCGGTTTGGTAGCTTCATCTGTATTCGGGACAGCGGAGCGGCAATTCTAACACCCAGAGGATGCCCCCCATTTTAAGCAGAGATATAGGAGCAAGCAGAATTGGCATTCACGGTTCCCAAAGCTGAACAACCAGTGGTGATATCGGATGAGACCCAGCTTTCCTAGAAATAGACATAACTTAGAAACATCTGAACAGATTTTATTTTTTTTAAGTTAGATTCTTGCAGAGGTTGGTTATAGATATATTAATAGGGTTTCTATTAGCAAATCGACCATATATATACTGCATGCTAAATGTAATAGTCCAGAAAGGATCACAAGAGGCTGAGCCGATACAGTTTAAAGTGCACTGTCATGATTTTTTTATAAGAATGTACATTAGTTCGCTTCGTGGTTACTTAGTTTATGAGTTATGAACCAAAAAGAAGGTCTGGAGTGCCATCTGGTGGACAGATAAAGATCTTTTTCAATCTGTAAGAGGTTATGTTTTCTTATTCTTTAGGTAACCTTAAAGGGCTTATTCTCCTTTGGGGGCTTTATGGCCAGACCCCCACCTCCAGCTCCTTTGGTCACCCACTGACACGCTCTGGTCCCGCTAGTCAACATTCAGTTTGACATGGGTCATGTCTGCTCTAGCAGCCAATGACTGGCCACAGCGGTGACATGTCCCTCAAACATCACGTGATGCATTGACATGATGCATGGGGCACACGTGACCTCCATTATACTGGACGCTGACAAGTTGGACTAAAGCGTGGCAGTTGGAAGGAATCCTGTGGCAGGGCACAGGTAAGTAGGTTTCCCTCCGCAGGTCTGGCACTGTGGGGGGTGTGTCTGGCAGAAAGGTCCCGAAGGTGGATAACCTCTTTAATGGCTATAGAGCCCACCTGAAACCCTCTTTTTGCAGAGAGCAATCATATAGAGTATATGGCACAACAGGACAAGGATCAGAACTTCGTAAGGCAGGTACGGTAACCGGGTCAAATCTTACTCACCTGCTTTGGTTCCGTGGTGTCAGTGAATTTGAGGGGCTTTCTATCATGAAAGATAGGAATGGAAACACAAGGGGGTGACACTACCCATTTCTTGTAGTGATAACAGTATTTGTAAAGGTCTTTCTTGTAGTGATGTAGTGTTTTAGGCGTTGAAAATGGTCTGAATGTGAGACAGCAAGGAAGCTGTCTTACATTTAAGACCGTCGCTGCATGCGGCGAAGTTATGTAGAGACTGGCGCCTCTTTATAACTGCGATCCACCGCCAGCTATAGGGCTTATTAAGACTGGCGTCTAAAATGAGTCCCTTCATCAGGTATGAATTACCCGCAGTA